>NW_022196913.1:34596354-34602023 GCF_008632895.1 Mastomys coucha | reverse complement strand
AGGAGATGGCAAAATGGAAGGATGTTTTGACCCGTCAATGGAAAGGCCCGGATCCTATTTTAATAAGACCCAGGGGAGCCTTTTGTGTTTTTCCACAGGAAGAAGATAACCCAATTTGGGTACCAGAGAAGCTAACATGAAGAATTGAGGCAAAGGAGGACGGATCATGACCGGCCCTTCGGGACTCAGATCCTGACCTGTCTGCACACGTCCGGATCTGTCATTTACAGAAGGATTCGGTTCCTGGATTTCTTCAGCCCTTTATTTTAAGGAATGGGTGGGAGTCGGCCTGTTTGGTGCAGCCCTATGCTGCGGCCTGGTGTTTTGCTCTGGTTGATCTGTAAGCTCAAAACCCAACAAAAACATGACAAGGTAGTCATCACTCAGGCACTTGTGGCCATTGAACAGGGAACTTCTCCCATGGTGTGGTTGTCCATGCTACACAAATCATAAAACCTCCTGCCGTGTCATTCCTCCCCTAGCCAATAGCGCCTTTGCTAGCGACCGCCCAGCAGGGTCAGAGTAGACAAGCTACGCCAGCTCCAGGGTACCCAGAGGGCAACCTTCCCTAAACGCAGACCAACCTAAGACATGGAGCCCTCAGGCGGGGGTGAGGGGGGCGGTAATCCTATGATGGGTAAGGCTGCAGGTTTGATGCGGAATGACCTAAGGCAGGGGCCCTGGCAGAGCAAAAGCACTCTCTGACTTGCTACATTTGGCCTTCCCTTTTAACTAAAACAAAAGGGGGATATGTGGGGAGCCGTGAAGCTGGAGAGGCATTCGCCATGGCAAGATGGCGCCTACTTCCACTGTCAACTCCTAGTAAACTGTTTGCGCATGTGCGTAGAGAACTGTTTGCGCATGTGCATAGAGTGAAAAAGATGCCATGTCACAGCCCATTTCGGGGTATTACGTAGGGTAATGAGCGAACAGCCAATCATGGGCAGACACGCCGCACTGTGGTGTATATAAGCAGTGCGGATTATTGGCTCGACCCTTTTTCCCTATGGATGAGGACAATAAACGTTGCTGCAGAAGGAACCTAGTGTCCGTGTGTCTTCTTGCTGGTGAGACGACTGCGCAGGCTACAAAAAAACTCTTGTAAAAAATATCCAGGAAAATTGAGACATTATGAAAATGCCAAATCTAAGAATAATAAGAATAGCCGAGAAGGAGCTGAATGGGATTGCAACCCCATAGAAAGAACACTATCAACTAACCAGAACATGAAGAGTTCCGAGGGACTAAATTACCAACCAAAGAGTACACATGGAGAGACCCATGACTCCAGCTGCATATGTAGCAGATGATTGCCTTATCTGACATCAATGAGAAGGGAAGCCCTTGATCCTGTGGAGGCTAGGGGATGGTAGAGGGGTGAGGAGGCAGTGGGTGAGTGGGTGGAGGAGCAACCTCATAGAGGCAAAGGGGAGAGAGCGAAGGGGGATGGAATGGGGGTTTTCTGGAGGGGTAACCAGGAAGAGGGATATCATTTGAAATGTAAATGAATAAAATGATTAATAGAAAAAAAGAGGAAGAAGAAACTCAACTCAAAGGCACAGAAAATATTTTCAATGAAATCATAGAAGAAAATCTTCCTAACCTAAAGAAGAAGATACCTATCAAGGAACAAGAAGCATACAGAACTCCAAGTGGACTGAACAAGAAAAGAAAGCCACATAATAAACAAACACTAAAAATACAGAGCTAAGAAAGAATATTTAAAAACAGCAAGGGAAAAATAACAAGTAACATATAAAGGATGACTTATTAGAACAACACCTAAAATCTCAGTGGAGATGCTAAAAGCCAAAAACGCCTGGCCAGATGTGTTGCAGACTCAGAAGAAATAGGGAAGGGTACTCATCAAATGAAAATTCCAAGAGGACACTGCAGTTCTTAATGTCTATGCAGCAAATATAAGGATACTCAAATTCATAAAAGAACAACTATCACAGCTTAAACCCCATACTGACCCTCATAAATTGTTAATGGGAGGCTTCAATATTCCTTCCACTCTTGTCAATAGGCAGGCCATATAGACAAAAATTAAACAGAAATGCAGGACCCAACTGACATCATAAGTTAAATGGACCTAACAGATATTTACAGAACATTTCACCCAATTATAAAAGAATACACCTTCTTCTCAGAACCTTGTGGAACTTTCTTTAAAATTGACCACATGTTTGGAGGCAAAACAAATATCAACAGATACAAAAAAAATTGGAATAACATGTGTCCTATCTGATAGCCACAAATTAAAGTTGGACATCAACAACAGAAACAACAGAAAGCTTACAAACTCATGAAGACCAAGCAACTCACAACAGGATGAGAAATGGGTCAAGACAGAAATTAAGAAAGAAAAGACATCTTAGAATTAAATGAAAATAAATACACAACATACCCAAACTTATGGGACACAATGAAGGCAGTTCTAAGAGGTAAGTTCATAGTACTAAGTGCCTACAATTAAAAAAAAATGGAGTAATGTCAAAGTAGTACCTTAACAACACACCTGAAAACTCTAAAACAAAAGAAGGAAATCACACTCAGAGTAAATAGAAAAAAAAAATCAAATCAAGGGCTGAAATGAGTAAACTAGAAACAAACAAAAAATTTAACAAAATTCAATGAAAAAAAAGAATTGATTCTCCAAGAAAAATCTGTTAAGACTGACAAACCCTCAACCAAATTAAATAAAATGGAGGGAAAGAATATCTAAATCAACAGAATTAGAGATGAAAGGGGTGGGGGACATAACAACAGACTCCGAGAAAATCCAGAGAGTCACAAGGATTCATTAAAAACTTGTACATGTGTACATGCAGCAGAGCAATTGTTCATAAAACAAAGAAACAAAAACAAGACCCTGTATTCCACCAAACTGGAAAACCCTAAAAGAAATGCATAATTCTTCAATAGGTACCACTTACCAAAGTTAAATCAAGATCAGATAAGCAATTTAAGCAGATCTATAAACCCTAGGTAAATAGAAGCAGTCATTAAAAGTCTCCCAACCAAAAAACTACCCAACACCTGATGGTTTTAGTGCAGAATTTGATCACACTTTCAAAAAAACCACATCTTCTTGGATGCAAAAAGCAAAGACAAAAACAAAAACAAAGACAAAAAAACAAAAAGCAAAATGCTTTTGACAAAAACCAACATGCCTTCACCCTTCATGATAAAGTCCTGGAGAAGGCAGGGATAAAAGCTGCATACTTCAACATAATAAACGCAGTTTACAACAAGACCCATGGCTAACATCAACTTAAGTGGAGAGAAACTCAAAGCATTTCTACTAAAATCAGGAACAAGAAAAGGTTGTTCAGTCTTTCTATACCTATTCAATCTAGTACGCAAAACCTTAGTTAGAACAATATGACAATGAAAGGGACAAAAGGGACACAAGTTTTAAAGAGAGATGTCCAAATATCTTTATTTAAAGATGAGATGAGAGTATACATAAGTGACCCTAAAATTCACACCAGGAAACTCCTATAGTTGATAAACACTCCCATAGAAGTAGCTAGTTAAAAAAATTAACTCACAAAAATCAGTAGGCCTCCTATACATAAATGACAAACAGACTAAGAAAGAAAGCAGAAAACAACACTGTTCACAGTTCCTCAAATAATATAAAATATCTAGAGGTAACTCTAACTAAGCAAGTGAAATACTTGTAAAATAAAAACTTGACATTGAAAAAAGAACTTGAAGAATATATCAGAAGATGGAAAGATCTCCCATGCTCATGGATCAATAGGATTAATATGGTAAAATGACCATTCTATCAAAAGCAATCTATGAACTGAATACATAAATTTCCCCATCTAAATTTCAACACAACTTTTCACAGATGTTGAAAGACAACCTTCAGTTTCAAATAGAAACACACACACACATATACAGAGAGACACACAAACAGACAGACACACACACACACAGACACACACACATATATACACAGAAAGACAGACAGAGACAGACAGACACACATATACATACATAGAGAGAGAGAGAGAGAGACAGACAGACAGACAGACACACACACACACACACACACACACACACAGGATTCTTAATAGAATCCGAAAGAATAATAAAGGAACTGCGGAGGCATCACTATCTCCAATCCCAAGGTGTACTACAGAACTATGGTAATAAAAATAGTATGGTATTGCTACAAAAATGATACATCAAGCAATGAAACTGAAGACCGAGACACCTATGGACACAGGCTTCCAGTTCAGTGTTTTTAAGAGGATTTCTAAGTGTGCAGAAGTAGGTCTCTGTTTCTTGTGTCTTCTCTTGGCTCTTTTCTTTCTGTCTGTTTTGTCCAGTTCAGATTTGTTAGTTTTTGCTTTACCTTATGTTTTATTTTGATAAATTATATTTTATTTAAAAAGACATAAAGTAAAACAAAATACTGGAAAATAAACCTCTCAGCTGCCTGGGTAGAAAACTATAATTATGAGAGAGCCAGTTGGAAAATGCACAAGTTACTATGCTGTTTAACACTAACAATGAGATATTTCAATTACTTCACTAACATGACATGGAGCAACTTTTGTCATTTTGATCTTCATAATCCATCATGGTGGATAGCCAATCTAGCTCGCCTACATACTTACATCAATCTACTCTTTTTGAAGCCTATTCTTGTTGGAAACAGAAGGTCTTAAGGGCTAGTTGATATGTAGACAACATGGTGCTGATATGTATACCCAGTATGAGTCAGCTAAAACATGGGTGATGATGGATGTTAATGAGAGACTATGAGTCAGAACAAATTGGCTATCAGGGGATATCCTGGGACCATAAATAAAACAATGATATAATCTGTTAACTATTTTTTGGGCAGAGTGCCACTTTTGTGTGACTTTTTTTTTAATAACAATATGACCTCTGTGTCAGGAGTTTGGCCTAAATGTCTGCCTTGCCAGCCTGCCTATGACTATAACTGTATGCCAGTGGGCATGTGTGCTCGTGTCTGCCTGTTGATGACCCTTGTGTGCTTGGCTGCTTTGGGGCAGCTGTCTGCCTAGCAGCCTTTGTCTAGAGTGAATAAAATATGTCTTATCTACCTGTGAGCCCTTGTAATCTCTTCAGCTTGCCATATCTCTCATCCTTTCTGGCACTTGAGCAGGAAGCTCACAGTAGTTTTCTTCCAGGTTGCATAGGTCTACATCCTGGTTTGTTTACAAGCACACACATGCTTGGTGTCTGATTCAAATCTTGGCTTCCCCAACTAATCGTATAACCACTGGCAGTTATTCTTCTCTAAGTTCCAGTTTCTTCAAACATCAGGACAGTTCGTGGAGCAATTACAGAAGTGAAATTAAACAACGCATTTCTAACTGAGCCAGACAGAGCATAACCCATTGATCAACACCCACAGTCTTCTATGATATAGCCAAGTGATCAGAGACTACCTGGACCTCTAAAAAGGAAGCAAGGTTGACTTTTGTAGATGTGGAGTATCTTCTACATACTTAGGAACCCACTTTGTTCCTTTGGGTAGTATACATATCAAGGTGCAATAATTCCAATTTATTCCTTATGGCAAAGCCACTTGATGTATGCATGTATTTTAAGAGTAACCAGACTTCCATTAGCCCAGGACCATCCTATCTGCCTTGACATAACAGAAAGAAAAAAGT
>NW_022196913.1:34583826-34596329 GCF_008632895.1 Mastomys coucha | reverse complement strand
AAAAAAAAAAAAAAAAAAAAAAAAAAAAAAAAAAAAAAAAAAAAAAAAAAAAAAAAAAGTTATATTCATCTAGATAATTAGCTGTGACACTTCTATCATACAGAATAAAGTTTATATTGTGACTTCTTTGTCTTAAAACCCAAAGTACATTGGCTTAGCTAAGAGTTTTTCAAAACAATATTTAAAAATAGTCTTTTAAGAAGAGAAAATGCTTAAAACCCACCTCTGTATTTATTACATTCAAATATAATATCTATGAAGTTTTGTGTTGGTGAAATAATTTTATTACTTTCTCTTCTTCCTGTTCTTTTTTTGATCTTTTCAGTTATTCATTTCCCAATAATTATAAAAATGAAACAAAAAGAGAGTGATTTAAAAATCACTTCCATGTTAATTCCATCTAAGAACACTTTGGTGATGTTTAATTTGTACCTAGGACTAACAGGCTGTCACAACACCATTTGCTTATGCCTTCAGACAGAAGCAATTAGCTGGGCCAGCCAAAGCCTCGACCTGGCCCCCATCAGAATATGCAAGAGTACTTGAAAAAAATAAAAGGCTGAATGTTCTTTGAGACCTACTTGGGATTCAAAGCTTCTACTTTCTCCAGTTTGGGTAAGGAGAATGTACTTAAACTTCATTACCTCTGATTGGAGCAGACAATGACATTTTAATCAATATCGAGCAGAGCCTTTTCCATTTAAAAATCTATTACATGGAGAAGCAAGTATTCTCTAAAGCAGCATTGGTTGGAACCGGAACTCATAGCTCTGTTAAATGTTACAAGAGAAAAGTCTAGAAAGAAGTCAAATTAATCTTGCAGCAAGCCAACTTGTATTGTGGGTATCTATTTACATTTTGGAGAATGAACCGTACGGACAGCAAAACTTCCTGTGTGAACAGTTTACAGTGCTGCCTTGAAGTATTTACACTCTTGATCCTTAGGGCCAAAGATCTCAAGGCTGTGAACTCAAATAGCTTCATTGACATAAACATGAACTTCTCACATGCTGAGATGAGAACACTTGAGCATAATGCTCTAAAAGTCTGAGCTCTCTTACTCATGGTTTCTACTCTTATTGTTGGGGTTTCAAAGACACCATGCATTTCAACTTACCATCGTTTCTTTAGAGAGAGAGAGAAATTATTGCAGAGAAGAAATGAGCTCAGGGCACCTGTTCTCAAGCTGTGAGTTGCAACTCTTTGGTGATTGCATGTCAGAAATCCTGCATGTCAGATATCACATTGTAATTCTACCTCTGAAAGATGAAGGGCTTCTTCCCAAAGATGTTCTTACATAACAGTTCTCAGCCTGTGGGTCGTGACCCCTTTGGGGATGAGCTTTCCACAAGGGTCATCTAAGATCATCAGAAAACATAGATATTTATACTATGATTCATAAGAGTAGCAAAACTAGTTATGAAGTAACAACAAAAATAATTTTATGGCTGGGGACCAACACAACACTAGGAACTATATTAAAGGGTTACAGCAAGAGAAGGTTGAGAAGCACTGCCCTAGAGGAACAAAAAGATCCAGGAGGCATGGGAGTCCCTGTGGGAGAGAACAAGATCACTAGCAAGCCAGAGAAATGCAGTGTCCAGTGGCCATTCTTTCTGTGACAGAGGAAGATGCCACATAGATTCTTGCTAAGAAATGTACTTCTGATGAGTCATGGAGACTCTCCTTCATTTGGGCACAAAACCTAAATGGATTTGATAATTTTAACACTTATCTGACACACACAGTTGTTAATTCATTAAAGTTCATCCTGCAGAGCACAGCATTATCCTTTAACTCTCAGAAACAACTATAAAACTAATTTCTAGTCAGCCCAAACGTTTTTGTAAGAGGCAAAAAATATTTTCTCCATTGTCATTCCCCTCTTTTTTATGTATATGAGACCTAACTTTAATAAATCAAGAGGTGTATGTGTTTGATAATTTCTAGGCTAAAAGTCTTTACATGCCAATTTCTCAACAATGTTTGCACAAAATTTATTGATTTATGTTAATTTTATTTGTCATTCTGTGTGCATGTGTGCATGTGTGTGCGTGTGTGCGTGTGTGTGTGTGCGCACATGCACACAAGTTGTTGTACACATGTGGAAGCAAGAGGAAGACTATTGGGAGTCAGTTTTCTCCTTCTGTCTTGGGTTCTGGGGATCAAAATTAGGTCATTAGGCTTGTACAGAGAGGGCTTTTACCTATGGAGCCATTTCACTGGTCCCCAAATTAAATGTAATGTCATTATTCTAGATTGGATTAATGATTCTTTTTAAAGGCTGCGCATCATTTCTGCCTGTGTAACTTGGTGTTTGAGTCCAAAACTTGGAAAAGAGTTTTTGAAGGAAGTGGAATCCTTTTTTCTTTAAATTGTGCAGAAACTTGATGATACATAGTGACATTGGAAGTACATGCTCTCCTTCTGATCTAGGTGGATGTTTAGATAGCATCGCTTGATGGCCATATGCTTAGGCCTACCGTACTTCAGAGATAGAAATCAAAAGTTTTCCCCGCCTTCACTAAACTCTGAACTGTAGGGATCCTTGGAGTTGGCTCAAGATACCCTGAGACCAAGTTCTCAGCACAAGGGAGATTTTATTTGTCCCAGAGGGACTGAGGTCAGGGATAAGGGACAAAGACAGGAGAGAGAGGAAGAGGGAGAAGGGAGCAAGGAGAAGAGGGGAGAGGGGACAAGGAAGAGGGGGAAGAGGTATTTGGTGAAGGGGTCAAGGTTCTGCCTCTGAATAGAGAGGAGACAGATATAGTCCATAGAAAAATAGCAGTTTATAAAGGAAAGGGAGCTCTGATTTCTCTTCCTCTTGTGATCTAGCCTAAGTATTATTCTACCCCTAATAATACATTCCACCCATGTGGAATAATGGGTGAATTAAAAAAAAATCTGCTGGCCTGTTGCATTTCTTTTATATAAAAATGATTTTCAGAAGTTGATGTTAAACACTATTCCAGGCCAGTCCTTCTAGAAACTGTTAGTTTTAATTAAAATTAAATACCAATGACCAAAATAATAAAATAAAGTAAAAGATAAAAAAAGTAAAGGTGAAAGGAGAAACCCACATTAATTTTAATTGGGCATGTTAATTACGTGGGCCAAGGGAGGCTTTTGATTGATGGACTTCAATACTTTGATAGTTGGACCTTGGTGCTCAGCCTCAGGAAGAGAAAAATGAGCAAATAAGAGAACAGACCTTGGGGACTAGCTTTAGGATTGTAATCTAAAAGTATTTTAACAAGGCGGAGAGAATGAGGAGGAAGGACAAGCTTGCCAAAGCCATGTTTGGCATGCTCAGACTGATTAGATAGAGTCCCTTCACTGGACAGCTAGCGATTTTGAGCCAATGATGATTAATCTAACATATTCTAGTACAGAAAACCCAATGAACAGTAAAACTTCAATGTACCTCTATGTGCCTATAAACTTTTACTCATCCTCCAAGGAATCTGTCCAACAAGAAAGATGGCTCAACACACATTTGTTAGCCTAATGATGGTGTATTTCCTTTTATGTGATTTGTGCACCATAACTGATCAAAACTTTGCTTAACAGGCTTCTCAGAGTAATTCATTAGTTTGGAAAGACACTGAATAGTAACTGGAGCGGCAGTTCAGTGTAGATGACCACAAAGGTGAGTTTATTCATCAAACTGCATTATCTTGGCAGTGCCTACTCTGGAAAACACAGTTAGGATCTGGTCTTGTGCATTCAGAAAGAGCAATGCAATGTTGTCTCACTCTCCAGTATCAGTCTGGGGTTACATCATAGATGGATAGAAAATCCAGGAAATACACAGCCATATAACTCGCCACATATTTAAGTAATCATTAGGTGGATAAAGGCATTCTGTGCTCTATCTCCTTTGGAAAATAACAGATCAAATGCGTTTTAAAACTTTATTCCAAACATATAGTCTTAGTAGTAAAATAGCACAGGCAGCATGTCAAGTGATCAGTGTTAAGGCCAACTTTTTAAAAATCCCCCATCAGTAAAAACAGAGCCTCCACAGAATTGCATACTGGGAAAACCCTCCCTTGATCCATACATGTCACCCTGATTCATAACCATCAACCATAGCCCTGTATGCATGTATTAAAACCTATATGTTGTTTCAACAACATTCTTTCTGCTTTAAGAACTGTGGCTTGAATCCTCTGGCTTATTTGCTGCCACTCTGCACATGCCTCCCAGATACACAGATTATAACAATATCTGGCCATCTGTGCTCTGCAGCCATCCAAGTCAGCTCCAACCCATCCTGGCCTTTCTTCCCAAGATCTCAGTGGGCTATTTAACCTCAGGTGCTGGGAAGCAAGATCCAAAGAGGTCCAGATTACACACAAAGATGCAGAGATCCATGCAAGTGGCCTGTATGGAAGGGTGATTTGTCTTTTCTTTAATGCCGAGAGACACCATAATGCCCGAAATCTATAATATGCACTATACCTGCCTCGCTATGTGGAGAGGACCCCAATCCCTGAGCCAGACCTTGTTTGTGGCTGTCTATCAGCTTTTAAAATCTACAGCAGTGTTATATTTAAAATGCCAAGAATGCTCAGCTGAAAATGTGCTAGCTGTTTCCAACATTTCCTCATTCTGGAAATTTTATGGTCTACATGTATCCCTGTGAGTGCCAAATCTCTCCTCCAGGGACCAACTAGAGGCCATAGTAGAAAGTCAATGAACTCTATCACATGCTAGGAACGACATGGTCTCAGGGTTACGGGAAGCCCCAAACCCCACAGTGAAAAAAAGAATCTTTGGTTTACTCTTAAACACAGCAATTGAGGGACTATGCTTAAATAGCATGTCTGAAAAATATTTTGAGGATGCAAATCTATTCAGAAGCCTAAGGATCCCTAGAAGCATGGGACCTATTCTACTACAGTTAGATGATCTATTCAGAGCAGCCACATTTTTATGATCAGTATGGTCATGACGTGAGAAAAAAATAACTGGATCAGATAGAAAGCTAGAGACCTGCTTTGAACACTGTTGTTCACTTGGTAGCTATTACAGTATCTTCCATGTGCAGAAGGCAGTCTGTCTAAGCAACTGTGTATAAGAATCAACGCTGGATTTGTTACCACAGTTGGCCGTCAGAGCTAACCTAAGTTTCAAGCTTTCCCTTTGCCCGTGTGCTCACGTAGAAGGTAGGACTGGTATCCACTGAACAATAATGACTTTCAGAGTTCTTTAGACTTTCCTCTTAGGGACTTCCAGCATCTACCCCACAGTCTTTTCAGTCCACGATTAGTTCCTATGGCTAATAGAATCCCTCTCTCATGCCTTCTACCCAATTAAAATTTCCTCATGAATATTTCCTCTTTGCTCATGCTCATCATAGTGTCAGTTAGAAAATGGACAGAAACACATGGCTTAGGATGAAGGACTGCTGAGCTTGGAGCAAGTACCTTGGGCACCTGTGTGATGCTCACATGACTTTACTCAGTGCAGTGTTGCTCTGAGAAGGGAGAAAATTTCTTTGATAGCAAAATCACATTTGTGAAATTTAGAAAAAACCCAAACAATGTCTGTCACCCATGTTAGGACTCCATTAGTATTTGTAAACATAAATATTGCCACATTATCATCATTACAATATAAAAACAAATACAAATATATAAAATATAAATAAACAACACAATATTAATATAAGTAATATAAATAAAATATAAATGTACAAGTAAATAATATAAATATATAAATGCCATGATAGCAGGGAATGTCTAAGGCTCTGTGGGAAAACTTACAATGACTTTTGAAATGGTGTTTAATATTTCTGTGGATTAGTATTCAAATTGCAAAGCAGGAAGGAATGGTGGCTCATGTTTTTAATCCCAGCATTTAGGAGGCAGAGGCAGGAAGATCTTTGAGTTCCAGGTCAGCCAGGATTGTATGATGAGACTCTGTCTCAAAGAGCTACACAAACACCGTAAAGCAGTAATGACAGGTGTCACTTCCTTCACTCGCCTGGGAGTTGTGACTAAGCAAAGGGATTATGCAACATTCTGTCAACCCTCAGTATTACATATTTGTGTCAATTCCCAGCTCAGGCTCAGTGACCATTGCAAGACATCCTAATGAGCTTCATACTGAAAATGGCAAATACTCACCCCTACAAACTTATGGTTTACAGGAAAGCTGGGATTTTTTTTTCTTTTTGGTTTTTCGAGACAGGGTTTCTCTGTTTAGCCCTGGCTGTCCTGGAACTCACTTTGTAGACCAGGCTGGCCTCAAACTCAGAAATCCACCTGTCTTTGCCTCCCAAGTGCTGGGATTAAAGGCGTATGCCATGAAAGCTGTGCAATGAGCAAGGGTTTTTACTGTGCTTTCCACTGAGCTTTCTATTAGACTTACTGAGTTTTTCATTTCCTGGTCTATTAGTGTGTGTGTGTGTGTGTGTGTGTGTGTGTGTGTGTGTTCAGTGTCAGTCTCTTCATTGAATTTGATTCTCATTTTCTGAATTGACCTCATTGCTTTATTTACCTTTTGTAGTTCCTGGGATTCCATCTGTCTATTCCTCTCCTCCCTAAGTTCATTCATGTGTTTATTTGTGTCCTCTTAGAATTCTTTGAACTGGTTTACCATGCTTATCATTGTTCTTTGGAATTCTTCCTGTTGAATTGCATCTAAGTTGTTCTCCTTAGGAACTGTTAATATGGGCTTGGTGATTTGTTGGAAAAGAGACTATCCTATTGGGCATATGAAAATCATATTGCTGTAGTTTTTTTTTTTTTTTTTTTGAAGAAACCTGTGCATCCGAAGTCAGGATGTTATTTATCTTTTGATATGGGTTTTTAACTCATTGGACTGTAATCCCAAACTGAGTTAGTAGGCTGGACCATTTGGAGAAATCTTGAGGTGAACAGAGATCAGGCCTCTTACCTGGTTCATGGCTTCAGTGATCATATGAAATGGCTGGAACTCATGGGTGCAAGAACTGGGGTGGGAGATGTGGGGGATCAGGGACAAGGTCTCTTACTGAGCAGAGGCCAGGGTCATGAGATTATGTGGCCTGTGGGGACATGTGGGTCTTGGAGTTAAGGGGTCTGGGGAAGGAGGTACTCTAGAGTTCTGGGATTTCATAGCAGATGTATAGTAAGTTTGTGGCTTAGGAGATATACATGGATCTTAGTGGAAAGGACTAGAAGATGTTAAGACTTATTTTTTTTTAATATATGGCCTCACTTATCACTCTAGCCCCAGGCTGTTCTTCAGTTCACAGTATAGCTAGCCTTCAGGTCATGGTCCTGCTTCAGCCTCCTGAATGCTGAAATTATAGGTATGTAACACCATACCCAATGGCTTTATTTTTAAAGAACAGACAGGATGTAACTTATAAGACACCTACAATGAGGCTTTCCTATATATAAAAGACACTGACAACCAACTTCATGAGGTTTATGTAATGTGAGGCTGTATCATAAAAGTCATTAGCAGTACTTAGGACTGATAAAGATGCCATTTTCCATTTTACTGCATGTTTTATTAGCACATAGACATTTAATGCATTAAAAAAACAAGTTAACTACAGTGTCAAGAAGAGAATGGCTGTGCAATCATGGTTGACCTAAGAGGTTGATGCTGACTCTTCTGCTTTAAGAGACAGTAATGGCAAGTTTTCTGCACAGTGTAGCCATGGCTTCATTAGGGGAAGGTGACCCCATGGAGAGGTGGCAATTATGGGACAGGGCTGAGGGAGTTATAAAACAGAGAACTAACAGAAGAATCAACATTTGCAAAGATAACACTTGGGCAGGAAGAAGGCTGTTACACTGTGGGAACAGGTGGACATTCGTGTAGTTGGAACTTTGCCAAAGAGCTCCAATGTGACGCAGAGCGGTCTTTCAAAGACATGGTTTGAGTCTTTTACATGAAACATACTTGTGAAGCAAACCCTTAGTTTGTGTCTGAATAAGCTAAACACATTTTATCTGTGTATTAGTTTTTTATTTTGTTTTGTTTTGCTGTGATAAAACACCATGACTTAGAGAGACTTGGGGAAGAAGAGTTTATTCCAGCTTGTGGTTCCAACGGGAAAGCCCATAATGGTCAAGGTGCCATGGCATCAGGAAGCCAAAGCAAGAAGCTGAGAGACTGCATCTCTGTCCGCACATAGGAAGCAGAAAGAGTAAGCTGCAAAGTAGGGTGAAATTATGAACTTTCAAATGACACACTTGCTCCAGCAAGGCCCCACCTCCTAAAGGTTCTATAACCTGTGAAACAGCCATTAACTGGGGAACAAATGTTCAAATGTATGAGTCTGTGGGGGGACATTTCTGACTCAGATCACCACAGATTAAATACAATTATGTTTATAAATTAGCAATTCTATTTGTAAGGATTTTAAAAAGCTGTATTTGTATTATATTGTATTATATTATATTACATCAAAGCCAAGCACATATATCTTCCTCTTAATTCGCAGAAGGTCCTATTAGTACTTAACTCTGACTCCACCACTCATTTCCCCCACTTAGACCAGTATTTATTTATTTTTTTTAAATAATTTTCTGTTCTAGGCAACAAATAAGTTACTTATATTGGTGCCTGTTAAAATTAATATAAATTAAAGTTTGGTCTCTTACTAGGTCTAGGGCTACAATGACCATATGGAACAACAGCATATGGGTTCAAGGGCATGGTGGATTCGGGGGAGGTGGAAAATCAGGGCCAAGGTCTCTTACTGGGAGCCAGGACCAAGGCCGCAGTAATCTTTGTGGAGTGTCTGGGGCAAAGGCACCTGAGGTGGGGGAAAGATCTCTTACCAGGTCTGAACTGACTGAGTCTGGAATACATTGGCCTGGGGTGGGATTAAATATGAATATTTAAATATACCATTTTTATTGTGTGTGTGTGTGTGTGCACATGTGCATGCACAAGTGCAACTATGCATGCATGTTTGCCAGGTGGGGTTTACATATATGTATAGCTGTGTGTCTTAGTTAGAGTTTCCATTGCTGTGAAGAGACACCAGGACCAAGGCAACTCTTATAAAAGACAACATTTAATTGGGGCTGACTTAAAGATTCAGAGGTTCATTCCATTGTTATCAAGGTGGAAAGCACCCAGACAGGCATGGCACTGAAGAAGGAGCTGAAAGTTCTATCTCTTGATCCAACTGCAGCCAGGAGAAGACTGTCTCCTAGGAAGCTAGGAGGAGGGTCTCAAAGCCCACTCCTACAGTGACACACTTCTTCCAGCAAGGCCATATTCCTAATAGTGCCACTCCCTGGGCCAAGCATATTCAAACCACCACACCATTTTACATGTAGAGACTAGAAATCAGGAATTGTTCTTTAGTAAACTGTATACCTTGTTATTTGAGACAGGGTCAATCACTGTGACCTGAAGCCTTCTGCTTAAGGTGAAGTTGGGCAGTCAGCAAGGGTCAGGATCTACCAGCATTGTGATTACAAATACATGTCACCACATCTGGTTTTTCACATATGGGTGATGAGGATCTAATTCAAGTTTTCTTCCTTGTCTAGCAAATATTTTATGAACTGTATGGTTAGTGTCAGTTTGTCAACTTGACAGAATCTAGAGTCACCTGGATAGAGTCTTACAATGAGGATTTGTTTACATTATGTTGGGCTGTGGGCATGTATGTATGGGATTATATTCACTAAGTAAATTGACATGGGAAGAACAAGTCTACTATGGGTAGCACTATTCCCTAGGCAGGTGTTCCTGAACTGTATAAGGGTAAAGAAATCTAGCTAAGCACAAACATATAAACAAATGAACATGTTTTCATTAATATTTCCATATTTTTGACTGTGCATATAATGTAGCTATTTGTTTTAGGTTCCTATCACATTGACTTTTATGTTACTTTGAACTGCAACAGAGAACTGTGAGATAACATAAGCCCTTTCTCCCTGAGCTACTTTCTGTCAGAACCTTTTATCAGAGAAATATGCAAAGAAACTAGACCAGCAGCTTAGATGTCTTCCTAGGCCCCACACTTATTTTTTAATATGAATTAATTTTGAACCTACTGGGAAATTGTAAGTAGGATAAAAATGTTTCTTCCCTGATACTTTTGAGAGTAAGTGGCTAATACACTCTGAAATATTCATATATGTTGTTAGGGTCCAAGAATTGCCAAAGAATGTAAAAGCAAAGAGCACTTATTCCCCTGAATTTCTTGCATGCAGGGTCTCCACATTTGGGAATGGAGGCCCCTGGTGGTCTGTCTGATTCTATGATTGGTCAGGCTCTGGAGACTTCCAAGGGGGTTGCTCACTCATTCTAGCTACCTATTCTTACTCTGGCCAGATGACAAGGTGTCCTCAGATTGGTTGCCCATCACTGTGGTTGGCTGACCACAGATTCCTGGATCCAGATTCTCATTTCTGGGAAACAGAAACTTAGGCCTAGTCTCCCAAACTACCAGTTTGCAGCCTATCATGGAGTCAGTCTGTCTCTGGCTAACTCAGTCCTCTCCGTGTTATTCTTCCAAACAAGTATGTTCTCCTACCTTAAAACCAGAAAATCAATATTGGTACATGATTATCATCTAACCGGGTTCAAGTTTGTCAGTTGTCCCAACAATATCATTATAGAATGATATCTTTGATGAAATCACACAACATGTACCAATCATGTCTCTTTAGTTCTTTAATCTAGTCTTCTATAACTTTTTATGTTGAAACTTAATACTGATTGAAGTGACACAATTGAATTGTACTAGGTGGTAAGTAGGGCTGGTTTGTCTGTGCCATTACTGGTGACCACAGCGTACCTTACCTGATGTCTGTTAAGGTTTTCCACTGTCAAGCTGCTCCTTATTCCAGTATAATTAGAAAGGATTTATAAAAAAGGTGCCAAAACTTTACTAAACTTTATCCAACTGGCTAGAGCAACCACTAATGTTTCGTGGTTGGGTCTGCTATTTTTAGGACTGTCAATTTGTTATTCTTCAGTTGTTTCAGCTCACGTCGGTTTATTCACTGGCAATGGTACATGGCCAGAAAAAGTTAGCTTTACACTAACTACTCACTTACTAATTTATATCAACAGGAAGTCATAAATTCCCATTTTTTCCAATGGATGTAGTCTGCACCAATTATTTGTCTTGATATTCGCATTGTCCAACCTTTGACCAGAAGTCTCCTTACATCACTGAAGTGTCCCCACCAGTTCTGAGTAGTTTTCTGACTCAGATGTGTTCTGAGTTTGCATTATGCTTTCCCGCCTCAGCCCTGACAGCACCATTTTTTTAAATAAGGAACACTTCTCCTTTTAGTAGAGAGCATTTATGTTACTGGAATTTTTAGGGTAAACATTTGACCTCCAGCAGCTCTGAAAGGCTCTGATTGAGCATTCCTTCCCACATTATGCTAATTAAAAGATGAATAGTAACGACAAGAGAAGGAATTTATTTAATATGGCCATATTGGAAAGAACAAATAAAGGGCCCTGTGATGCCCAAGTCTGTCTTGGGTACTGATATAAAGAATAGGTTTAAGTAAGAGCTAAAACGCATGCATAATGAAACACTCCTCCTCAGAGTGTGCACTCCCCACCCCCACCCCACCCATCACTGACTCATCATGGTCTCAGCTATCTATCTCATCTGTTCTATAAGATGACTCCATAAGATGTCAAGACTGCATGAAGACTCTTTCTGGGAGGCAAGTTCCTCCTCTGCCTGGAACCAGGGCTTTAGCCTTTCTTCTTCTTCCACAATGGGATTCCTGGGAGGAATCTATTGTTCTTTGGGAGTCTGTTTTATTTACTTTTCTTTTTTTTTTCTTTTTCCTTTCTTTCTTTCTTTCTTTTTTTTTTTTTTTTTTTTTTTTTTTTTTTTTTTTTTTTGATTTGAAGTAAAAATTTATTTATTTATTTTAAACTTTTTAATTGGATATTTTCTCTATTTACATTTCAAATGATTTCCCCTTTTCCAGGTCTCCCCTTTGGAAACTCCCTATCCCTTCCTCCCTCCCCCTCCTCTACGAGGGTGCTCTCCCCTCCACCTACCCACTCCTGTCTTGCTGCTCTGGCATTCCCCTACACTGCGGCATCAAACACCCTCAGGATCCTCCCACTGATGTCCAACAAGGCCATCCTCTGCCACATATGTGGCTGGAGCCATGAGTTCCTCCATGTGTACACTTTGGTTGGTGGTCAAGTCCCCAGGAGCTCCCAGGAGTCTGGCCGGTTGACACTGTTGCTCCCCACATGGGGCAGCAAACCCCCTCAACTCCTCTAATCCTTTCTCCAACTCTTCCATTAGAGACCCCACACTCAGTCCAATGATTGGCTGCGAGTATCTGCCTCTGTATTTGTCAGGTTCTGGCAGAGCCTCTCAGGAAACAGCCATATCAGGCTGCTGTCAGCAAACACTTCCTGGCATCCACAATAGCATCTGTCTGGGTTTGGTGACTGTATTTGGGATGGATTACCAGTTGGGGCAGTCTCTGGATGTTCCTGGCTTTCTGCCAGCAGAACCAGGTGTGTGTGTGTGTGTGTGT
>NW_022196913.1:34582214-34583332 GCF_008632895.1 Mastomys coucha | reverse complement strand
ATCCGCCTGCCTCTGCCTCCCAAGTGCTGGGATTAAAGGCGTGCGCCACCACCGCCCGGCTCAATCTTTTCTTTATAAAGGGCTGAGAAAGGAGGTGGAGTTTTTTGCTGAGGTGAGATGACATAGGGGGAGGAGAAAGTTGACTAAGGTTATAGGATGACTGATGGAGCCAACAAAGTTACTCTACCTCAGCAGTAGCTAGGCAAAGGCAGGCTTAAGCAGGTCGTGCTGAGTCACTCCTGTACAGAAGCGAATGAAACAGTTTACAAAACTCAAGCCAGGTTCAGGTTTGTCCTCAAGACCCAAACCAGGGCCAAATAGGGCCCAACATGGATGGTCTTTCCTTCAGTCTCTGCTCCACACTTTGTCACCATATTTCCTCCTCTGAGTATTTTGTTCCCCCTTCTAAGAAGCACTGAAGCATCCACACTTTGTTCTTCCTTCTTCTTGGGCTTCATGTAGTGTATGAATTGTATCTTGGGTATTCTCAGGCAAACGGATGGAACCTGAAAAATATCATCCTGAGTGAGGTAACTCAGTCACAAAAGAACACAACACGGTATGCACTCACTAATATTACCCCAAAAGTTTATTTACTTTTCTATTGCTGTGGTAAGACACCGTGACCAAGGCAACTTATAGAAGACAGAGTTTGTTGAGTTCTTATGGTTTCAGAGAGCTAAAATCCATGACTACAGAGGTCAGAGGCATAGCAGCAGGCAAGCATGCATTTTGCTGAAGCAGTAGCTGAGAACTTACAAACTGGTCTACAAGCATGAGGAAGAGAGAGCTACCCTGGAATGGTGTAGACTTTCAAAACCTCAAAGCCTGTTCCCAGTGATGATACAACTTCTCCAACAAGGCCATTCCTCCAAACCTTTCCCAGTTTCATTAGATGGAAACCAAATATTCAAATATGGGAGCCTTTGAGGTCAATTCTCATTCAAATCACTGCAGAATCTGTTGTTTCGATAGTCAGATAGCTAAAGAGAGAGATACAGTAGTTGCCCTTTGGAATAGTTCCTCCCTTGCCAGGGCAGTTGTAAGACTTGGATCTAGTCATTACTATTGGTTCTAGGGCTGCCTATTTCTCTCTCTCTCTCTTTCTCTCTCTCTCT
>NW_022196913.1:34580838-34582204 GCF_008632895.1 Mastomys coucha | reverse complement strand
CTCTCTCTCTCTCTCTCTCTCTCCATCCACTTATCCCTCTATCAATCATTATTGTTTATGTATTATTTACTATCTAGCTCTATACTTACTTGAAAACCCATCTATATTGACCAATCCATGAATTTCATTGATGCTCCACTTCCAACCCTCTTATGTTTGCTGCTTATTTCTCCAGGAGAGGGGAACCTAGCTCCCAGTGGGTCTATTGCACTATTAACTTTCATTTATCCCATTTCTCATTTCTCATTGCCAGTCTGGATCCTGTTCCTTGACCTTGAAGAGTCACACATGTTGATCAGTCTTACCTAAAGACTTTTGAACTGAAAGAAATAAATCTTCTTTGACCATTTTAACTTCCGTATTTATTGGTAAATTTCTTTTGTTCTACTTCTCTGGCTGAAGATGATCCTATTAGCTGGCCTATTCTCTCTGCTTCAGCATGACTCATTTCTCCACAGTGCTTACAAACTTTTACTGAGTAATGTTTCAGATGCTTGTTTACCAATGGAGAGCTAGTGTCCTGGGTTTGCAATTGTCCCTGTGGAGTCATTCCTGGAGAATGACTTTATATTGTCCTCTTCCAAAGATTTTTGAGCTTTACTGATTTAGACAGACGAGTTCACTAATTTCTCATGTTAGAACTTCCACACCCAAAGAAAAGATCCTCTTGTCCCTGCGTGACAGGAAACATTTGATATTAAGCTTTGGTACAAATGGTTTTACATTCAATCTTTACCTTGTATGGGTCCCAGGCTGGCCATAGAGTAGCCATAGCTCTCATAAAGTAGAATGGAAATCTCGGTGCATAGATCTTAATTCTAAATTATTTCAGTTTATTTCTGAGTTTTCTGAATGTGACGTCTACCCATCTTCTAATTTCTATTATGTTCCAGCTTCCAACCCTTAGTCCGTGTTGATTCTAACAGTTCTGTTCGAAGGAAGATTTTCTTTTCTTACTGCTTATTCTCAAGACTTCTCAGTTTCTTTGTTTTCCTGGTGCCAGAGAACTTTCCCTAATGTATTTAAGTTTGGCTATAATTGTATTAATTTTGATTTTTAAATTATATTTCATCAAGCAGCTTAGTTTTAATGAGGGAAGTTTTTTTTTTTTACTATGTTCAGTAATGACATGTAAGTGACAAGTATTTTAACAATAGTTGAATGTTGAAGTAAATTCTTAAATAGTTATATGAAAGGATTTGTAACTTCCATACCAGTGTGACTGAAATAAAGAAGGTTGTGGAATATGATAAAGATGAGAAACGCTTATAACAGAATATTGGGTTTCAAAGCCTGAAGCCCAGTTATAGGAAGTTTCAAAAAAAATGTGTACAGAAATGTGAGAATGTACCACATGGGAAGAAAA
>NW_022196913.1:34580108-34580828 GCF_008632895.1 Mastomys coucha | reverse complement strand
TTTGTGGAATTTTATTGAGTTCATTTTATGTAGAGATATAAGGAAATGAACTTTGACAAAAATTCCTATATCATAGATATCCTCAACTAATAGTATCCATGAGGGTTTATAACTTTGGGAACTGAGGAAAACAAATCAACTAAGATTGTGATTTGAGAACAACTGATATTAATCTTTTAAGTTTTATATTGTTCTCTTGACACAAAATGAAAGAAATACAGATTGGTCAAGAACTAGACAACTCCATATGCTGCTGCATTGGCTAGACTTCAAAAGTAAAACTAGTTTCTTTAAAGTTGAACTGTGAGGTATTCCTATACTCTTAGGATTGAATCAAATATTCTGATAATAATAGCAATTTGACTTCAAGCCTGTGACAAGGAAACTCAAAGGGATTTTAAAAACTGAATTTGAATATTAGTAAGGAATTTAGCCTAAATAAACTTTTTTAAACTTGTTTTTAAAACTTAGACAGGTTTTTGTTTCTTTAGTGTCTCCATGTTTGCATTTTCAATTTTATTTTTGTTTTGTTTTGTTGAAACAGGGTCTCTCTACACAGCCCTTATTGGCCCAGAGCTCACTATGTAGACCAGGTTGGCACTGAACTTAGAAATTTGTCTTTCTCTGCTTTCTTCATGCTGGGGTTAAGGGCATGTCCTAACATGCCCAGTGTTAAATTTGTATTGTTGTAAGACAAAAGTTAACATATACATATATATA
>NW_022196913.1:34564690-34580098 GCF_008632895.1 Mastomys coucha | reverse complement strand
ATATATATATATATTTGTTTATAGAATTTGTATAGTAACCAATAAGAAAAGCATATTTACATTCTGTTTGTATGTTGGGCATACGTGTACATGCCTGTATCCAGTTCTTTTGTAAGTTGAGGCAAGAGGATCCAAATTCAAGTCCTGCCTGGCTACATGTCAAGTTAAAGGCTGGACAGGTCAATTTAGAGAGACCTTGATCAAATGAAAAAGGTGATGAGGCTGGGCATAGAACTGGTAGAGCACATTCCTAGCTTTCATAAAACCTAGGTTCAATCCCTGATACTCCCAAAAGAAAAGAAGTCTGTATAGTTGAAAGCTAAAGGGGCTGAGGGAAGAAAAATTTCTGAGTGGTACACTCTGTGAAAAAAAATCAAAATGTGTGTGTGTGTGTGTGTGTGTGTGTGTGTGTGTGTATGTGTATGATTCATACTCAGATGTGTGTACAAGTAAGCACACACACACATGCCAGCGCCAAGGTCAAAGGAGGACTGATTTCCACCTCTCCTGCTCTCTGCCTTATTTTTTTGGGATAGGGCCTCTAATTGAATTTTGAGCTAGGTTGGCTGTCAGCAAGCCCCAGCGGTCCTCCTGTCTTGAGCCCACAACACTGGGGTTACAGTTGTGTGTTTGGTTGCAGCTGGGTTCTTGTGTGCATTCTGAGGATCCAATCTCTGGTCTTCATGCCTGTGCAGCAGGTGGCCTTACCCACTGAGCATCTCCTGGGTACAAGTTGCTTTCTTGTGCTCAGGAGCCACAGGAGTGCTATCCATTAGAGCCTCTGTTTATGACAACTAGTCATGGCCACAGCATTCCATGGAAAGCCTGGGATTACTCTGTTTTATCTTCATTAGGTTTGACTGTAGGATCGCTATATTTTCTTAGGCTTTGGTAACTTTTGCACTCACTAAAACTTCAGTTGATCAGAGTACTGAATTTGTAAAAACTACTTAGATAATCAAATTTGTTATAGCTCTTTCCATTTTATTTTCCTTTTCAATTTAATTATATTTATTTACTTTTTTATTTAGCAGGACTTCTCTGTGTAGTTTTGTCTGACCTGGAACTCTTTCTGTGGACCAGGCTGGCCTACAAATTCAGAAATCTGCTTACCTCTGCCTCCTGAGTGCTGGGGTTAAAGGTCTGTAGTAATGCCTCCCTCTTAACAGCTCTTCAAACAGACTCTCACCTGGCTATTCTGCTCTGCTCTTAAAGTATCTACATGAATGAGTGCAGTTTTCTGAATCACTGGGTGATCATGGGTAGAAGATTCCTTTGGATGACTAGAAGAAAAATATTGTCACCTGAATCTCGAGATCTTGAAGAATTTTTTCTCTCCCTCTTTATTGTAAATAGATTTTTCACATCATACATTCTGTGTATGATTCCCTCCCAATCCTCCCAATTTCTCCTCCACCAACACCCCATCTGGATCAACTCCATATCTGTGTCTCATTAGAAAAAAAAAACAGGTTTTTAAGTAATAATAATAAAATATAAGATAATAAGATAAAAAACTAGCATGTAAGAATTGCACAAAACAAAACAAGAAAAAGAGCCCAAGACAAGGCAGAGACCCACTCTATCACAGTCGGGAATCCCATAGAAACACTAAATTGGAAGTCATAATATATACACCAAGGGCCTGTAGGTTAAAAAGAGGAAAAGTAAAATAAAATAAAATAAAAATACAACTTAAAAAGAGGAAGGAAAAGAAAGCCCAGACACAACAAACATGCTGTTGAGTTGTTATGGTGGCCATCTACTGCTGAGTATGCAGCCTGCCCTGGACAATACCTTGTTTCCCAGCCAGACTTCCTTCATGGAAGTGGTTATTGCTTCTGGGTTAACAATATAGGTATATGTCTACTACTCCCTTCAGCTCTAAGACCCCATCTGGTGCAGAACCATGCCAGACCTATGCATATTGCTTTGTTCTGAATGGAGACCTGCTTTTTAAAAACTGGTTGTTCCAAAATCTCTCACTCTCCACATGATGTCTGGTTGTGGGTCTCTGCACTATTCATTTACTGCAGAAGGAAGCATCTCTGGTGATGGTTGAATAATACACTGGTCTATGCGTTTAGCAGAATGTCGTCAGGAATAGTCTCATTATTTTCTATCCCTGCTCTTTTTTTCAACAGTAGTATTGGTTTTGCTCCACGTCCCTGGGATATCTAGACTCATGTTCTTGATCATTCAAGCAGCATTGGGTATGGGTTCCATCTCATGAAGTGGGCCTTAAGTCAAATTAGATTTTGGTTGGTTACTCAAACCCACTTTTTGCCACCATTGCACTAGCTCTTATAGGCAGGCCACTGTGGATCAAAGGGGATCTGTAGTTGGTTTTGTAGTTGTATTTCTCCTTTTGTAGTATGCAGAGTATCCTCCTATATCAATGATGCTATAAAATGGAGGTGAAGGCTCTATGTAGGCACAATCTTAAGTTCTCCACGTTCAATGAGTTGTGTAGATGTTGCCTTCAGCAATAGGGCTTTGTGATCAGTTTGTGGAGAACAACTTATAGTCTTGTAAAAGCCTGGCTTGTTTGAGTGCTCCTGTTGAGCACCTTTGTCCAACACCTCAATTAGATGCAACCAAATCCTTGGTGTTGGAAGCTTCATTTGGTGACAAGAGATGATCAGCTGGGGCCCTGTCTCCCCCACTATTTGGTAGTTTCATTTTGATTACTTTCGTGTATGTATATATTTTTAGGAAGCTCCTACTGTACTATGTGTCCATAACACCTCTCAAATATCCCTTCATTTTAGCTGTATCTTTGAGTTTTTCTCCACTTACATTGATGTTGGCTATGGGCTCGCTGTAAACTCCCTTTATTTTGTTGAGGTATGTCCCTTGTATCCCTAATCTCTCCAGGTCTTTGGTCATGAAAGGGTGTTGAATTTTGTCAAAGGCCTATATTTTCCCATCTAATGAGATAATCGGGTGGATTTTGTCTTTTAGTCATTTTATACTGTGGATTACATTTATTGATTTACTTATATTAAACTATCTCTGCATTTCTGGGATGAAGTCTACTTGATCATAGTAGATTATCTTTTTGAAGTGTTCTTTGATTCATTTTTCAAGTAATTTATTGAGAAATTTTGCATTCATATGCATAAGGAAAATCAGTCTGTGAATCTCTTTCTTTGTTGGTCTTTATGTGGCTTGGATATCAGGGTAACTGTGGCCTCATAAAGTGAATTATGCAATGTCCCTCCTGTTTCTCTTCTGTAGAACAATTTGAGTAGAACTGGGGTTAACTCCTCTTGAAAGTCTGGTAGAATTCTGGGCTAAACCCTAATCATTTTTTGGTGTCCGTGTGGTGGGGTTGGGGAAAGCTGGGAGACTTTTAATTATGTCTTCTCTCTCACTAGGGGCTATAATCTGCTTAAATTGCTTATGTCATCTTGATCTAACTGGTAAATGTATCTATCAAGAAAATTATCTATTTCTTTTAGATTTTCCAGTATGGTGGGGTAGAGGCTTTAAAAGATGTTCTTGTGAGTCTAGATTTCTTCTACATCTGTTATTATTTCTCCCTTTTCAGTTCTGATTTTGTTGAGTTGGGTCTTCCCTCTTCACCTTTTAGTTAATTTTGCTAAGGGTTTGTCAATCTTTTCATTTTCTCAAATAGCCAACTCTTGTTTAATTTATTGTTTGTATTGGGTTTGGGGTTCAGTATTTCTTTCTATCTACTTATTTTGGGTATGATTTCTTCTTTTTGATCATAGAAGTTAGAGCATTCAGGTGTGCTGTTAAGTTACTAGAGTGAGATCTCTCTGTTTTTTATTTTTAAAGTAGGGGCATAGTGCCATAAACTTGCTTTTTAGACATGCCTTATTGTGTCTCTGAAGTTTGGGCATGTTGTATATTTATTTTCATGGAAGAATTCTTTTTAAATTAAAGTGCTTGTACATGTGCACATTTTCCTTGCTGGGCTTGTTTTTTACTAAGGAGAGAAGTGGATCTATGAACATCTCCCAGGAGAATATAATTTCAAAACTGTTGCTTTTGAGTGGATGTGGCTATCTAATCTATAATTGTGTGAAAGATAAAAATGCCCTTCAAGGGAGACAAGAAGAGAGTGCTTGCCAGGGAGACTGTTTTGTGCTAGAGACTCAATCTTTACTACAGATATTAGTTATTGATATTATTATGTAATATGAGATAAATTACATTCAGATAGCTGTTTCCATTTTTGTTTTTGTTGCTAAGAGACCACAGATGGAACTGGTGGCAGAGGATAATCATGAGCTCTGGTTTGCTAATGGAATCATCTCTTTCATTTTTCATTTCTTTCTGTATTTGAATATTCAGCCTATTTGCCTTTGTATTATATGCCCCTTCAAGACTTTTATCTGAACAAATAAACTTGAATAAATAAAAAAGAATTGGAACAGATGTTCCCAAAGGTACTTTTGAACAAAGAAGGCTCAAATATTTAATAGTGAGAGTATAAAAAATTACCAGTTATTCAAGATTTTCTCTCCCAGCTTTCATAGTGCGACTGCTGCCTTATATATTTTTTTTAATCAAAATACTTGCCAAGTTTGCATTCCTGTAAGACTCCATTATAGGCTATAAAAACAACTCGTAGGGGTTGGAAAGTTAGTCCTCGTGTGTGCAGATAATCATGTGTTTGAACAGCTGGCCCCCAGATAGTGGCACTATTTTCATGGGCTGTAGAATTATGAGGAATTGAGGCTTAGGTAGAAGTACGTGGGTTGCTGTGGATGGGCCTCTGGACCTGACTGGATCTTTCTCTCTCTCTCTCTTCTTCTCTTTCTCTCTCTCTCTGTCTCTCTGTCTCTGTTTCCTCTCTCTCTCTCTCTCTCTCTCTCTCTCTCTCTCTCTCTCTCTCTCTCTCTGATGGTCCTGTTCTATAGCTAATGTAGGCTCTCTCAGACATTGACTTTTCTCATTGATGTTGGACTCTGTTTACTCAAATTGTGAGCCAAAATCCTTTTCTTAAGTTATTTGCCTGGAATCTGCCCACAGGGGTAAGGAAAAAAAAATAACACAATACTTGTCTTGGTTCGGGTTTTATTGCTATGAAAAGACACCTTGACCAAGGTAACTCTTATAAAAGAAAACATTCAATTGGGGTTGAGTTATCATTGCAGAGGTTCAGTCCATTATTATCATGGCAGGAAGCGTGGAACCCTACAGGCAGCCATGATATTGGAGAAAAAAACTTATATCTAAATCTTGAACAAAGACAAGGAGACTGTGTGTACACTGGGCATAGCTTGAGCATATATAAGACCTCAAAGCTCAGCTACACAATGACACAGTTCCTCCTACAAAGCTAAACCTAGTCCAACAGGGCCACACCTTTTAAGAGTGCCACTCCCTATGGGCCAAACATTCCAACATGTGAGTCTATGGGGGTCATACCTACTCAAATCATCATATTCCAATCCCTGGCCTCCATAGGTTTGTAGCCATAAAATAATGCAAATACATTTAGTCCAACTTCAAAGGTCTCCATAGTCTATCACAGCCTCAACAATGTTTAACAGTCCAAAGTTCAAAGTCTCTTCTGAGATTCATGTAATCTCTTAATTGTAATCCCCTATAAAATCAAATCCAAAAGCAGATCACACACTTCCAACCATGCATAGCATTACTAAAACATAGGGAAGACAGCACAGTGAGGAAATGCAGGATCAAAGCAAGACAAAAAAGCCAGTGAGGTAAACTCCAAATTCTGCATCAAATATTCTTCTGATCTCCAAATCCTTTCAGCTTTCTTGACTACAACACACTTCTTACTCTTGGGCTGGTTCCACTTCCTGTTAGTAGCTTTCTTCATGGATATTCTAGGGCTCTGGCAATGTAGGCTTCACCTTCACAGCACACAGTGGCTTCTCTGGGCTTCCATGCAGGGACACCCCTGCCAAATACCTGCCCTCAGTGGATTTCCTTAGTAGTGGAGGGCGATTCTATAACTCCTTTCTTTCATTCTTGTCTCTAAAGCTAGAATCACATGGCCAAAATTTCCTAATTCTGCTTGGTGGGGCTGGAACATGGTCCCCCTGGTTCAATTACATCTCCACCAGCTTTCTGTTTTCAATAGCTTCCTTTTCTACTTAAGTTTGCTGCCTCTTAGAATGCCTTTGTTTCATCTCAATACCCTCTGTGCAATTCTTGTCATGAAATTATATCTTGGAAAGTTTTTCTTTTTTAGTAAAATCAAGAAATTATATACTGATAGAGAGAATACCAAACCAAGAGAGGCCCACGAGAGTACTCTGAGTGCTTAGACTTCACAAGATACAGGTTCTAATATGGAAGTTTCAACTTGATGGCTTTATTCTCACGTAAATTACATAATTTTTCCATATCAGGAGCTAATGAGATAGATGAGGTTTCTCTATGATGTCTAATATCTAGCTCACTCCCTGGTGCCTGGTAGGCTCCTTTGAATAGCTGCCATTCATCACTTGTATCAGAGCAACCCACTTCAGTTCTTGACTTGCAGGGGTATGACCCTGAAACCCACTTCATAAGGTTTGTAATTCTTGGCCATACCTCTCTAGAAAGAATGTTGTGAACCGAGTTCACATTGAGAATCATTGCTTTGTTTTTTCATATGCATTTCATGCAATTTTTAGAAGGTCAGGAATAAATCATACTCTTTAGTGTTTAATCTGAACCTGAAACACCCTAGTCATTTGACTTTGAGCCAGTTGTTTCTTTTTTTGAGTCACAGTCTGTGCATATGTGTTACAATGAGAACAACATCATTGTACCTACAAAGATGTTATAACACTTCTAAATATTAGTGGAGGAATGTGGTTGGAATGTCAGAAATATTTAGTCTATCCTCAGTAAGCTGAAGGTACACTGGGAGGGATTATTAGCACCAGCATTGACCTACAATGTAATATAGAAAAGGAGACATGGGTCTTTGCATCATGCAGAAATATGTGAAATGTTTTCATATTTCCTGTCTTCATAGAAGTTCAATTTTGTGTTTGATAAATGGCAGTACTCTCATTTACTTTTTAGTGAGAGGGAGAATAATGGGACTTCTTAATATATGAATAAGTAACTTAGTAAGGGAAAATTCCATTTTCCTAGTCTTGGAAATATTTACTGGGGATAATGACTGTGGTGGTTTGAACAGGAATGGTCCCCATAGACTCATGTGCATGCTTGGCCCATAGGGAGTGGAACTATTAGTGTGTGTGGTCTTGGAGTAGGTGTGGCCTTGTTGAAGGAAATGTGTCACTGTGGAGAAGGGCTTTGAGGGCTCATATGTTCAAGCTATCTCCAGTATGACAGACAGTCTCTGTTGCTTTTGAATTAATATGTAGAACTCCTAGTGGCCCTATCACTATGTCTGCCTGCATACTGCTATGCTTTCCACTATGATGACAATGGTTTGTGAAACCATAATTCAGCCCTATAATTAGGGCTTTCCTTTATAAGTGTTGCCATGGTCATAGTGTCTCTTCACAGCAATGAAACTCAAATTAAAGCAATGATACAACTAGGTACTCATAGTCCCTGTACTAGGCAGTTTGCAATTTAAGATCTATCTTTAAGTTCACTAATGTTTGCTAAGATATTGATATCAACTGGGTTGCTCACATATTCATTTTCCCCTTCGAATCCATAGATAAATAACAGAGGCTCACGGAAGTCAAGTGATAGAAGGGATGGTGTGACATGGTTCTTGCCCCTGGGACAAAGCCAGCAGGGCATGGCCTCTACTAGGATGGACAGTTGCTAGACATGAGGCTTGTTTATATTATATATATATTAGTTAATATGAATCACTTGCGAGAGTGTGGTCCATCATAGGCATTTCAATAACCATTTCATTGGGGGGGGTATTTTTGATTTGGTTTTTGATTTTGTCATTTTAAACTTGACACACATATATATTACTTCATGTTCCTCTTTCAGGAAATGTTCTCTCTGCCATGGTCATTAGGGAATGTCCTCTCTGCCAAGGTTAAAAGCTCCATGATAATCAGAGACAGCCTGAGTCTGAGAGGTGAGTGTGTGTTTATGTCCTTAGCAAAAATGGTAAATTCTGTGACCTTCAGGACAACCCTTAAGGCTGTGGGAAAGAACTCTGAAAACATGAGTTCAATAATATATAATTTCTCAACTATGGAATATATAAGGATGCAATATGAATTATATGAGGGGCTTCAAGGACCTAAAAGTACAATGTCACTACACTATAAGCCAGCTTGTCAGAAAGATACTAAGGAAGGAGATAAAGAGATTTGGAGATTGGTAATCGAAGGGCAAGATCCCCCAGCTGAGATTGTTTGTGCTTACAAAGCCAGGCAGATTCCTGAGTACAAGGTCAACCTGGGATAAGTTTAGGTCCAGGCCCAGGTATGGTGGGAATGGTAATTTTAGGGCAGGATCCCATCCAACTAAACTTATTGTCTGCTTACAAAGGCAGGCAGATCTCTGAATTCATTTGCAATGTTAAGGGAAAAGAAAAAGAAAAAAGAAAAAAGAATGTACTTACTGTCTTTTTCTAAGAATCAGGAGGCTGGGGTCAGGAAAGCTAATTCATGGAATAATCAAAAGGTATCCTGGTGTAGATAATTGAATTGATTTGTAAATAAAGGACTGGGCTTTGCTGTGCAAGAGCTGAGCTGTCTAGATGAACTGTCTGGAGATTTCCAGAGAAAGCAGTCTCAGAGCAGAAAACAAGCTGTCAGCTTGTGCCCACGATTTGACTTCCAGTCTTTCTATTTGCTGCTCCCAAACACCCCTTTCTCAGGACCCCCTCTCCAATCCAAGGCTGTTCTGTGGCAACTCACTTATGGCCATATGACTTACCAATGGTTGAACTAAGACTTAAACTGTTCCATGTATTCAGTACCTTAATTCTTCCCTGTTACTATACATGACCCCTTCCCCCAAAACCCAGTACTATAGGGCATTTGTGTCCCTCAGCTGAGCATGCCTGGATAAAAAACAACAACAACAACAACAACAACAACAAAAACTATTGACATTAAGCTAGTTTTGAGTAGGCAAACTTTCCCTCTAAATGTGAACTTTAATGGAGCAGTGCAAGCAGATTCCTTTCCTAGCCAGGAGACATTTAGTTAAAAGAAGGAATTTCCTGCAGATGATTGGAGGCTGTGAAATACTATCTTGTACAGATGATATAATCAGTGCAATTATAATCTCACAGCAGCTGCAGCAGCCTGCAATGGACCTGGACAAGACTGGACCTGTCATCAACCAATCATGAATTTGGGAGAGGCTCATCAGGCCATACCACTCCCTACCTAACTATTGTCAACTGATGGAGTCTGAAAGAGATGCAGTCATCATCTTCAGCTGTGAACCCCTGTTGACTCTACCAAGCACCACTGGACAGCTTCAAACCCATGGTCACACAGAGGGCCGTGGCTAAATCATGTGATTCAAAAATAAAACAGAAAGACATGAATGTTGGAAAAAGGCTTGTAGGAAAGAGGAAGGGTGATGGGGATGGAGCAAAATAACCCTTGTAGCTGGTGACAAGAACTAGGATACATTATACTGCATGTATGAAATAGTTTCTTGCTATCTTCCTGGTCTCCACAGGCTCTTCAAATTAAACACACAATTCTAAGAATTCATAGTTAAAATCTGCATGTAAGAAACAATATGTGACATTTTCTTTCAGAGTCTGAGTTGATCCTTCTAAAATTCATGGGATATTAAATTTAAAACACAGGTTCAAACATGGAATACCTTTCTATGCATCATTGGTTAGGAAAGCCACAGAAAGCCCCTCCCAAGAATATAGGCTACTGATACTGTTCTCAGGTACACAGTCTTACCCAGCCTCCAACCCTTATAGCTAAAATACCAATCTGCCAGTCAAAATATGCCATTCAGGAGTGGCATGAATAGGGTAATCAATTACTTCCTAACTGGCTTTGAGTCCCACTCCACAAGAGGGAACTCAGGCCCAGAACTATAAATGTTGACAGGAAACTATGGCTGGAGAGATCCTAAGCCCTAGATGGGAACCTATGCTATTGTTTTGCTAATGGACATGTCTGTCAATCTGTCTTCTAATTTCCCAGTTGTACTCAGATTAGTGTTGATTTCAACCTTCCTCAAAGACATTGCTTATTGCTGTAGGCAGTAATTAATGCAGAGACTTACACTGGCCAAAGTGTCACATTCTTCATCTGAGAAGCTGCTCTTGCTCCAGTAAATAACCTCCCACCCCTGCTCAGGCAAGCATCCCTAATTAAACCCAATAAGTCACACAAACAAAGGCATGGAGGGAAGAGGGAGAGTCCTCGGGAGGAAGTCCTTTAGCAGTAGAGGGAGATAGGATGAGAGAAAGTAATGGGGGGTCACCTTTGAAATCTCAGCACTTCAAAGGCTGAGACAGGAGGATTGCTATGAGTTCAGGGACAACTAGAGATACAGGAATTTTACAAATGTTTTAGAAAATGTATTTCAGGAAATGTGTATTTCAAAAAATTTCTGCTGCCCTGGGAACATACAGGCCAGGGCAGCCAGGGACAGGTAGGCTAACTGCAGGCATTTACCTCTCCTTGCTCCCTCCAAATCCAAGCAAAGGCATGCACCACTACTGCCCAGCAGACCTAATACATGTATTCAGAAAATTTCACCCAAACACAAAAGAATCTATCTTTCTTTCAGCAGCTAAGAGAACTTTCTCCAAAACTAACTTCATACTTACATAAGACACAAAGCAAGTCTTAATAGATATAAGAAAACTGTAGTAACTCCCTACACCTCATCTGACCACAGATTAAAGCTGAATACAAAACACACACACACATACAAACACACACACACACACGCACACCCACATGCACATATACACATGCACACGCACATATACATACACACACACACACATGCACACAGACATATACACACACACATCACAAGCAAATGAAAAAAAAACATGGAGCTTATAAATTCATGGAAACTGAACTGAACAAATTGCTACTGGATGAAAAACAAGTCAAGAAAGAAATTAAAGAATTCCTAAAATTAAATGAAAATTAATGCAAAGAATTCACAAACTTACCAGACACAATGAAGGCTGTTCTAAAACGCAATTTTTTAGTGCTAAGTGCTTATGTTAAGAAAAAGAAAAAGGAGAAATCTCATACCAGTAACTTAACAGCCACCTGAAAGCTCTAGAACAAAAAGAAATAAGCACATCCAATAGGAGAAGATGGCAGAAAATAATCAATCTCAGGGCTGAAATCAGTAAAATAAAAACAACAATATGAAAAACATTACAAAGAATCAATGAAACAAAATTGGTTGGCTCTTTGAGAAAATTAGTAAGAATGGCAAATCCTTAGTCAAATTAACCAAATGGTAGAGAGAGAAAATCTAAATTAACAAAATTAGTCATCAGGACAATGGCAATTAAAACTACTTTGATACTGCATCTTATCTTCATCAGAATGGCTAATATCAATAAAACATGTAAATAGCTTATGCTGGCAAAGATGTGGATTAAGAGTAACTTTCATCCACTGCTGGTGGGAGTACAAACTTATATAGTCACTATGGAAATCAGTGTGGCAGTTCCTGCAGACGATGAAAATGGATCTGCTTCAAGATCCAGCTATACCACTGTTGGTCATACACTCAAAGAACAGTTCATCCTATCACAGAAACATTAATTAAACCATATTCATTGCTTCTCTATCATAACAGTCAGAAATTGGAAACAACCTAGATGTCCCACAACTGAAGAACAGATAAAGAAAATGTGATATGCTTACAGAATGGAATATTATTCAGTTGTTTTGAAAAAATAAACTTATTAAATGAACAGAGAAGTGGATTGAACTAGAAAAGAAATCATTCTGAGTTGAGGTAACCAAGCCCAGAAAGACAAATATGATATTATTCTCTTATTTGTAGATATTAGATGTTAAGTCAAGAATAACTAAGCTATAATCCATAGAATCACAGAGGTTAGGTATAGTAAAAGTAAGAGACTGGGGAGTGGGGTAGATAGATCTCCCTAGGAAAGAGAAATAGAATAGAGTTATAGATGGACTTCTAAGTAGGAGACTGGGATGTATCAATCAGGGAAGGGGAGGGAAATGGGAGATGAGGGAAGGAATACAGGAAGAGACAGCTAAAATGAAGGGGCATTTGAGGGGTAGTATGGAAACCTAATACAATAGAAGTTTCATATATATATATATGAAGACAATCTAAATGAAATCACCAAATAATGGTGAGACAGAGTCCCAATTGGCCACTCTTGTCACCAAATAAAGCTTTCAGTACTGGGATTGAAATCTAATCAAGGTTGCATCTAATCAAGTTGTTGGCCAAAGGAGTCCATGTAAAACTTCAAACAGCCAAGGCTGAAGCCTAGACTATAGGCTGCCTAGACTGAAAACCCCATTGCTGAAGACAACATCTGCACAGTTCATTGAACATGGGGCAGAGGAGCTGATGCCCTATATTCCAGTATCTTTGTGATAGGAAGGCACTCTGCATACTACCACAAGAGAAATGGAAACGCCAACTGAGCCGCAAACCTTTTGATCTACAATGGTGTCCCACCTGCAGGATGTGCTAGGGCGATGGTGGTATAAAGCCTGTGTGAGTAGCCAACCAATGTCTGATTTGATTTAAGGCCCCCTCCATGAGATGGAACCCATACCTGACACCACTTAGGTGACTAAGAAAGTGAGCCTAGATAGCCTAGAGACCTAGGGTAAAACGAAATGACTCCTAATGACATTCTACTACATTCATAGATTCATGGTGCTCAGCCATCATCAGAGACACTTCCTTCTGCAGCAAACGGGAACAAATAAAGAGCCAGACATCATTCGGAGAATAAGTGACCTTGGAAAACTCAGTCCTCAATGGTACGTCTTCATCAAATCCCTCCCCTCAAGGCTCTGGGAAGTCTCCTGAAGAGAAGACAGAAAGAGTGTAAGAGCCAGAGGAGATGGAGGGCCGTAAGAAAACAAGGCCCTCTAACTCAAGAGGATTGACCAACAAATGAACTCACAGAGATTGAGGCAGCATGCACCGGGCCTGCAGAGAGGTCTGCACTAAATAGGGCCCTAGAGCTGAAAGCAGAAGTGGACACACACACCCATTCTTAACCCAGAGGCAATCTCTTTTTGATAACCATTTAAAATGAAAATTTCGTTTTCCCTAAAGGAGTCTCACTAGGGAAACAAACTGCTCTTAAGACTGCATGCCCAGCGGCATATGGCCAACAGAAGACGAACTTAACAACATAATTTATAGGGTTTTGGCTCATAATGTGTGTCAGGGCTCTGTTTTTTTAAATTTAATTTAATAAATATTAAGTAAATAATTTAATAAAAATAATTTAATAATTATTAGTATTATTATTTATTACCTGTTTGTTTCCTAATGAAAGACAGGAATGGATCCAGATGAGAAGGGAGATAGGGAGAAGCCATGAAAGTTGAGTGAAGAGAAACCTTAATCAGGTTTGTTATATGAAAAAAAATCCATTTTCAATAAAAAATATTTTAAATTCTGCTAAGCAATGAACAAGCGGTGGTGACTGGATGAGTCAGTGTGCATTTTTTCCCCGGGGCTGTTGGTTGAAAGACCCAGAGGTTCTGCCTCTTCTGTGTCTTCTTTTGTCTTTCTTTATTGATGTTGAGAACCTGATGTGTGCGTGCATGTGTGTGTGTGTGTGTGTGTGTGTGTGTGTGTATGTGTGTGTGTGTGTGTGTGTGTGTGTGTGTACCTATGTGCTGTCGTGTATTGTAGAAGTCAGAGGGAAATGAGGGTGTGGCTCTCTCTCTCCCTCTACCCTGTGGGCAGACACTGTGAGGAGCACATGAAAATAAATTAGAATTTGCTGGGATATACACCAGGAAGTTCAACCACAAGAGTTAAAGAAAGGTAAGGCTACGAGGACAAGCCTGTATTCCACAGTGTGTTCACAGCCCATTAGCTTTCTGTTAGCAGTTTTTGTTCAAGCTAGAATAATAGAAAGCTTATAAAAGGCAAAGCATTTATTTCTCCATTTTCTTCAGCTATCCATGCTGGTGAATCGACTCATAAAAAATATGTTTTCCAGAGAAAAAGAAGCAGTCCCTGGTCAGAGACACACTCATTCATTTCGCTGGCATTTGTGTGAATATCAGGGTGTGATTGATTACTTCCACAACTCTGTATGATTGGGAACCTGCCTAGGAGTTACTACTTAAAATTATCTTGAGCTCAGTATGAATACAATTGCTCCTGGGCATTTTAACAAAAATATTTTTATTTTTACTTCAATAACTATAGACATTTAAGCTCTTTTGTGATAGTCCCTTAACTTGATGAATGGGCGCCTGGTTACATGTAGATGGGGGGATAGCATGTCACTGTATAGCAGAGTGGGGTGGCCCTTTGCAGAACAATGCTCTGCATAGTTCAAACGGTTATTTTGTTTTTACCATAAAGAAATGTAAAAATGAACAGATATATAAGTGTATCCAGATTTAAACATTATATAATACATATAAATAATAAAAAAGAAATAGAAAGAAGATGACTGTTCCTAGGTATGGTGGAGGAGAAGGCTTATTAGATAGAAAGGGGGCAGCATAGGCAGAGGCAGAGAGATCTAGGAGATTCCAGAGTAAACCTGCCTCTGAGCCAGGCTATGTGAGGAGAAACAGGAGCAGAGAAAGAAGAGCTACAGATCCGGAGGAGCAGCTTGGAGCAGGAGACTCACATAGCCAAAATGGTTGCTATGTATGGGTCAGAGGAGCTGATGGAGGAAGACCCAGTCCAGTACCTAGGTTAGATATCTAGCTGTGGAGTTTAGATTACAGGGTATGCTAGTCAGGAGGGCCCTGTAACAAGTAGACACTGAGGAATGCTGGGAGAACCTGGTGGCCAGCATCGCCTTAATATGTTAATAGGCCCCCAGTTAGCCATTTGTCCTGAGTTTGTGACCTAACAATATACATATACTGAAGCATAGCATTTTATGATACCTAAAATTTTATCTTTTATAAACCCATTAAAATAACTTAGTTGCAAAAAGAGAAATGTGCTCCTTAGCATATTTGCTATAACAAGTACAAATGTCCGTCCAGATTTCGGTTTTTGTCTCCAAGATGCCCTTTCCTGGATGAGTTGAGCCATTTCCAACAGATGTTTGTGCCTTTAGGCTACAGTGGGAAGGCTGCCCTCTAGGCTCCGCTCTGCATCAACGGGAGGAACTGATCTTGCTCTACACAGTTGGTTAGATCATAAATTGTTGCATGACGCTCCCATTCTCTGTTGGAAGCTGTGGTTTGCATTGGCTAATCACAGGCCCATTCTGCCTTGTCAGTTTGGCTGCTGTAGCCCGCGCGGTCCTCTCGCCGGGAAGAAGACACGCGGACACACTAGGTTCCTTCTGCAGCA
>NW_022196913.1:34521132-34561366 GCF_008632895.1 Mastomys coucha | reverse complement strand
CACATGCGCAAACAGTTGTTTACTCGACAGCGGCGCCATCTTGCCATGGCGAATGCCGGCTCCCTACAGGCTGCTTCCAGAAGATTTGATGATTTCTTCCTTAGAGCAAGCGATCAGCTTTGGAACTGTCAGAAACAGCACCGTCTCCTGAAGGATGATCACTGGTAGCCTGCATGTGCGGCTGTTGAGTCCTGCATGAATTGTGTCATGATTTCTGCTTCCACACCACCACTGAAGGGTTCTACACTGCTGTAGGCATTTGCAATTTGTGGCTTTTTACAGATTAGCAGGCAACTAAATAGCACTGTTGTGCTGTTTGCTCAATGTATTCCTTAATTCTTGTCATTGCTACAAATTGTAGATTTCAAAACATTAAAAAATTATAGGGTTAAGTTCTGATGACAAAAGTGTAATCAAAGTTGTGATGATGAGAAAGATATCCACATTTTATTTCATGTCTCATATTTTAAGAGGTATTGTTATTATTTTTTAAAAGCCTTCTTTTTTAAAAAATAATGTATTTGTTTAATGTCTATGAGTGCTATATCTGCATGTACACCTGCATGCTGAAAAAGGGCATCAAAACTCATTACACATGGTTGTGAGCCACCATGTGGTTGCTGGGAATTGAACTCAGAACCTCTGGAAGATCAGACAGTGCTCTAAGCAGCTGAGCCATCTCTCCAGCCTGAGAGATATTTGTATTCTTATATTTTTATGCAGGGTGTATGTGTGGGTGTGCAAGTAGTGAAGCCAGAGGGAGACTTGGGTGTCCATCCCTTGTTCATCACCTCATTCTTACAAGACAGGATCTCTCATTGTACCTGGCCCTAGGCTGGCAGCCATCAAGCCCCCTCCTCTCTCTATCCTCTCTCCCTGTACTGAACTGGAATGCAATGAAAAGATAATACAAGAAATTGGAAGAAAACTGGCTAGGGGAAAGGGATAAGCGAGTAATTGTCAAGAAAAGAATGGGGGTGGATTTGATCCAAACACGTTAAATGCATGTATGAATATTAAATTAAATATTTTTGAGCCACAGCCATCCACTGAACTGAGTACAGGGTCCCCAATGAAGGAGCCAAAGAAAGGACCCAAGGAGCTGAAGGGTTTACAGTCCCTTAGCACAAACAACAATATGAACTACCTAGTACCCTCAGAGCTCCCAGGGACTAAACCACCAACCAAAGAGTACACATGGTGGGACTAATTGCTCCAGCAGCATATGTATAGTAGAGGATGGCCAAGTCAGTCATCAATGGGAGGAGAGGCCCTTGGCCCTGTGAAGGTTCTGTGCCCCAGTGTAGGGGAATGCCAGGGCCAGTAAGCAGGAGGGGGTGGGATGGTAAGCAGGAGGAGGGGGGAGGGTACAGGGGTTTGTTCTTGTTGTTGGTTTTTGTTTTTTGTTTTTGTTTTGGTTTTGGTTTTGGTTTTTGGGGGAAAACTGGGAAAGGAGATATCATATGACATGTAAATAAAGAAAAATCTAATAAAAAAAACAGCATAACAATTGAAAAAAAAAATATCTTTGAGCCCAATACAACAGAGTACTCGGGAGGCAGAGGCAGGTCAATCTCTGACTTTAAGGCCAGGTTGGTCTACAAAGCGAGTTCTGGGGCAGCCAGAGCTACAAAGAGAAACCCTGTCTTGAAAAAAAAAAAAGGTAAAAATTAAAATCTTTTACTTCAACGTATTAAAAGAAAAGCTAGACCACAATCTGTATTAATCAGTGATTTAATGCGTTTAATGATCATGTCATCCTCTGAATAGACATTAAGTGGCCTGGGTTTGAGGCAGTTGCACATTTGTGTTTGTGATGCTGGGTTTGGACTGAAGGGCACACTGGATATTCAGTGACCCGGCGAGTATGTTTTGCTTACTTGCATGCTGTGGATATATAAGCACTTCACAGAAGATAGACCGATGATAGACCACTTGTGCTCTCTCTGTCCTCGAAGTGGCATGTCTAAGTTTGTACATGGCTAAAACCATGGAATCTTAGAATTGATGCTGTTTGCATTCTTTTTAACACTGAAGACAATGCAACTCATTCCTTAAAGCACGGCCAGCTTCCGTGGCATGGGCAGAGCCACACATGCATGATGACTCAGAAGTCGCATAGAAACCCCAAGTCAGAGCTTGCAGAGCTGCGGGAACCCTGGGCTGTGGTTTGGAAGGGCCTTCTACTCTGGATGCTTTCAGAGCTCTGAATTTCTGTTATCATTCTCAAGCAGCTTAAATAATATTTTAAAAATCGTTATCGTGCCAAAAGCAACAAACTTCCTCCGAGAGGAAGGCCCCCCCCCCCAGTTGTATCTGAGTACAACTCTCTCATAAGCAAATATGAAAGACTTGTCATCTTCCATGCAGATAGTGGGAGATTGGAGCCTCCAACTTTGGCTGTATCCTCACTACCCAGAGCGTGGCCCACCTAGGAGATCCAAAGGCTTCCCTGGGAGATAGATGTCAAGCCACACAGACTCTTAGACTTTGGGCGCAGCCCCAGAGCATTAGAAATCGCAGCCTATCATGGATTCCAGGTGAGGTGATCAAACGCTGTGAAGGTTTGGGAGCCCATCTTTAGCCATGGGTCTCCAAGGCAGTCCCGGACACCTCCCTGCCACAGGTGCTTTACTGTAAGAAAGGTGTGAGCCTGGGAAGGAATGAAAGAGGACACGCTGCCTGCCCCCATGAAGACCGGCTTTTTTTTTTTTTTTTAACAGCAGTTTATGCATGAACCAAAATTTCAGCCTTCTCTCTACTAATCCCCAGAAAAGCAGCCTTCCCTTTCTCCTCTTTCCCAGATCCCTGGGGGCCAATCCTTCATTGCTTCTCATTTCCTTTTCCGGATCTTAGGGCTGACATTTAGTGTGACTTTAAGAAGCCCCCGAAACCTCTGTTCCTAAGCTGCATTCCCTCTGGGACTGCACTTCCAACATTTTGTTCCTGGTGAGGCTTTGTCCTGGACTGAAGCACACAGAACTCTCTGTGAAACCTATGAAACAGGGGAGTGGAGGGAGTCAGAACCCAAGAACTTTCCCTTTCCTAAATGTTACAATAGAGGAAACATGGTGTGTGGGTGTGGGTGCGTGGGGAGAGAGAGAGAGAGAGAGAGAGAGAGAGAGAGAGAGAGAGAGAGAGAGACAGAGAGACAGAGAGACAGAGACAGAGACAGAGACAGAGAGAGACAGAGAGAGAGAGAGACAGAGAGAGAGAGAGAGAGAGAGAGACAGAGAGAGAGAGAGAGAGAGGTGCTAGCATGTGGGTGGCTGTGCCTACACATGTGTGTATAGAGGCCAGAGAAGGATATTGGGGCCCTGCTTTGTCGTTTCGCATTTTATCCTTTTGAGACAGACTCTCTTATCAATCTTGGAGCTCATTGGATTGTTGTGGGTTTTTTCCTTTGTTTGTTTGTTTGTTGCTTTGCTAAGCTGACAGACTAGCAAGCCTCTGCAATCCCTGAATCTCTGTTCACCAGAGCTGGATCACAGGTGAGTGTTGCCACACCCAGCTTTTGTGTGGGTTTGAGGGACTCAAAGGCAAGCCCTAATGCCTGCACCCCAAGTGTCCTTACCTACTACTGAGTCATGAGTAGTCCCCAGATCCACATAGGAAACTTTATCACTGAGCCTTTCTGGCAGAACTGAAGAATGGTTTGATAAAGAGAAGGGAAAAGAGTCATACAAGTAAGTCACATAGAAGATGAGAAATTAGCCAAGGGCTATACAATTTTGTTTGGGTGGGTGAAGAGAGTGGTAATGTATGCCCAGGGCCTGGAGGGAGGGAACTCAGAGAATCCTGCATACAGAGCTGACCATGAACACATCACCAGCAACTACAGTGATTTCACAGTTGGGTCTGGAATAGGCTCTGCTCCCAGCATTCTCTGATTGTCCTTTACTTCTCTGTATTTTTTTAACAAAAGAGTTCATTTGTTTTTGTTTTTGTTTTTGTTTTTTTTCTGGCTTCCCAACAACTGAACTTACATAGATTTTATTTTGCAAACATGCCAGTGGATGGTGGGGAGGTGGAATTCTTTCTAGGGTTCTCATCCATTCTCCTACCTCCTAATCTCTATGAGGGTAGCAGGGCTGGAGGCTGGAGTAGAGACGAAAATACATATACGGGCATCTGGTTTATAAGAGCCAGTTTGTGAGTTCCCCAATGATAGCAGTGGTGTCCTTGGCACACTCCAATGGCAGGGGCAGTGTCCTCAAACACTGCTTACTGGGGAGTAGGGAGTCCTCATTCTCATGTCTCTTCTTGTCTATTTTCAGGGCTGTATTTGAAGTTGAGCATAAGACGACATGCATATCTCCACATTGACAAGTGTGCCCCGTAGGCAGTTAGAATATACAGAATGAAATAATGTTATTTAAATTTAGCAAATAACTATGGATATGAGCAGTTTTAATAAGTCTAGTGATAGATGCACATGAGGGACTTGATAAAATGAGTGTAAGAAAGTAGTCCAGCTTAAACATCTATTGTATTAGCCCCTTGAGCAGGTGTTCACGCACAACAGAGGATCTTGGACATGTAGAAAGTATTGGATAGCCTCAGGCAAGAAGGACATAGCTGATTGTTAGGAAGACAATCATCTCCATGATGGAGGAGAAATTCTGAATAAACCAAATAATAAATAATAAATCAAATAAATCAACTCATGTAGACACCATTTTCATAAAACATATTTGGCTTATCATTACTGGGGCCTGCTTTTTAATAAGCACTGGATTGTCAGTGATGGTGTGACTGGTGTCTCCATCCTAGTGTGGGTTGAAATTTCTCTAAGAACAGATTCTGGCAGACTTGTTGGGAATGACAAATTCCTTTTCGAAGGAAGGCATGGCTGACATTGAATAAGTAGCTAATGAGATAAACATCTAAATTGTTTCCTGTGAGAAACTAGATATGGACTTTGCTTTCCCAAGGGAGATGGTGGGAAAAAAAAGAAAGTAAGTAAGTAAGAGTTGGGGGAGACAGACAGAAGAGGGAGTGGATATGTGAGAAATGTCTAAAATTTGGCCCTGGAGGATGTATAGAAAAAAGATACCCCAGGGACCAGAGGGCCTTTTAAATCAAGAGTGTCACCCTAATGATACATGATACCAATGTGGTGTGTCTTTTGTGGTCCTCTCTTTAGGCTGGAACTTTTTCATGCCAGTGTGACATGTCATGAAGCGTCTCAAAACATGTCCAGAATAGTGAATTGATTGGTAAATTGGGGTCAGGGAGAAGGTAAATAATTAGAAGTTCAAGAGACCACAGAAATGTAAAACTCTTTAGGATTCTGCAACAATCTCTGGAGGTCTCAGACTCTCTCTGGGAATCTGGCCTGATTTCATTTAAGGTTTCAGTGGCCTCAGAAGTGCCCACTGACACCAGAAAGTGAGTCCAGGTCGTAATCCTCTGTCACTAACACTCATTAAATTGGTCATGCTCTTGATTTTATTTTGAAGAGATCTTGCTCTACATCCCTGGCTGGCCTGGAATGTATTGTGTACATCAAGCTGGTCCTGAGCTTGCCTCCTGAGTGCTAGAATTGCAAGCATTTGCCACCACTCCTAGCACTTGTTCTTGTCCTTTACAGAAGTATATTATGGAAGAACCACAAATCAGACAAAAGAAATGGCAGTGTTTCTTTAAACTTGTCCGCTAGGCCAGCAAAAAGGATAGTAAAGACTCTTGCAGTCTGATGTGGATACCCTGACCCCACATGAAAGGAGAGTGCTGATTCCTGCAACCTGTCCCCTGACCTCTGCATGTGCAGCCTGTATGTGGGTATACCCCCCCACACACACACACTAATGTACAAAAATAAAAATAAAATAAAAACATTCATTATATGACTGTCTCATCCACCCATTATTCTATGTGAATAATTGCCTTTGGAATTCACTGTCAAGGAAATTGCCCCATTTAGGGGCGTAGTCTACTCTTGCATTGAGGAAAGGAGCCAGGGATGTAGTGATGTCAAGAAGCTCTGAGCCCAGTATCTTTCTCAGATAACACCATCAGTGTTTTTCTGTCTGTCTTTGTGTAGTGCTTTTCTCTGATTTATTATTATTACCACTTTAATGTGCTCTTCAGTGGGAACTATTCAATCCCTCTATGAAAATATTTAGAGTAAAGTAAAATACACTTTACTCTTATTCAATAAAAGTTTTCATCAGAATTGCTTCAAATGCTGATGCCAGTGAGTCCCTCAGAGCCAGCAGCAACATCTCATGTTGACATCATTTCTCCACTTAGTGTCTTCTCTGAGGATTAGCTGCTTGGTGGGAAACACATCTTCTCTTATCTCCATGGAAGCAGGAGTTTAACTGTTAGACCTGAGGGGGGAAAAATATCTTCACAACTGTTTGATTAAAGCAAGCTGTATTTAGAAGTGCACAGGGGACTGGCCAGACGACTGTCTCCCTCTAAGTCAGGGTTTCAGAGACCATCCTATCCTGGCCTTTGAGGTCCTTTTTATGCGGAAGTTTAGGGTTGGTAGAAAACAGCTGTCCGGAAAATTGGCTGTTAGCACCTGGACAGAAGTGGTGGGGGCTCAGGGCTCAAGGATGCCTGTGGGATAGTAAGTGCAAGCATACATCACGTAGAAGAGGAGTCATCAAGGTTTCTGGGGGACACCTTTTCATGAGGCAAAAGGACAATCATATATTGCAGGTTCGAGAGTTTAGCAAGGCAAAGGGTTACATCATGGGATTACAAATTCAACACAGGTTGAAAAAATGGTTTGCAGGATGCACTAGGTTTAGGAAACAGCAATTTGTTCTTGTGAGGTATGGAGACTTAGTAACAATGTATCAGCAATGCTGATACATGGCTGCTGTTTCAGTTTCACATAACAATTTAAGTTTATATCACACCCACTGTGCCTGCTTTTGTTTCTAAAATGTCTCCATAATCAAAACACAGAGATCTAGGTACAATCTTAGGGGACTTGCTTACTTAACTCTTTTCCCACAACTTTTCCACAAAATTGGTTTTGTAGCTGAAGTTTATATGCAATGCAATTGGAGACATCGCATGGGAGAATAGGAAAAACAGAGCAAAGAAACACATTATAACTTGTAAAAAAAAAAATCAGGACAGCCACACATTGAAGTGCAAACTTCTTCTTTCCTTGGAAAGTTAGTAATGTCAAATGATGTTTGCTAGGACACTCAGGTGAAAGGATGTCTTGCTAAAGCAGACACATGAAAGAATGTTTTCCTGAAGCAGACACAAGTGAAAGGATGTTTTGCTAGAACAGACATGAGAAAGGACCTGGGATGAAAGAGAATAAATAGGACCTCACAGATAGTGGGAGACAAGTTTGGTTTGCTCCGCCTTACTATTCTTCACTAACAACACACACGTATTGGCTCACCTGACATAGCATTGTTGAGCTCCACTAGTGGTGACGCCAGAGAGAAAGTCTTCCAAGAACTGCTCATGAGCTTCCAGCCTTGCAGTTTCTTCAGGACTGAATTGCAGCTGCTGGTTCATGTGTGCTGTCTGCCTGCCTTGAGGACTGGTCTGCAGCGGCTGAGTCATATTTGGTGTTTGCTACGAGACTGAACAGCTGAGAAAGATGAAGCTCACCTCCAAAGAACCATTGCTGAACAGGTCCTCTTCCCTCATATCCTAATAACTTTTCTCTTCCACTACCTCTGCTGTGGTGGGCTAGAGGACAGGTTGAATCCTTATTAAAAGTAGGTTGCAAAAACTTTATGCCTACAACACATTATTTACCACAAGGCCTTGCAGCTAATAGATGGAACTTGATTGTGCTTCCTTCCTTATTCTTCTACCACAGGGATTGTCGACTTGGCCATTCCCTTGGCTTGAGGAAGAGTTGCTTCGTGTTTAAATGTTTCATGAGTAATTGTTCCAGTTCTGCCTGTGATAGTTCCAGAAGCAAAATGCAAGGTCAAGATTAAGTATGTTATGTTGCCAGTCTCTTCCTGTACCTATGCTCCAAACAGCATTCCTTTGAGGTTGTTTTCAATGTTGCTACTAGAATCGACCTCAGGATTCACATCTGTGATCTTTTTATCCCTAGGTTTTCTGTGTGCAATTGAAATAAATCAACAATTTGGGCTTTTCTCACTCTGAGTTAATTCCTCACCTAAATCGGCTAAATCTGAACCGTATGCCTTAAAAGGAATTAATTTCCAGAATATAATATAGTCTCTCCTTAGTATTTCCCTAAGAGCATCATTTTTATTGAGTTGTAAAAAGGTACAATTTTGCCATGAAAACTGATTTGAGATTTTCCTCTCCTACCTCATTTATTCTCTAAATTCTTAGCTACAGAAGGGACTAGAGCTTTTCATTACTAAGGCAGCTAACAGTTGTAGCCTGCTTGTTTGCTCGATGCAATACAAGCTCAGGCCAAATCAAAGTGAAATAAACATAAGATTCAACACCTTCCTATCTAATCAGCCAGCCCTTCCCATTAGTGAGCCCACTTTTCAAGGACAAATTCTAAACAAAGTGCAGTAAATGTGGCCTAAGATTAAAAACAAAGTAATATATTGATTTTGAATAAGTAGTCATGGACAACTATTTTAGAAAGTAGCTACATGATTCAGAATCTTGGGATCTGTAGGGATATGGCATGGGGAAAGAGCATATTGTTCCATTGCCAGCATCAGCACCATTGCCAGCATCAGCATCATCACCAGCATCAGCATCATCACAAGTATCAGCACCATTACCAGCATCAGCATTGACAAGGAATGCTGTAACACTGATTATGTAGACCTCTAAGCTTCTTTGTATCTCAGTGTATAAGAAGGGGGCTGGCATGGCTGCTGTGAAGGCTGGATAATACTGTGCACATGGCCTGAGCATCTTATGCCAGACTCCAGTAAGAACTTCATGATGGTTCCATGAAGGCTTGGGTTTTACTGTATAATTTCCTCCATCCTGAACTGGCTGGAGGAAACAAACATACAAAACCCCACAGAAAACCAACAAAAACAGATATCTGAAGGGTGGTACTATCTCCTGAGAATCCTCAAATGATGTCCTAACGATTTTGTCAGGCCTGCCATTAGGTTGCTAATATTCTTATTCTTGCTGTAAAAGTTTCTGGGAACTCCCACATCTCCCTTGATAGGAAGAGCTCTTTGTGCTCACTTAGATTTTTAAGTAATGGGGAGGAAAATCATTTTGCCTTTGTAGTTTCTTCTGGTAAAATCCTGCATTTGCTCTGGTTGAGCCCACTGAGATCTCGCAGAGCCCTAGCTAGTCAACACCTCATGGGAGATCTAGCAGAAAGCACAGGATATTTCTGGAAGAAGATGGAGTCTTTGGGAGTTCAAGACATGGCTATCAAGGCAATACCAGTAGAAGGGTCTTCCTCCCTGCCTCCCCTCCCATCACCCATTTACTACCTGAGTGCTTGTTTGGAGAACTGATTATGCATCTTCAGGATAGCACACTGCTTTGAAGGCAGTGAGTACAGCCTGGAACTGTCCCTGCAGCCTCCATTCAGGACGGCCACTGTGAGAAAGGGTCCACACTGGGGCTTCTGGAGTCACATACACTGTGCAGGCTAATGCACAGCACATCTATCTGCCCAGGTGTCTCTCTCCTCTCTGATGCATCCTATCAGAGTTTCTTGCTTCAAGCTGACACCAGCCTGATTTTATATATGCTGCTTAGGAAGTTAGAAGCCTATTTGTTTATTTCTGGGAAACCATCATTTGGTAACTGAATGTACCCATGTGACGTAAGAAAACCTCATTGTCCTTGGAAAAGCATTTCTGTGAGAGCTCTAACCCAATTCACAAGCAGGTTCTGTCTGAATCACTATTTCTTCATCCTGTTTAGCTTCTTGAAAGGAACTTTATAGACATGGAAAGAATTGAGAACTAGACCCAGGGGCATATATGAGTCACTGTCATTGGGATTCTTGAAACTAAGTAATGTGTAAAAAAAAATAACTTGTTTTAAGTAGTCTCAAAATTCACATTATTTATCCTTTAAAGGCACATCTCTTTAGTACATAAATAATTTCTTATTGGGCTGATAAAAGGTAAGTCTTAGGGTTTTTCAACTCAGGAATTTATCTATCCAAAGCTTTCTTGTATGTGAATGACATAATTAACTATTGCTAAAGCTGCACAAACTCATCCCAAGTTACTAATCCTGGCTCTTTCCAATCATGAAAATTCGCTTCTTAACCTCACCATATGATTTCTCAAGCAGGATGAGTTGATTTGACAAAGACATTTTCTACACCGAGGAATATCGTGTTTGCTCTCTCTGTGAAACCAAGAGGACTGAGAGGCGGCTGGGTCAGGTGAGGATGGCTATGTATTTGGACTGTCAGATGGTGTGGACACTCATTTCCTTCCTTATAACTCCAGGCTTCAAATTAGATTTATTATAGTCAATATTTTGCCGCTCTGCCACCTCATGGGTTATAGCTCTCAGCTACAATAATTTAAAATAGCTGGTATTGGCAGACTCTCAGTTCCATTTAGTAACAGGTCCCTCTATAGCTCTTCCCCTTTAGGACACACACTCATGAGTTTCTAGATGCTTGTTCTCTCACAAGGTGACATAGGAAAGAGTCCACATCGCCTTCCTTCATTTGGACCTAAACCTAGGGTTTGCAGAGCTTTGATGAGAGAACTCTTATTGAATGGCCAATGAATGATGTCCTAGATGATAGAAAGGGATAATTCTTATCAATCACAACCCCACTTGTAGATTTAAGTCACAGATCTTTGAATTCTAGTCCCTTGAGTGTTGGGCTGTTAAGATAGTGCAGTGGATAAAGGTGTTTGCCAGCAAGTCTAAGGATCTGAGTTCAAAACCCAGGACCTACATAATGGAAAGAGATAACTTATTCTTGCAAGTTATCCTCTGACCTCCATACATGTACTAAGGCAAACACATGCATAGATATTGACAGATATTCTCACAATAAATAAAAATGTAATATTGTTTAAAACCAGGAATGTTGATTTTATCATTTACTATACATAAAGACACAGGTGGGTGTCAGATCCAGGTAGAATCAAGGACTCAGGTGTGACTTTAGCTCTCTTGTCATGTCAGTTAATATCATTCTCATGCATGGGAGACATAGCAGCTAGTAGGTTCCAAAGTTGCATCTCACTGGTGCAGACATTTCTACATTTTCCTAATGTATACTCTGTTCCATTTGGCAATTTGTAAATTACTGTGAGAGATAAGAACTTATCTACAAGGAAGTCACACAGAGCAAATGAGTCTTAAATGATCTAATTTCCAAAGCTCTTCAGTGCTTCCAAATTTGTAGATCAGAGTATTAAAAGCATTATTTTGAAAAAAAAATACACAACTAGTCATAGATACTCATCCTTTTTTTTTTTTTAGTAAGACTCAGACTTTTGCAAGAAACTGATGAAGAGCCAGGTTTGAGCTGCTGTTCACTTTCAACATATACCTTTGTAAGCATCACCTTTAATCTGAGCATTTATTAGGAAAGAAGCTATACTGACTGGTTTTGTGTGTCAACTTGGCCCAGGCTGGAGTTATCACAGAGAAAGGAACTTCACTTGGGGAAATGCCTCCTTGAGATCCAGCTGTGGGGCATTTTCTCAGTTGGAGATCAATGGGGTAGGATCCCTTGCTGGGTGGTGCCATCCCTTTGCTGGAAGTCTTGGGTTCTCTAGGAGAGCAGGCTGAGCAAGCCAGGGGAAGCAAGCCAGTAAGTAACATCCCTTCATAGCCTCTGCATCAGCTCCTGCTTCCTGACCTGCTTGAGTTCCAGTCCTGACTTCCTTTAGTGATGAACAACAATGTGGAAATGGAAGCTGAATAAACCCTTTCCTCCCCAACTTGCTGCTTGGTCATGATGTTTGTGCAGGAATAGAAACCCTGACTAAGACAAAAGCAATGAAGAAAATATGCCATTGTGTGGAAACCTTGGTTTGACTGCCTTGCTTAAAGATAAACTTCTGCAGGATCCATAACCTACCATAGTTTTATATATATATATATATATATATATATATATATATATATATATATATTATATGATAAATAGATAGAGATATATTAACTCCAGTTAATATATTCATGTCACTAGGAACTATCTAGAAAGCTCGCCATATTCACTCTATAAGCATGCATGTTTCACTACATACTGCTCTCTTGGATACACGTGCAGGTTGCAGAAGAACAAGCCTCCGTAGAGTAGATTTGTCCTCCTCTCTCTCCACACCTGCTTTGATTGTCCTTATAAAACTATCAATGGACTGTGTAACAGCTGCAGCCACTTTGCAGCCAAGGGATGGAGTTGGGTAGAAAAACGGCTCATTCTGAAGCAGTCTTGCCCTTAGATGGTAAGAAAAAAAAATCTTCATTCGAGGAGTAGGTGGACAGTACAAAAGTCTACTGCACAAACAGAAAAAAGTGGATGCTATTATACATACTGGGTTTTGCAATCAAAAAAGAAACATGGGCCCTATGCCTACCAACCAAACATCCTACCACTGAGCCAGACCTCTAACCAGCAAATGCATATTGGACCTAAGAAAGTAAAACTAGAAATTTGAAAACCTGACTCTGATCCTTGGTTGGAATATACTACCCTTATCATTTCCTTATTCATTTACACTTATGTTCCTAATCTCCTTTGTGCCTCCTGCATTACAGGGAAGTTTTCCTACTATGTAACCTGTAATATTTAAAATTGTCCAGCTGTGTCATGACCATACCATTGTTTATAACTTATTTCTCTGCCTGATATGTGGCTTCCTCTTCCTTCTGTTGGTCTAGGCCTAAATCCAGCATGGCCCTGGGGTCCCAGACATCTGTGTGTGGTCCTCCTCCTATGAGGTCTGAATCATAGTCTGAGGCAGTGACTGGCTGCCTCCAGCCTCCTAGCCCCTCCTCTGACTTGCTTCTGATTTACTTTGTCCTCTGCCTCAAGGATCTCCCCCCTCATGAACATCTGGAATGCTCCAGGCACATCTCTTCTAATTCTCTTTTCACCTGCCTGATCCTGTTTTCTCGACTCTTAGGCCTCAGGTTGGTGTGTTTTATTGGGCAAAATGAAACTGAAAATACATTGTGTGAAAACTCTGAGCGTTTTCACAGCTTGCCAATCAAACTACCTCTTAACCTGACTACCTTACCAACTATGGAAAGGCCTTCTATGCACTAGAAGCTGTGAGTTACACAACTCTCTAGTCCCAACACAGACTAGGTACACATAAGTAGTTTACTGAATTGATCAGTAAGTGAATTATAAACCAAAAAGATGGATTTGTTCGTGGAGAAATAAGACTTAGGATCTGTAGCTCCTGCATTTCATGGAGTACCTGGAATCTTTATGGGACATCTTCAGGTTTTATATACTTAGAAGATATTCTGGGTTGGTAAGATGGCTCAGCAGTTAAGATCACTGACTACTCTTTGAGAGGTCATGAATTCGGATCCCAGCAACCACATGGTGGCTCACAAACCATCCATAATGAGAAACAAATAAAAACCTATGGGCCAGAGAGAGCAGGGCCAGAGCAAGAGGGAGAAGGGAAATGGGGGGAAGAAGATATTACAAAGACAAGCAGTGTACTTACTTTAAATGTGTTCATGAAGGATAAATCATGGCATCTCATTAGAGATGAAGTAGAATTTCATGTTTGGAGAAATCTGTATTAGTTACATTTCTTTTTTGTGTGATATCAGTTAATGGCTTTTATTTATTTATTTTATTAGATATCTTCTTTATTTACAGTTTGAATATTATCCCCTTTCCTGGTTTCCCCTGCAGGAAAAAAAAAAAACCCTATTTCCTTCCCCCTCCCCTTGCTCACCAACCCACCCTCTCCTGCTTCCTGGCCCTGGCATTCCCCTACACTGGGGCATCAGGACCAAGGGTCTCTCCTCCTATTGATGACCAACTAGGCCATCCTTTGCTATATATGCAGCTGGAGCCATGAGTCCCACCATGTGTACTCTTTGGTTGGTGGTTTAGTCTCTAGGAGCTCTGAGGGTACAGGTTAGTTCATATTGTTGTTCCTTCTATGGGACTGCAAATCCCTGCAGCTCCTTGGGTTCTTTCTCTAGTTCCTTCAATGGGGACCCTGTACTCAGTCCAATGGATGACTGTGAGCCTCCACTTCTGTATTAGTCAGGTACTGGCAGATCCTCTCAGGAGACAGCTATATCAGGCTCCTGTCAGCCAGTACTTGTTGGCATCCACAATAGTGTCTGGGCTTGGTGATTGTATATGGGAAGGATCCCCAGATAGGGCAGTCTCTGGATTGTTCTTCCTTCAGTCTCTGCTCTACACTTTTTCTCTGCAACTCCTTCCATGGGTATTTTGTTCCCCCTTCTATGAAGGATCGAAGTATCCACACTTTGGTCTTCCTCTTCTTGAGTTTCTTGTGGTTTATGGATTGTATCTTGGGTATCCAGGCTTCTGGGCTAATGTCCACTTATCAGTAATTGTATACCATGTGTGTTCTTTTGTGATTGGGTTACCACACTCAGGATGATATTCTCCAGATCCATCCATTTCCCTAAGAATTTTATAAATTCATTGTTTTTAATAGCTGAGTAGTACTCCATTGTATAAATGTACCCCATTTTCTATATCCATTCATCTGTTGAGGGACATCTGGGTTCTTTCCAGCTTCTAGCAATTATAAATAAGGCTCACATGAACATAGTGGAGCATGTGAGCTTATTACATGTTGGAGCATCATACTCATCAAAGGTAAAATCTACCAAGATGAACTCTCAATTCTGAACATCTATGTTCCAAATGCAAGGGCATCCACATTCATAAAAAAAACTTTACTAAAGTTCAAAGCACACATTGCACCACACACAAAATAGTGGGAGACTTCAACACACCACTCTCTGCAATGGACAGATCATGGAAAGAGAAACTAAACAGAGACACAGTAAAACTAATAGAAGTTATGAAACAAATGGATTTAACAGATATCTGTAGAACATTTTATCCTAAAATCTTCTTCTCAGCACCTCACAGTACCGTCTCCAAAACTGACCATATCAGTCACAAAACAGGCCTCAACAGATACAAGAAGATTGGAAAAATTCCATGCATCCTATCAGATCACCACAGACTAAAGCTGCTCCTCAATAACAACATAAACAATAGAAAGCTCACATACACATAGAAGCTGGACAACACTCTACTTAATGATAACTTGGTCAAGGAAGAAAGAAAGAAAGAAATTAAAGACTTTTTAGAATTTAATGAAAATGAAGCCACAACATACCCAAATTTATGAGACAAATGAAAGCAGTCCTAAGAGGAAGACTCATAGCTCTGAGTTCCTCCAAAAAGAAACTGGAGACAGCTTACACTAGCAGCTTGACAGCACATCTGAAAGCTCTAGAACAAAAAGAAGCAAATTCACCCAAGAGGAGTCGAAGGCAGGAAATAATCAAACTCAGGGCTGAAATCAACCAAGTGAAAGCAAAAAGAACTATATAAAGAATCAACCAAACCAGGAAATGGTTCTTTGAGAAAAACAACAAAACAGATAAACCCTTAGCCAGACTAACTAGAGGGCACAGAGTGTATCTTAATTAACAAAGTCAGAAATGAAAATGAAGACATAACAACAGAAACTGAGGAAATCCAAAAATCATCAGATCCTATTACAAAGCCTATACTCAACAAAACTGGAAAACCTGAATGAAATGATCAATTTTCTAGATAGATACCTAAATCAGGATTAGGTAAACCATCTAAACATTCCCATAATCCCTAAACAAATAGAAGCAGTCATTAATAGTCTCCCAACCAGAAAAAGCCCAGGACCAGATGAGTTTAGTGCAGAGTTTTATCAGACCTTCAAAGAAGACCTAATACCAATACTCCTCAAACTATTCCGCAAAATAGAAACAGAAGGTACTCTACCCAATTTGTTCCATGAAGCCACAATTACTCTAATACCTAAACCATACAAAGACCCAACAAAGAAAGAGAACTTCAGACCAATTTCCCTTGTGAATATCGATGCAAAAATACTCAATAAAATTGGATACACAAACTGTATCCAAGAACACATCAAAATGATCATCTATATTGATCAAGTAGGCTTCATCCCAGAGATACAGGGATGGTTCAATATATGGAAATCCATCAATGTAACCCACTATATAAACAAACTCAAAGAAAAAAACATGATAATTTCATTAGTTGCATTTCTATTGCTGTGATATAACACTATAGCCAAGGCAGCTTATAGAAGTAAGGGCTTATTTGAGGGCTTGGCATTCTAAAGCATAAGAGTCCATAACCATGTAGATGAGGAATATGGTAGCAGAAAGGAAGGCATGGTTTTACAACAGCCCCTGAGAGCTCACATCTCCATATAAATAGGAAACAGAGATGTGACTTGAAATGGCTTGAGTCTTCTGAAACCCCGAAGTCCACTCCCAGTGACGTAGTGCTTCAGCAAGGCCACACCTCCTAATCCCTTCCCTCTGGCCCAGATAGCCACCAACCAGGAACCAAGTATTTCAGTGCCTGAGACCTATGAGAGACACCTCATTGCAAGTACCTTTTGCAAGTACAATCCTTTTGGGGGAAAAAAAAATGGAATAAGTGGCCAGCATCATATTAATGAAATTTAAAACAAAACAAGAAAAAAATTAATCTGAAGCACATGTAACCACATTTATTTCCAAGAGTATGACTTAAGATGATTTGTTGGTATAGGTTCTGTCCTGTCCACCAATGTCTATGAATGATCGGTCTATAGCATCTATTGGCTATTTTACATAGTACTCCACCCCCTTGCCCATCTATCAGCTGTTCTACATACTACTCAGTTCGTTGCACACAGTTTATTGCAACAGAATAGGCACCTCTGCATCCCTGGGGTAAGAACAGTGAAAGCTTCCAGGTAAAGAATAGGTAGTCACCCCATGGCAATATTCTGGTCTCGTTTGTTCTCAGCTGTAACATATGGCACCTGGGTTCTTACAGTAAGGAAACTCCTTTCTACTGAGCTTGTCATGAGCTATAGCTAAATATAGCTGGTAGCATATAAATTGTGTTATGCTTTCTGGAAAACATGGTCACACATATTGGGAATGTGAAAAATGTTTACAGCCATATTCTCAGTTCTACTTCTTCTAAGAGCATGAAGAGTTTATCGGATTTATGTACTTGAATGATCAGCTCATTCGGTCATTAGATTTCTAATGCCAAAAGTATTTTTAGAAAAATGGTAAATGTTCCAATTTGGTGATTCCCTAATTATATTAGATGTGCTTGTATTTTGTAACAGGATTGAAATGCTTGAAGAAATACATTTAATGGTATACCAAGTACTATGCAATGACACTGAGGGACAAGCCTGTATGCAGAATTGTATATACATTATGACTTCAACACCATAATTTATACATGTATGTATGTATGTATGTATGTATATATGTATGTATGTATGATGAGCACAAAAACTTGTTTCCTAGTTGGTGGCTGGGCAGTGCTGGGGAAATTAGCAGGTGTAACATACTTGGTGAAGCAAACATGTCTGTCCCTGGGGTGGACTTGGAGGTTTCAGAAGACTTCAGACATTTCAAGTCACTCTCTCTTTCCTATTTATGGCCTAAAATACTGAAATGAATGTTTTTTATTGCACTGAAGAACTAAATAGGACTATTGCTTTGTGCTTTCTAGAGCTTCTACATTTCCTGCAATGACCATCCATATAACTAGATGCATCCAATTATTTAAAAGCTTATGGGGCTGGAGAGATGGCTCAGCCATTAAAGGCTAGGCTCACAACCAAAAATATAAAAGCTTATGAGTAAAAAATATTAATTTAATGTTATAAGCAATGAAAATGTTTTCAGTGTTGTATGAATAACTTCAAAAAATTCAAAGTGGTGTACCTTTCCCACATTGTGGGGTCAAGGCTGGTTCCTTCTTGATCTTTTCAACAGTGAGATATAAAGCCTACATCTAACCATATTAGAACATCAACCAGATGAAACTTGAAGTAAAAATACATTTTTGTAGTTTTGTATTTTTACTTCTATCCAAGTCATTGTAAAAATAGATAAGACTTCTATTTTAAATAATAAAGATTAGAGACATTACAATAAAATTACTTTATTCAGAGGTAAACATACATTGCCAAAACTTCATCAAAGGACAGTTTGGAGATACAGATGTACATGTATGTGGAGGATATATACTAGAAAGCAAGGCAGATTGTATGATATATAGTCTATTCACCACCGACTGTATATAATTCTCAGATTCGAAATCAAGCTGATGTACCTAGCAAGTCACACTTGTTACAAGCAGTGCGACCTTGATGTGTGACTTTGGTTAACACTGCTACATAAATACACCACTGACTGGCATTGTTTGGGGACAGTACGAATTTCTAAGACACTGGCTGAATTTTACAAAGGGGTCCTGAAACTTGATGACTACAGATTAGCAAATCTTTACACACTATGTGTAGTAACAGGGACAAGTGGGTCTCCATTGCTAATGACTAAAGAGACAAAAAGGTTCCTTGCCCTTTGGGGACTGAGTAGAACAAGTAACCTTGACTTCCGTTTCTTGTTTCTTGTCTAAATATTTAGCATGTGCTACATACCTATGTGTGGAAATCAAAAGGAACATAGCCAAAGGAGACTGATGAGATTGCGTTTCTGCCAGACAACTGTTTTCCAAACCCACAAATCCATCCAGCTCCTGACTCTTCCTGTGAGTGGCCATCATCTATTAATGCAAGACAGCTTAGCCTGGTTACGTCTTCAAAGCTTTCTTTCAGAACTTCAGACAATATCTACAGTCTGTTGAATGCATTTTCTGCTTAGACCCTGAGGCAGGGGTGAATGGTCCTTTGGTCGTGAGCCATTTAGTCAGATGCTGCCCTGGCTTCTGTCAGAGCATTACAAGGCCAGCATGCTTCAAACCTGTCTGTCACTCCACCTCAAAACAAGACGCAGGCTTTTTGGCGGATGAGCTCATGTTATCTGAGGGGCGGTAGGAGAGCGTGCTCATTTTCGTAGACAGGCTTGAGTGGGACTTGGCCTTTGGGGGAATATATTTCAGAAGCTGGAGGAAATACTTTTTAAATTTTTTCCCCAGAAAGCCGTAAAACAGAGGGTTCAGGCAATTGTTAAAATACGCTATGCAGATGGTGATGGGCATGGCAGTGTCCACGATGTCGGCAATTTTACAGTCATGGATGACGCCCAGCTGAATTAGCACATCCAGGAAAGTGAATATTTGGTGGGGAACCCAGGAAAAGAAGAAGAAAAGCACAATCGCCATAATTATCCTAAAGATGTCATCATTTCTTGGCTTGTTCTTCTGAATTTCATAAGCCTTCTTCAGAGCTTTCCAAATGAGAGTATAGCTGGTGAGAATGATAAGAAAAGGGAACAGGAAGCCCAGGATGTTCTTGGTAAGGCCCAGCCCTATGGGGAGCGTTGAATTCCGAGACTCATAATGAAAAGCGCAAACAGTGATATTGGTGTTCTCGATGAAATACACATTTCGGTGGATGACGGCTGGCAAACTGGCCAAGCCAGCCATCAGCCAGATGATGATGCAGGTGACTTTGGCCACCAGCATCGTGCGGCGAAGACGAGACTTCATCGGGTGGACAATGGCCAGGTAGCGATCGATGCTGAGACACGTGAGCAGGAACACACTGGCGTAGAGGTTGAAACTGACGCTGGCGGAAGCGATCTTACATAGGTGATTGCCGAAGGGCCAGCGGTACTCCATCGCAGTATAGACAGCCCACAGTGGCAAAGTCAGCAAAAAGCATAAGTCAGCCAGGGCGAGATTTAGAAGAAAGACGCTGGCCACAGTCTTCAGCTTCATGTAAAAGTAAATGACAATCACCACCAAGCTGTTTCCAAATATTCCCACCACAAAGATGATGCTGTAGAGAGTAGGAATCATGACGAATATGTAACTGTGCCTGCCAGCCTTGGGGCAGTCATCTTGAATTCTTTTGATACCATCTTCCGTAGAAGAGTTAAGGGCCATTTTGCTTTTCTGGGTTGATTTGGTCTCAGATAATATTCAAAAGGCACCTAACCTAGAAGAAACAAAAATCCAAAGAACATAAAAAGTTACAAGTTTTAAGTTACAGTTGTAAATAAGCAAATTTCATTCTCAACCACAAATCTTGTAGTTCTACATTACTCTTTGGAAATAAACATTAGATCGTATTTTCTGAAGAAGCCTCATGAACTGATGAAATCTACAATGGCCCACTTTTCTAGAACGTATGCCTCCGTGGTGTTAAGTGGCCAATCAGCAAGCTTGAAGATCATAGCATGATGGACCCCTTCCTTTATAAATTGTAATCAACCCTGTGATTCTTAGTACAGGTTGTCAACCTGACAGGATGTGGAGGCACCAAAGTAAGTGATCAGCCTCTGGGTATGTCTGAGGGATGGTCTAGACTAAGTTCATTGAGGGGAGGAGATTGTTGTATTGTTGTGGGCTCTGTTCCATGACTTGGTGTCCAAGACTGCATAAAAGAAAAAGCTTGCTTAACAATGTGGATGCAGTGTAACAGCTGCCTTTTGTCCTGCCTCCACAGCCGTGCCTCCCTCCTCAGAGCAGCCTGTTTTCTCAAACTCAAGTCCTTTTTCCTTAACCTGTTCTTCTCAGGTCTTGTGTCAAAGCAACAAGTTCGGTAGCTGATATAGGTCCCACCTCCTTGTAATAAGGTAAGGAGACTATATCACAAGTGGCCCTTCTTGGAACTTGAAGTGCCTGTCAAAGAGGTGTATCTGTCAAAAAGGTGAAGATGGGGGAGTGGGGCAAAACAGCTACCTCTCCTGAAGTTTATAACAGAGTATGAAAAGGAGGAAGGTAGGTACACAGGTTCTGTATGAGGTCCATTAAGGGAACTCTATTGCTGCCTGAGAAAGCAGGGCTATTTGATAATTTTTTTATTTTTTATTTTTCTTACATTCTTTATTATACTTGCTTTCTTCAGTCAAAAAATTAGGAACTGAGTCACATACTCTGAGAAGAGATCTGACTTTCTAAACTGTCCAAAAGACGGTGAGACCATAGAAACATACTGTTGTCCCCTACTGTGACAGTTAGTCTAAATGGAGTGTGCAATATAGCTCAGATGGTAAAATGCTTGCCTTGCAAACACAAAGATTTGAGTGTGGATCCTCAGAGCCATGCCTTTAATCCCAGTGATGGCAAGATGGGAGGGAAAGACTGGTAGATCCCTGGAAACTTGCAGGCCAGCTAGTGTGGCCTGTGTAGCAAAATTCTAAGACATTGAAAGATCCTGTCTCAAAAAGTAGAGGATGCTTGAGGCCTGATGCCCCCAAATTGTCCTCTGACATCCACATATGTACTCTGCTGGCACGCACCCTCTCCACACATATGTATGCTCCACTGGTGTGCACACACACATGCAAACACACACAGAGACAGAGAGACACAGGCAGAGCCAGACAAAGAGGGAGAGAAAGAGAGAGAGGGAGAGAAAGAGAGAGAGAGAGAGAGAGAGAGAGAATCCAATGGCCAGTTGGTCACCTGGATAGGAAACCATCCCTCAAAAAAACCTATGTGCCCTGAAACTTATTACACACACATATACGCATGTTAATAAGACGGGAGAAATTACTATCTCATTGAAATATGTACTTATACATCCCAGGATCCCCTCTTAGATGTAGTCATTTAGGAACCTCACGTGTAAGTCTGTTGCTTTCTGAATTCTAAGTTATAACATTTTCTCTCTTCTTTCCCTTTTCTGATGTTGTCCAGCATCCCAATCCTGCTTGCCCTGACACTCTGGACATTCTTTCTCTCTGAAGTCCCCCAGAGTGGAGGACAGTCTCTAGATCTTTATTGCTGAACCTGCCTGCTTCTTTGACTGTAACTTTTTTATTGGATACTGTAACCCTCCTGGTTTAAGACCTGCCTCTGATAGCCACACCTCTCTGTCCATCTCCTGCTATTCGCCACGCCTCCAACCTGGTTCCAGTTTCATTCAAAAGCTCCACCCCCACAGAGTAACAAGGAAGTCGCTGATTGGACTATTCACACTGATGTATTTTGGGGGAGTGGATTTTGCCCCAGGTATTTTACCTGTTGGGATATTGGAGGAACAAAGGATTCATTATAAAAGAACCAAGATGGCTGGACAGTAAAGTCTGCTGTCTAATTTTTACCCTTCCACATGGGTAGGTATTTCTGTGGTCACTCCTATCTCCTATCTCTTCCTATTTCTAACTCCTATTTCCAGAAGAACCCTTTCTTTAACATTGGCGCTGGTAGCCAACAGGATACTTTATTTATTTACATTTCAAATGTTATCCCTTTTCCTGATTTCCCCTCCACATACCCCCTATCCTACCCCCAACTTCTCCAGCTCCTATGATGGTGCTCCCCCACCCACTCACCCACTCCCTCCACCCCGCTCTGGCATTCCCCTACACTGGGGCATCAAGCCTTCAGAGGTCCAAGGGCCTCTCCTCCCACTGATGCCAGATTGCCATGCACACTTTGCGTGACGGCGGTATTTGAGGCATAAAGTTCAAGGAAAGTCAGTCTCCTGCCTCTGCATTTTCGCCTGGCACCCCAAACTCAGAGGTAGCCCAGATATGTCCTCGTACTTGTGTGCTAGGGGCCCACCAAGATATCATTTCTTAACAGCTAGAACAAGAAAATTTGGATATTGCTCTCTGACCTTCACCAATGTTCCAACATCCTAGTCAAACCCTGGCTTGGAATGTTAAGCCATCCAAACTAATTGCCTCCAGCGTTGTGGGTAGGGCATTAAACCCTGGCTTGGAATGTTAAGCCATTCTAACTAATTGCCTTCAGCTTTGTGGGTAGGGAATTAAAGCTTTCAGAAAGAGAGACTGCATTGAGCATTCTAGATTGAGCATTGAGCAGCAGCCAGTCTGCATTCAGCATTCGAGAGTCGGCATTCAGCATTCGGATTTGCTCGCACTCGGACTAGAACCAGAACTTAGATGAACTAGGGCTTAGATTCATGCAGTCTGTAGCCCCCTGGGCCCAGAGCGCTTGGGCCTGGGTGTGGGAGTGGGGGTGCAGCACCAGTTGAGATTTGAGAGAGTGAGCATTTGAGTGAGCATTCAACATTGAGCACTAGAGATTCGAGCCTCTACCCTCCTGGCTAGTGCACCCACAGCCCCCACACCGCCCCCCCCGGACTCTGGCCAGGACTATGTAGCCTGAACATACTCAGAGCCTGGGGGTGCTGCACCAGTCCAGAGGAGATGGCTGATGTTTTAGACCTAGTGTGTTTTAGGTGGCCTCAGATGTACCTCGACTACTGAGCTGCCAGATTTTTCATTTTTCTCTTTTGCAATGATTGTAAAAGCCTCATGTCATTTTTGAGAAATACACTCAGACCTTACACCACTCGTGTCAAGTTTGTTTGTCAAAGCCGAATTCCGTGCACACCTGGCCAGAACCCATCATCCCGCGGAACAAGGGACCCCATAAGAAACCCTAGTCCGTGGCACCAGATAAGGCCATCCTCTGCTGCATATGTAGCTGGAGCCATGTGTCCCTCCATGTGTACTCTTTGGTTGGTGGTTTAGTCCCTGGGAGCTCTGGGTGACTCTTAACTTTTAAAACCACAACTTTCATACTTCTTAGCTAGTCCTTCCTGCCAGAAGCTTCCACGATCTCTAACAAGCTTCTAGCTCGTCTGCCCAGTTGTTTTTTCTCAAACCATAAGAAAACTGTTCTCATTTCCTTCTGAGTCCATTTTCTTTTTTTTTTTTAATTCTATGCCAGTTTCTTTATTTTATTTTATTATTTTTATTAGACATTTTCTTTATTTACATGTCATATGATATCTCCTTTCCCAGTTTCCCTTCCAAAAAAAAAGAAAAAGAAGAAAAAAATGAAAACAAAACAAACAAACAAACAAAAAACCCTGTTCCCTTCCCACTCCCCTTGCTCACCAATCTACCCTCTCCTGCTTCCTGGCCCTGGCATTCCCCTATACTGGGGATAGAACCTTCACAGGACCAAGGGCCTCTCCTCACATTGGTGACCAACTTGGTCATCCTCTGCTACATATGGCGCTGAAGCCATTAGTCCCACCATGTGTACTCTTTGGTTGGTGGTTTAGTCCCTGGGAGCTCTGAGGGTACTAGTTAGTTCATATTGTTCTTCCTAAGAGGCTGCAAACCCTTCAGCTCCTTGGGTCCTTTCTCTAGTTCCTTCATTGGGGACCCTGTACTCAGTCCAATGGATGGCTGTGAGCCTCTACTTCTGTATTAGTCAGGAACTGTCAGAGCCTCTCCGGAGACAGCTATATCAGGCTCTTGTCAGCCAGCACTTGCTGGCATTCACAATAGTGTCTGGATTTGATGACTGAATATAGGAAGGATTCCCAGGTGGAGCAGTCTCTGGATTGTCCTTCAATTTCTCTTAAGAAATTGAATTAAATTAAAAAAATTTCTCTTAAGAAATTGAATTAAATTTAAAAAATTAAATTAAGAGTAAGAACCCCTTAAAAAAGACCATATATGTATTCCCCGTTACAGTGGGAAGAAATGGAAGTGTGGTCCTATTTGAGTGTGTCTGCAGGTAAAACAAACAAACAAACAAAACAAATTGGAAATAAAAACTAAATTCCAGAAAATACTAAGTCAAAAAAATGAAATTAAGTTCTCAGAGTAACTTGAAAGTTGTTTCCAATATGATCTAATTAATTAATCTTTAACCTCGCAGGCTTGACACATCTGTATCCTAGTCACTAAACAGTTTATTTCACTTCATCATCTTTACTTGGCAATAGAAATTATTAGTATCCTCCCTTACTAACAGTCAGAATAGCCATCCTTTGATTTTCATATCTGTAGATGTAAGATAGGGTAGGAAGGAACGCTCAGTGTGACCATCAGGTGAGGGAGGAGCAGGGCAGAGGATGAAATCTGGAAGGCTTTGCTGCAAAGCTGCAAGAGTAGTATTCAGGGATGATCTATTGGCAAAGAGGAAGAGGGAGCACGCGCAGCACCTCTGCTCCTAGATCTGGCTGAAGCCACTGGAACAGGCAGAAGCTCTCCAGAGACATGCCAGAGTCTGAAGGTGACCTGTGGCTCTGTAAAAAATGAGATGCACAGCCCAGTGGAGACAAAACCAGGGAGACATACGATGCTTGGAGTTGTACTTAGAGCTACATAGAACAAGGAGCATGGTAAGGAAAGCACAGCTATGTCCACGAACCTACATGCCCATGAGCCATCTAACATACAAGCCCCCATCCTCTTCACAGCATGGCCACTGGTCTTCCAAACTCTTTCCCTGCCCCCATCACTTGTCCTTTGAAAATAGAACCACCCAATACCATCTCACACTGAGTTTGATACTGTCCGTGTGTCTCTGCCCGATTCTTTGTTTAGGGACACACACAGGAGCCCATGCAGAAGTGGCATCCACACACCAATATCCTCCGAGGTCACTGGGCTCAGGGTTCTGTCTTGGCTCTTCGCCATATGTAGGCTGAAACTGTCTGTGCTCTAATGTTCAACAGTCTTGATGTCAGTTTCTACTAGATCATCCAGAGCTTAACTGAGGTTAACCGTTTATGCCATCAAGAATGGAGATGCAGAAGGAGGCGAGGTTTACCAACAAGACTTGTCTTTATAAGGTGCTGGAGCTAGACGTGATTCTTTTGGGGTTTTAGGAATAACCAGGTGCTTGGGAGGAAATTCCCTAAAGATTCCTGCAACTGTGCCTTCCTAGGTTTTATATAGTCACTCAAGCTGTTCAATTATATGATTCTGAAAATTTATAAGATCCTGAAATTTATATAAAGACTTCTATGAGTCCATCAGAGAATTTTGGAGTAGGAAATGGGAGGGGGGAGGAGAGAGAAAGAAAGAGGAGAAAGAAAGGGGGGAGGATGAATAGGAGACAGGAAAGATTCATATTGTTCTGTAGTTTTTTCCTCTAGGCATTAAGTAATCATCTCATAAGTCTTGGTGCAGAGAGACCTTTGCCCTGGTAACCAAGGCAAAGAACTAAGCAGAACAATACAGTGATAGCAAGACTTTATCACAGCTATGGTGCTAATATTCCATGATAGAAAAAGAAAAGGATCCAAGAGCCCTGATCAGATACTCTGCTTTCTCCTGCCCATCACAGGGTGTGGCTTCGGGGGATTCTTGAGTATAAAAGTGGCAGTCAATGGAAGTGGAACTTCAAGGTACAGCTGCATGACGTCTTCACTCCCCTGGCCATGGTGCCTTGATGCATTTGTGTCACCCCTGCTCCAGTCAGTAAGCCATCAGCCAGACTCCATGCCCAATTACCACAAGTAGATAATCTTTATATTTATTTTTTTCTCAGGAAAAAAAAAAAATCAAAGGCAGATGTTTAAGTGACCTTTTTTTTTTAACCCTTCCCTCTCTAGGTGAAGTTACTGTTCCTAACTGAGTGATTAGTTTGTTTCCAGCCCCATTATTGTTATGGTATCCCTGATTAGGGCTTAGTAGGGGACTATTAGGGAAAGCTGTTTCTCTGGATTAGGTGGTGACCTTAAATTCCAAGCAATCCCAAAACAAACACCACCACCACCACCACCCCTGCCACTGACGCAGTGGGCGGGTCAGTCACCTGGTTAAGTCAAGAAAGCAGGACCACCCCTAGAAAGGAGATCCACTAGAAGCTTAAAGAGACATTTAACTCTTGAATGAGAGGAGGTTAAGTTTTCTTCCCAGGATTCCTGCCTTCTGGGGCAGGCCCTGAGTTCTCTTGGGGTCTATCTTTTTAGTCCTGACTCCAATAGGCATACCTTTGCCTTTTCCTGCTCTTCTGCCTCTCTTGTGGGTGCTAGCCAGAACTCAAGTAGACTTTACCTAGTGCCCTGGACTTTTGCACTCTTTGAAGTCTCCTCCTCCCACTTTTACTATGGCACTTCTTGTCTGTCACTTCTGATGACCTAAATGCTCATCAAATAGCATGGCTGGCTTCTTTTTCAACTCCTGTAACTGGCCTATCTGGTAGGAATGAACATATTCTAAAGAAATATTGTATGCTACTCTCTTTGGCTACAAGACTATTGCAAGAAAAAAAAATGAAGTTAAAGAAATTACAATTTCTCCCAGGTATTTCCTGCTATGAGAGGAAGTAGCTGAAGGCCTGAAGGCAACCTGTGTCCTGGAGAAAGACTTCCCTCACTAGGAAGACTTGAGGCTAAGATAGCAATGGGCACGGGACCACACCCTGGCATATACCTATTTCTTGTTTTCCATTAAATTCCACCCTCAGGTCAGTATCCTGAAGATGGACTCCGGAAGGTCACTGGATCTCTTTTTCCCTGTAGCCACATTGAATGAATCCATTTTCTGCCTTTAGTTTGGCTCCTTTAATTGACTTATTGGGGATAAACAGCAGAATTTCACTTGCTGAGCATAAGCCATGACCCCTTAAATCCAGTAACCATTGTGAGAAATGTGGGGTTTTGTTGTTTTACTTTTCTATTAAAGATGGCTAGCCCACCAAGGGCTAGTATTGTATGTTAACCTCTCTGAGCTTGAGAAACTCTTACATAGTTGTCTGTTTGCCCAAATCCTGGGTGCCAGGCATTCCTGAGACTTGACTCTATCACACCCTTCCCCTTTGCTCCAATTCTGAATTATCCAATTGTGTCAGTTTATTAGGTCAAGCTCCCACCAAGGGGGTGACAAACAGTCACCACCCTGTGACAGAATAAACACTATGAGAACTACCCCCACCTTTGTGTTCTCACCCACTTGGTTTGGATTGTTAAAACCTTTTTCAAAAGTAAATTGCCTTGCCAAGTTACATTCTCTTTGTTTCTGTGTTCCTTTGTCCAACACTAGGGATATAGGACTATTCTTTTCCAACACAACCCCACCTGTGAATCCATCATAAACTCTTCCCATGTCATCTGGGAACTTTAGTTCTTTCAGTTCTCAGAGCAAGAACCCAGAAGCCACTGGCTCAAGGCAGCTTTTGGTGGCCATCAAATTTCCAGGCCACTAGGCTCCAAGAAAGACTCCTTTGTCCTAAAAAGATGTCCCAACATTCCTACATCATTTCCTTGTCCCTCTCACTCAGCCTATGCACCCTGAACCCTTTCCTTCTACCACTTGCAGAGACATTAGAATCCACACACATTGTCCGCCCTGCATGCCCCATGCTCTGTGAAGCTTTCCCAACCTCTCTACATAGCTTTGGAACGTTGGCTATAGCTCTTGACACTTTAATCATCTTGACATATTTGTTTTCCCCACTGGTCTGCCAGCTGCTGGAGGAGAGGTCTGTTCTGAATCATCTTGTTTACTACTGTAAGCCCTGCAATAGTCCGGGGGTGGGGGGGCAGATGATAAACGTCTCTTCAATGAGAGAGCGTGCTATCAGGGAACACAGAGTCCCCTCTGAAGGGTCTTACTCCCAAATTTAAAAACAGACCCAGCAGGAACCTAGAGGGCAATTTTATTAGAGTATGGGAGAAAAACAACCATCCACACACAAGCTAGGGACCTTGGAAGCTTCTGGAAGCCAGAAGCCAGAAAGATGAGGATAGAAAGCCATGTTTTTTGGGCTAGAGTCAAACAAGCAAGCAGGATCAGCATGGAAACATGCAGAGAGCTTCCTGGGGTAAAGGGTATCGGAGAAATGGCAGAGCAAGCATCTTAAGATTGTCACTAGTGTCTGAAACAGGGAGCCAGAAAGAGGAAAATGGAAAGAGTTTGTGTTCAGTGCAAGAACTCAGAGTTTAGGGCAGGTTTAACACAAAGTCTGTACCCACAAGGGAGGGGTTTCTGAGCTACTTATCTCATTATGAGGATAATTTCTCCACTCATCTTAGTGTGTCTTCAGATGTATTCTGTTTCTTTGAAATTCTGGAAAGGACAGATCTTTGTTTTCTGGTCCAGTCTATTTGGTACTCTCTGTGTTTGTTCTCTCTCTCTCTCTCTCTCTCTCTCTCTCTCTCTCTCTTCCTTCCATTCCAGCATTGCCCCCCCACCCTAGGTCTCCCCTTCCACAATTCCTCATCCCATTCCTCCTCCCCTTGTCTCTTCCTACAAGCATCCCCCTTTCCCGGGGTCTCAAGTCTCTCCAGGATTAGGTGCATCTTCTCCCACTGAGGCTAGACCAGGCAGTCCTCTGCTACATATGTGCCTGGGGCCCTGGTTACTCAGACCAGCCTGTGTATGCTCCCTGGTTGGTGACTCAGTCTCTGGGAGCTCCCTGGGGTCTGAGACTGCTGGTCTTCCTATGGGGCTGCTCTCCCCTTTAACTTCTTCAGTCCTTCCCCTAATTCAAATGTGAGGGTTCCCAACTTTAGTCCAATGGTTGGGTGTAAGTATCTGCATCTGTCTCAGTCAGCTGCTGGGAGGGCCTCTCAGAGAACAGCCATGCCAGGCTCCTGTCTGTAAGCACATCATAGCATAGGTAATAGTATCAGGCTTTGGTGCCCACCTACACAATGAGATGGATCCCAGGTTGAGCCTGTCATTGGACCACCTTTCCTTCTGTATCTTCTCTGTTTTTTGTCCCTGCAGTTAGTTCTCTTAGACAGTAACAATGCTTCTTCTTCTTCTTCTTCTTCTTCTTCTTCTTCTTCTTCTTCTTCTTCTTCTTCTTCTTCTTCTTCTTCTTCTTCTTCTTCTTCTTCTCCTTCTCCTCCTTCTCCTCCTCCTCCTCCTCCTCCTCCTCCTCCTCCTCCTCCTCCTTTTCCTTCCTTCCTTCTTCTTCTTTTTCGAGACAGGATTTCTCTGTATAGCCCTGGCTGTCCTGGAACTCTGTAGACCAGGCTGGCCTCAAACTCAGAAATCCGCCTGCCTCTGCCTCGCAAGTGCTGGGATTAAAGGCGTGCGCCACCACCGCCCAGCTAACAATGCTTCTTGTACCTTCATTGACATCTCCTGGTTTTTTACGTTAGGGAATGTTTCCTCTATGAGGTGTTTTGTTTTGTTTTTTTGTGGGTTTGATCTGTATTTCTTCTTTCTCCATTCCTATTATTCTTAGATTTGCTCTGTTCACTGTGTTTCAGCTTTCTTGGTTTTGCCTGGGTTTTTTCAGAGTTCTCATTTTCCTTGACCAAGGCATCCATTTCGTCCACCGTGTCTTCAATGCCTGAGATCTCTCTTCCACTTCTTGCACACTGTTGCCGGGGCTTACCTATAAGGTTTTTGCATCACTTTCTCAATTTTTCATTTCCAGTTTTACCTCACTTTGGGTTTTTATTTAGCAATTCTATTTCTCCGTTCATATTTCAAGCTGTTTTCTTCCATTCATCCCACTATTTGTATGTTCATAGATTTCATTAATGTATTTATTCACATCTTCTTTAAGGTCCTTGAACATATTCATAAAGACTACTTTTTTTTGGCTGGTGTCTAGAGCAGGGATGATTTGGTTCCGTGGTTTCTGTTGGAATCTCTGGATGTTAGGGAAGTGCGGTAGCTATGGGTTGCCTGGTAAGAAGTGCTTCTTGAGTCCTTGCAAGGTGTGGGCTCTGGGAGTACCAAGTAGACCGTGTTTCTAGGTATCTCAGGATGACACAAAAGAATGGGGACAAGTTAGAAGAGGGAACTGAGAGTTTCCATAGGAACGAGGAAAGTTGGGTCCACTGCAAGGTTTGGCAGAGTCTCCAGGAACACTGGCAGAGTGGGAGGACTGGTCCCTGCAAGCAGTCTGCTGCAGGGCTGGGGAGGAGACTAGGGAATTTGCAGTAGAGGACAAGAGGGAGAGTGGGGACCACCTTACTGATTTCTAGACCAGTATGGCCACTGAGTTTCTAGGTAGACAGGGTTCCCAGCTATTGGTGGTTGACACAGAGGAGCCAGAATGGGCTAGAAGGAGGTGCTGAGAGGGTCCACATGGGGGGGCGGGAGGGAGAGAGACAGAGAGAGAGACAGAGAGAGAGACAGAGAGAGAGAGAGAGGAAGAGAGAGAGAGAGAGAGAGAGAGAGAGAGAGAGAGAGAGAGAGAGAGAGAGCAGCAAGTGGTCTGCCTCAAGGTTGGGAATGAGACTTAGGAAATTGCAGTGGAGGACAAAAGAGTTTGGATCACCTTCCTGATTCCCAGGCTGGCATGGCCAGTGGGTTCCCAGGTAGAGAGTGCCACCAGGTATTGGTGGCTGGCACAAAGGAATGGGAATGGACTAGAAGGGGGTACTGGGAGAGCCCACAGGAAGGACACAGCTAGAACCACCAGTGGCTGGCCAGAGTCCCCAGGGAGTGAAGTCCTGGAACAGACAGATTTTTGAGGGATGTCTTCCTGTCCAGATAATGAGATAGGCTCATTTTGTATTAACTCTTAAAGGAGGAATGGTGATGTTCTTGCAGGGTCTTTTGGACGGCTTAGAAAGTCATGAGTCTCCACCCAGGGCCAGAGCTACACCCTCCAGCCATTCTTGAGACCGAATTAAATAGCGAATTATAAAGAATTCAAGAAAACTTTAGAAGCTAAATCTGTGAGATAGTTATGCTTACTCTGAGAGAATAGCTTTCACCAAAAAGGGCTTCCCTGAACCTGCTACCTTCTTCCTGTTCATGTGCCATTTTAAATCTTCAAGATAGGGGGCAGCTGTGCTGTCCCCTTCGAGAATGGCATTTCAGATTCTAAGGAGGGTCCTTTGTGATATTGTTCCCTTCCTTTAAACCAGTGTGTTACAGGGACATGTAAGATAGGACCAAAGAGGTTGTAATGGAGGCGTCCACCCTCCTCCATGACTCTAAGTCTGGCAATACCACATGGATAGCTTGACAGCGGGAGGCTGAGTCTAGGCACTGACGGTGCTTTCTATCAGGCTCATGGAATCAATTCACCCTGTGCCTCTCTCACACAAAACACCCAAGTCCAAAACAGCCAGACTTGTGGACAAGAAAACAAGGCAGCCAGAAAGCCTCTAGACATGGCCTGAGGGGACAATAGACAGTTAAAAGAAGGATTAATATGTGCGAGCTAGGGCTCAGCTTTGGGGGAGGTCTGTTGCTTTTCTTTTTTTTTTCCCAGAAGGACTTCCTTATGCTTTATTGACTTTTCCACTAATCTTATTGTGGTTTTTGAACTTATGCCTGGGTAGCAGTATAATTTCTGGATAATTCTTTATGAAAGTTAATTACTGCATAAAAATTGTTTTGGCTAGCAGTCATTGATGTCTTAATGAGGATTAATCAGTTTATCTTTTTGCTCTTGCACAGTGTTGCAATATAATCCTAGCTGTCAGGAGGCAGAGGTGGGAGGATAGAGAGTTCAAGGCCTACCTCTGCTACATCCCTGGGGGCCAGCCTGGGGTACATGAGAGTGTCTTAAAGAAAAAAAAAGATGCGAAAAAACAGCAGGAAGGGATTTATTTAATGCATGAAAATCTCTGGGGAGCCCTAGCTGCCAGGGCAAGGAGGAAATGGTCCCCTCCTCCCTCTTGGCTCCCTTGACCCTACTTTGACATCACACAAATCAGTTGGTTCCATTAATCCTATGTTTGGAGTGTCTAAAATTGTACTGACTTGCCTGAAACCATCAACAGCATTCACATCAAAATGAACCAGGAATGAATTTGCATTCTAAAGGATCGATTTCCAAGCAGATTTTTCAAATCCAACTTTTTTGCAAGCAGAGGCCAGCCTCTCCTTCAGCTCCCGTGATTCGCACTGACTGACATTAAATATGTGAAAAGTTGTTCAGAGCAGTCAAGGGAGCATCCTCAGAAACAATACTGATGCATTTATAAGAGGCGAAACATAGCCTTGACACGACTAATTAGAAGAATAACATACAGAAGCATGTGTACAATGATTAAGACCAGCCAAAGTGAGAGTGGGTGGCCCTGATCCGGTATGTCTACAGAAAAAAAGTACAAGTTGAAAGTGAACCCTTGAACTGGGTTTGAAAACGCTCTCACATTAGATGATTGCTCCAGGCCCAAGCAGAAGTTCCATATCCAGATACTGAAACCTCCAAAGGAGGTTCTCCTTCAGAGGGCTGAACTGAAAAGATTACAAAGCCTAGATGAAGGCAAATTCCAAGAAAGAGCATGCACACATGGAACAGATAACGTTTCTAGAGGAGGACCCATAAAGCGTGGCGCAACTCCGTGGGGATTTTTGCAAACATTCAGAGTGCTTGAGGAAATTAAGAAAATGCGGCGTCCATACAATAGAAGCTTAAGAAACAAGTACAGGGCAGTTTTTAAAAAGAAGCCATCTGACTTCTTCCTTGAAGATAATTTTTGTCTACCCTTCACTTGCAATTCCTGGGTGAATATCTCCCCTCAGTAAAACCTTTTTTTTTTCTTCAAATATTGGTGCCTATAAATTAAGTATTAAGATCCCATCTCTGCTAAGTAATGACGGACTGGTATGTTTAAGTGGTAACAACAGCTTGTGAGCGCTTTCCCATTAGTATCATCTGCTGTGGTCTGACCTCATGCAAATGATCACAAGACAAGCAGCATTTTCAGTCCTGCTTATCAGTTATAAGCAACTGTGGTGATGGCAGCCTAATGTGCTGTCATTAGTAATTAGCTTTACTTAAAATAAGTCACCATTTTATCTCTGTTGATTGACCATCACCCTTCCTTCCCCATTTCTGCCTGTCTCCTCCCTCCAGTGTTGAAGTTTCAGGCATGTGCCCCATGGTCAGTATTACACAGGGTCTGGGTATACAAACTTAGGTCCTTATGCTTGGATGGCACTTTGATCACTGTGCCATCACCCTAACCCACAATTCAATTTTGATAAATGTCTTTAAGCTCCTCCTCTTTGCCCTTTATCCCAAACTTGACTGTTTATGTTATTATGTCTTTATTTCAAAGAGTAAAAAAGAAAATTAAAACAAATTGGGATGAAAGATATGTGATCAAGGGGGGCGGGAGAGATGATGGCTCATCGGTTAAGAGCACTGACTGCTTTTCCGGAGATCCTGAGTTCAAATCCCAGCAAACACATGATGGCTCACAACCATCTGTAATGAGATCAGATGCCCTCTTCTGGTGTACTTGAAAACAGCTACAGGGTACTTACATATAATAAATAAATAAATCTTTTTTTTAAAAAAAGATATGTGATCAAGACTAATTCACACACTAAAAATCTCTCATTGCTGTGATGGTATTAGCAGAAAATACTCTTTTTTTTTTTTTTAAATATGAAGAGTCATTTGAGAATTCCAAATGAGTTAGGGTAAAGGACCATGGAGACTGACTTGAAAGGAAGTATGACTGTGCACACATCCTTCTCCATTCCCAGACTCCTCATGACAGCGCCCTATTTCACCCAGTAGCATTATGCAAGGAAATGGGAAGGGCCTGTGAGGAGAACCAAAAAGCATAGATCCAGTTTTAGGTATCCAAGCTGGCAAATGGAATTTCATGATGATAATCATTACCAAAAACCAGGATCAAGGCCAGTGAGCAGCCACGCTGTCAACGGTGTTCCATTTGCCCTTTATCATGCATCAAAAATGGAAGCCTAAGAAACTGCTGCAGCCAGATGAGGAGCTGCTTATGAAATTCTGCCTGTCTTTCCCATATTCTGGACTGGGTGAACCACCTAGCCTGGCGCTAGCTATCTTCTAAAATGCGTCTTCCATCAGCTCGCAGGTATCTGAAATGTATCTCATTTGTGTAGACTGGATTATTCTTTTCCATGACACCACTGGAACTAGCTACCTACTAGAACAGGTAGTTCCACCATAAGAACACAGAGATTCGGGTGAGAGAGGCTCTTGGTGTATAGCCTAGGCTAGCCTCAAAATCATTATGTAGCAAGGACTATTTCAGCCTCCCTCCTCAGTGCTTGGATTACAGAAATGATTTACTTCTCATAGGTTCAGGGGTTAGGATTTTCGACTAATATATGACTCATTTTTTTTCCAGTTTTGAAACTGATGAGACAATACCCTTTGTGATGAATGATGCTAAGGTGGCAATCACATACTACTCTGACATACAATGCCACTGGCAACAGGAAATGAGAGGCTATGAGGCCCTAGCAGACCTGTCCAACCTGTGGCTTATGGGCTGTGTGAGGATAGCTATGAATGTAGTCAAGTACAAAACTGTAAACTAACTTAAAGCATGAGATTATTCTAAGAATTTGATCATATGGATCTTAAGAAAGAATGTTTTTATGTAGTGCTGCGAAGACCAACAGGCATGACTACCTCATGACTTGTCTTGGTGTTCTTAAATTTATGCTGTAGTGTAAGTAACTCACCACTTTCCCTACAAGCGAGTTGTAACAGAGAGATTGGGGTGCTAAACACAGTACTAGAAACAAAATAAACTAAAGCAAGAGCAAGGGGTACACTTGAGAGCAAGAAACTGAGAGACTGAAAAAATATGTGTGGATGGGGCAACAATCGCCAGCCTTGATAATTCCCCTTTAATTGTGCATAATTTTAAGATGCAAATATTACGCCATTGACAGTAGTTAAAACAATAATATATAGCTCATTCTACCTGCCATCATTTGCATCTCCACTGCCTTTGGACACTGGAATCCTTGCACTTTCTAATAAATAGCCTGTGACAAGAGGCATGGGAGTTGGTCTCAAAGGCAAAGCACTCTACCACTCAAAAACTAAAATGAGCTGCTGCTGTTGGTGACTTCGGCTTCCTGTGACAGCTTCATTTGCAATTAATGAGTAACCAGATGTCACATGTCAACTTGAAATCAAAATCCATTCCCAGGATTCCTGTACAGTCTGAACAGGAGTCAAAAGGGAACTCTTTCCAAGGGCAGGCCACACATCAATGCACCATTTTGCCTTCTGATGGGTCCTTCCTCTTCTAAATGTGAATAAAAGTCCTCTCTCTGGATTTGTGAAGGAGAAAGAGCCTGTCTATCTAGTACTGTGCCAGGGAGGTGGGAGGTGACACACAGTGCACCAGGGCATTCAGTGCCACACCACAACTGTCACCTTTTCCATTTACTCTCCCACTGTGGTTTCTCCCTTTCTTAGCCCGGCACCCAACTAGTGGTTTCTGCTTAAATTACCCACCAACAAAGCTATTCAACTCAGTCTCTCTCAGCGTCCGTGCTGCCCAAACTCCACTCCACGTATCCACAAGTTTATGGGCTTGCCCTGTCTCCATGAAGGGATGAGAGGCCCCCTTGCTCTTCCCTAAAGCCTCGCCCGCTCTCTGAACTCCAGCTTCCAACCACAAAACAACTGTGCTTACAGTGAAGCCCAACAGGGGAAACAGAATAGCACAATTTCAGATTCTTCTTGGGTCGGAAGAAACCAGTAAGCTGATTTGATAGAAATAGCTAAAATTTTCTAGTTTTTAAATGTTTTAATTTCTTTTTTTTTTTTTTCAGAGACGTGCCTGCCATAGAATACACATGGAAGCCAGAGAACAACTTACAGGGAATCTGTTCTCTCCTCCCACCATGTGGATAACAAGGACACAATTCAGGTCACCAGGCCTGATGGCAAACGTTATTCCCCAACAAACCACTTCACCAGCCCCACTTTCTAATCTTTACAAACAAAATATTTTTTGGCTAGTCTGTATAATTTTGTTTCTTCGCAGGGATCCGTTCCAGCTGAGTGTCCCAGCTATTTGGGATCATTTGTTTATTTTTCTCCTCCCCAATTAATTTTGATGCTTATCTCCTATACACTGGATGAAACTTAGAAATCAAATTAAGAGAGTGAAAGTGGCTACGTCCAAGCCTCCTCTTCGAGCAGTGTGGACACAGAACTTTGCACGGAGAGCCTGCCAAACATTTAAGTTTACTTCTGGAACATTGAGTACTCACTGGAGGCTAAGACAGCATCTTTTGACCTTCCAGTTCTTTGAACTTAAATAAAGGAAGACTTAGCGGCTTCGAGATGATTACAATATTAATGGGGGAAATGGCAAGCTAATTTGTCAACTATAGAAGTAGCACAAAGCTACACACACGTAGTGTCCAACTAGCTTATTTAATATACAGTGACTTGCTTGAGTCTGCACTTCTGGAATGGTATCTGATTCATAAGAAGGACTTCGATGGTGGCTAATGAGACTGACATTTATGACTGCTAACTGTTTACTATGCGCCGAGGACTGTGTCACCTGTTTGGATCTCTTCAAGAGTTGGCTGACAAGTACTTTTACTGTTTTTCAGACAAGGAAATGGCTTTGAGAGCATCCGGATGCTGTTGACCCTCTAGCTGTCATGTCCATCTCTGGAGTGCTGTTTACGGGCTTTGTTAAAATCCCGTGGTTATGGCACAGACCGGTGCTTGTTGATCAGGGCCACTGTGCCCTTTAAGGATACACTATGTGGACGTATTTCATTTTTTAAAACAGTGGGAGGAAGCCTACTGGGGTCTAGTGCATTGAGACCACTGAGAGTGCTAATTAATTTACAATGCAAGGGATGGGTCTCAGTACACAACTACCTGGGCAAGAAATCAACCATGCTGCAACTGGCAAGGGCTGGTCTGCCTCTTTTCTCCCCTCTCTCCCTTCCCTTCCCTTTCTGTCCTTCCCTTTGGTCTCATTTCCTTTTCTTTTCATTACATTTTTTTCTTTAAATTTGACAATTTGAAGCTTTTACCTTTAAAGCAATAAGTTAATTATATGCTGCCTTTATATACTCATAGATTTTACAAAAAGACACAATTCTGTTGAGTAACCTGTCAAAAGACTAAGCTGGTGTTGGGTGCAAGTTGGCTCTGAACTGGGACTTACCTAAACATCTAATCATGAGATCATTCTAGGAAATAACCTTTCCAAGTATTTTCTAGGCCTCAAGGATTCTGCACAAGCACACTGGAAGAGGTAGTCAAGGAGTCAGTGACAAGTGAGGCCTGTCCAAGTGGCCACCAGAGCTCCACTAGAGGCCACAAGCCACCTGCTCTGGAAATCAAAGTCTGCCCTCTGGTGGCATCACATCCATAGACACTGGGTGGACTTGAGGGCCACTGGGTACACTGTGCAGCCTTTAGCGTCTAAGCAGAGTTGGCAAATATTAGCATACGCATTCAGCTTTGTATTCATTCTAAGTTCCTCTCTGTAGGACAGAACATTAAATAGAAAGGCATGGAAAAGAATAAAGCAACTAGAGAAGCCCAGGAGAGAGGATGCACACAGTTTGGGGAACTATTACACTGACGAATGACATTCTATGGGAACTGCACAGCAAGAGTCCGGCCATTTAGCTTGATTTCCTGTTACTTGCATCCCGTAAGTAGAGTTGCTTTTCTAACCCGTCAGGACATAGAGTTCTCACAGCTAAGGAATATTTCTGAGGGGGGAAAAACTCTCTGAATACCAGTTATCAATAGACTCCTGTAAACAAAATTCTGTGGCCTCATTTTAATAGTTCATTGCCCTCAAACATTTCCTTCAAGTTTCTTATAGGCTAGTTTAAGAAGAAAAGCACCAGGAAGTTTGAAAGAACAGTTATATCAGAGGAAGTTTTACATCCACCCTACCCTATTAAGAACTCTGTTCTCTCTATACGCAAACACCAAGAAGTGCCTATCACAGATGCCTCTTCTGTACGCTGAATCTGAATAGGTAACATTTGAGGCATTTGAGGTCGAGATACGAAACTCCAGGATGTGGGAGATGAACACCCTCATTTGTGAAGTCTTTCCAGTTGGGAAAATATCAAAATGGCCTTTCTTAGACATTTGAGGTAAAACAAAAACAGGGCCCATAAAGGATGGAAAAAAACAGGCAATCAGATAGATGCACCCAGAATTAGGAATAAAAAAAGTACAGTGACTGTTGCTGAGTGAAAAAGCATCATAATTTAAGAGGTGGAAGCATGTGTTGACTGTAGGGCTAACAGGAATAAAACAGCAGAATGAGCAAGCACACGGGCCAAGACTTAGGGTGAGGGGTAAAACAGAAATGGAGGTAAATAGAGTAGATCAAATAAAAACGAGGTTAGTACATAGCTGGAATGGAAAAACCAATCTATAGGCCAAGCTCTATGTCCAACATGTAGAAATTTTGATTTGGTTGATGGTTAGAGTCTATTGACTAGAAACAAACCATCCTGAAAGCATTGGGCAGGGTTAAACTTCCCACTATATCTCTGAGTAACCATGTAACTGGGCAATTTACTCATCCTCTCTGGGCTTCAGGAGCCTTACGTTTTAAATGAAATTAAAATCAACTGTATACTTTTAACATGAAGGTTAAATCAAATGAAGGGGAAAATGGTTGTAATATGAACTACTCAACAAATTCTATCCATTTTTAAAGGCATTTTATTTTATGTTTCTGAGTGTTATATCTCTAAGTGTATATGTGTACCACACGAGTGTCTGTTGCCTGAAGTTGACAGAAGAGGTCATCAGAGCCATTGGAGCTGTAGTTGCAGACAGTTGTGAGCCACCATACAGATACTAGGAACCAAAGCCAGGTCTTCTGCAAGGGCAACCAGTGCTTTTTGACCACTGAGCCATCTCTCTAGCTACCATCAAATACTATCTATTGTTACTATCACTTTATGTGTATGTATATATACTCATTGTATGTATATATATTCATTGTGTATGTATAGATACTCACTGTAATGACACGCCATCCTATCATTTTCCTATATATTCCTATGTCCTTACACCTATACTAAATTATTCAATGGAAATTTACATTTCAAGTTCATTTCATCACATTCTTACGTATAAGGCAAGAAATTAAAATGATCCTAGAAGCCTTTTGAATGTCATATAATGTGATTATATAATGTTACTAACCCAATAAAGCCAAGTTAAAGACTCAATTATAAGAATAACATAACAATGAACATTTGAAGCACAGGTAATTAGAAGGTTACATTGAAGGAACAAAACCATCTCACTAAATAGCATGTACACTTTTGGTTGGCACATTATACCTGGACTAATTAAATGACAAAATGTCCTTTAGGGTCTGCAAAAGCTCAAGCCTGACCCAGTCCCAGTGCTGAGCTGGGGAAGCAGACTTGATCTCACACCACTAACCCGGAAGGTGTCTGTGTTTTTCCCTACTCCCTAAGGATAAATCCATTCTTGCCTATGGAGCCTCACTGGGTGTATTAACCATACTTCAGCATAGGCTTCCACTTCCAGGAGTAGTTGGCCAACACAAAACAAGCTCAATGGTGATTTTGTAGACTTTTTGCCTCATGTTGCTTTGTTTAGACTTTTTATTTGTCTTGTTTTATTGATCTCTGCATATTTTGTTTTGGGATTTCGTGTTTTTATGGGTCTTTGTGTTTCTTATTTTTGTTTGCTGTTTTGTTGGGTGTTTTTTTTTTTTTTTTTTTT
>NW_022196913.1:34481796-34521091 GCF_008632895.1 Mastomys coucha | reverse complement strand
TTTTTGAGAGAGAAAGATTTGGCTGTTTAGAGATAAAGGCATAGAGTTTGGTCGATAGGGAGGTGGGGAGGAACTGGGAGGAGCTGGAGGAGGAGAAAGTATGATCAGAATATGTCATAAGAAAAATATTTCTAAAGGCCTTAAAAATACAGCGTTCTGACTCCAAAACTTCATTTGCTTACAGCTCTTCGTATATTCGTGTGATTCGGGCTATCTGGCTTATCATTTGCAATTGTTGTTCCTTGACATGATGTCATTACTTTATTACTATATAAAACAGTGGAAAGACAAATACCCTGAATCTTTCCCTTTGCTCACCAGAGAGTAGGCAGATTGTGAAGTTCAGTGATGACGCTGGGATATGAAGAGGTTCCAGTTTACAAAAACTATGTGTGAGAAGCCAGCCTATTCCAGTGGCCTCAGCTGTACCCACAGGGCAGCATTCAACTTTCACCCCACTCTAGGTAAATAGTCTGGCTTCATGTTGTACCCTAACCAAAGGTGTTCTGTTTACATGTGCAACTGGAGCACTGTTGATCGAGGCTTGGAAGCAATGAAGCTTTCTTTCAATATGGCTTTAAAAGCCATAGAGTTTTCTGAAAAATTGAGAGTTTTGTGAGTAAAATGTATTGTTCTCTTATTCAGAGAATATATATATGTATTCATATATTCATAATATTGTATTTGTTTACAGAGACAAAGGGCATGATAATTCTCAGAGGTGATCTGATTGTCATGTTATCCAAGTAAAATTTCTATTTTAAGTCTTTAGTGTATTTGAACAATTCTTTACAGTCTTTTATTTCCCTTGAAACAACTTAAATCAGAGATTCATGCCATTTTATTTCTGGAATGATCCCTTGAATTGTGAGCTCCAGGGTTCCTGTACTCACATATTTCAGAGCTGGGAGCAACAAACATGGGGGATGGGGTGGGGGTGGAGCAGATGGGAAGTGAAGGCTTACCTTTGTCTTGGAAGAAGACAGGGAATTTATTTTGCAGCCAACTGTGGCAATTGGGAATGGGTTGGTGGGAGTGGGGTGGTAAAGATAAGCTGGGAATTTCAATTTTTGTAAAATGACTTATTTGGAAATATTTTCACTGGAGCAAATAAAAAAAAAACAACACCACGGAACTGAGCAAGAACTCTATTACAGACCAGATCTGGTCTCACAGCTGCCAATTGACTATGCCAAACACCTAATTTCACAACCGAGAAAACAGCCTTGAAACTCTGGCAGGATGTTACAAACACCAATCCAATGTTTCTACATGACACTGAATACTCGAAGCAAAATACCTACAGTTGCTAGACAGCCCTCATTCATTTCTGCATTCAACAAAAGTTCATGGCCCAGACACTGGAGGCTGCAGAAGGCACATGGGGATGCGGTGGACAGAGAACTGACCTCTGTGGCTCTCAGACAGCCAGGCTGCCCTTTCTGCATATGTCTAGCACCAACCTGATGACCCTAGATGCCAGCATGTACCTCATTCTGCTGCTGTCTCTGTTCCATATATGTAGGGCAGGTGGACCATGCCACTAGAAAACTGGCATGGATCAGGTGAGGTTGAATATGTTGAAACCCCGTAAATCTCAAAAATTTGGATTAGAATCTCATCCCGAGACTGGCAGGAGTAGGGCTAACTCCTCCCCAGTTTCCGTACCTGCCTCAGAACATGTAACCCAGTGACCTCTAACCAGGTGGTCACAGGCGGTCAATCACGTACCCAGCATGTAGACTGCCTCTCCATACAAATGAGGCATCTCAGTATCTTAGCTTTCAGCCAATGATTTTTTCCCACCCTGAATATTCTCACCCTCAAAACTGTATAACCCTTGTTTCACTCCAAATAAAGTGTACACACTCAAACCCATCCCCCATAAATAAATATGAACAAACTAGGATCTTCTCAGAGGGCTGCTTCACTAAAGATCATTGGAGAAGACCTTTGTCTAAAAGGGCCTTGACACCAAGATCTTCAGAAAAGGCCTTCTTACTCTCCTGTCTCCCCACTCACCCCACTACATCCTAATTCCCTACTCCCTACCCTCCCCCATCACCATGGGAATGATGGAAATCTGCAAAAGTGTTGACTTCTAGGTGAATTGTGTTCTATACAAAGAACAGGTGTTTATTCTCTATCCAGACAGAGTTTTCATAGCAAAATAGTTAACTTAGGTGAAAAATGGTAGTTTGGGGGTGGGAACGTTCTTGCAGCTGAGTCAGAAGGTGCCGTGTTGAAAACTGTTGGTGGCTACATTGTTGAGTGTCAATCAGGTGTGAAGGACAGGGAAAGCATGAGAAGCTACTCTGTGAGCCAGGACAAGTCGTGAGAGTCAGTAGGGTCAGTGTGAGAGACATATAGTTGTCTAATATATATGAGACTACTATAAAAGATTATAAGGATAGTGTAAGAGTTATGATCTAAGCAACAAAAGTCCCACTTGGCATTTTCACCTCAGACATGGTGCTTTTTTTATCACCAGAAGTATAACACCAATCTTTTCCATCTTCCGAATCTCTGCTCAAAATTTTTCCCAGGCTTTTGTCTAGGTTCTTGAATGTGCAGACCATAGTTACAATAACTATTTAAAGCCCCTGTGTGGTAATACTGTTACATGTGTCAGCGATGGATCTGTTTTTATTGATTGTTTTTCTTTTTGTTGATTCCCATTTCCTCCTTCTCGGCATGCCTGGCAGCTTTCTGATTAATGCTAAACATTATGAATTGACTGTGTTGGGTATTAAACATTTTTCTACAAGGAAATAGTGACAACCTGGGTTTGTTTTAGGACGCGTTTGCAATACATGAAAAGTTTAACTCTTTTGGTTTTTTTTTTTTAATTCTGTCAGGTGTAACGAGAGCAATAGTTAGTATGGGAGTGGCTGCCTACAGACAACAGCTGCTGTTCACACCACCAGAGAAAGACATCTCGTCATTCAAGGGCATCTCATGACACATTCAAAAGGAAAAGGAAAGCAATCTCTGGGTCTTGGTTCTTCAAATCATTTTAGGAGTTTACTCTTTCACACTCAATGAAACACAAGACGACCTTTTGTGGGACTCAAGATCTGATGTCTCAATAGCCATCACACTCAAATTATCCTGTGGACTCAAGACCCCTTAGCTTTTCTTAACTCAAGCTTTTTAATTTAGAAAGACATCCAGGTTCTGCCTGAATGTACCTTCCTTGTCCATTCTTGAAAACATTATACAGACAAAAAACTGGGTTAATCTTAGGAGACTTTTTCTTTATTGTGATTCCTTGGGATCACAATTCTCTGTCACCCAAGGACCCTCTGTCTTGAAAACCATGTTTTTACCGGTGTGTCCAGTTTTTACCTTGTTTCTGGTGTGGCCATAACTCTCTGGACGCTGTTGCTCCACTCCATTTGGAGGAAGATGTCTAAGAGTGAGTCCTAGCCCTGCTTTTTAATCTTGGAAGAACCTCTAAGCCTTGTACTCACTTCCCACCTTCGAAGTAAGGTAATATTGCAATGATTAACCATTGAAAGTCAACATGAGAAATATTTCATTATTCAGAGACTCATAGTGAGTCTCTTTCAAAAAGGACCACAGGGCTGGAAAGATGGCTTGTTTAGAATAGAGACCATTCTTTTTAGAGAGTTATGTGAGAAATATTCCCCATAGACTCAGATATTTGAACACTTAGTTGCCAGTCAGTGGCACTGTTTGAGGAGGTTTAGGTGGTAGAGCCTTGCTGGAGGAAGAGCATCACAGGAAGCAAGCAATGAGATTTTTAAAACCTCCCTACTTCCAGGATACTCTCTCTCCCCTACGCTTGCATTTGAGGTTGTAAGCTCTCTGCCTCCTGTTCCTATCACCATGCCTGCTGATTACTGCCATGCCTTGCCACCATGTGAACTCTTAACTCTGTAGGACCATAAGCCAAAACAAACTCTCTCCACCCAAAGCTGACATTGATCATGGTGTTTTATCATAACAACAGAGAGGGAACAAATCATGCATCAGCACTTGAGTTTGGATCCTCAGCACCATGTAGAAGCTAGTGCAGTTGTGGGCTTCTATATCCCCTCCCCCACAACACACATACACATTGAAATGATGGTGACAGGCAGCACTCACAGGCCATCCAGTCTAGCCAAGTTGCTGATCTCCAGGCCCTCTGAAAGACCCTGTCTCAAAGACTAAGGTGGGGTGCTACTAAGAGATTTCGGACCTCTGCCTGTATATGTACACACATAATAATATACACACCCACATCTATAGACAAAGGGCTACATGCAGAGAACCTTTTTTCCTTGGCAGGATCACAATGGACCTTTTCTCTTGTCCAACCAGAGTAATTTGCTTTGGGTTTCACCCTCTTGCCTGTGGACTAGCTCATTCTTCAGAGTGACACCTGCTGCCACAGGGCTTACAAGCCAATGGACAACTTGCCTTCACTCGGAACTCACAGGGCATTAAATTTTTTGTGTGTGAAATATCTCAAGAAAGAGTACACCACACAGGATACAGCACAAACCACAGAGTCTATGTAGTTTTGCAGTAATAAATGTTTTTTTTCCTCATCACACCTCAAATAGCTAATTATTTTTCAGTAATCTATAAAGTAGAAATATCCATAGAACTATTAACTGAGAATATATGTTACCGCCACATGGAACTTACTCAGCCTAGATGAGTACATTAACAACTGAAAAGAAAATGATATTTTGTTAAATGAAAGTTCCTTCATTCTGTATTTTCAGATTTCACCTTATTAACGTAGTAATGGGATTGAAAAAAATAAAACCCTGTGTTTTTTTAATTGAATGCTTATTCAGTGTATTTATTTACTATGTGGCAGCAGATTAATTATTTCCATATTGTTACTGTAAATATTGTGCTGGGCTAATTATTTCACCCAGTGGACTCTCACTAAAACCCGCAGATTACTATTCACCCAGAGCTATGATGAGAATGTATGTTCCCCTTCATGCTGCAGCTTGTCATGGGATCAACTGCTAAACATTTGGGAGCTTTATTGAGACAATCCCGTGACATACGTCCCAGAACAACAGATTTCAGAATTAAGGTTGACAACATGTTGTAAACCTAGTCTGATAAGAGAATTCTAATGGACCCGTCCCTTGTGATCCATTCTACATTTTATGCTGATCTATTGACTCCTAAAGTCATACGCATCAGCGTAGGCTTTCTAAATGTCAAGTTTCATGATGTTGATGCTCTTTGAGGCCTTATTAATTGTTCTAGATATATGTGACATGAGCAAAACCTGATCTTAACACTCTTCCAACTGGTTAATCAGGTATTTAAAATGCCCAAAATAATCACCAGCCTAGACAGATGGCAGCAGGCCCATGCAGAATGTAGGAGCAGACTTTGAACTCTTCAACAACAGAAATCTGCACACAAATCGAGTGAGAGACATTAATGTCCAAAGATTTTAGATTCCCTAGGAAACCTGGCACCCACTAAAGTTTGAGAGAAAGATTTAGCAATGTGTAAGTTTTTGGGTGAATCAAAGTATTTCCCAGTCAGGTAGCCTTAAGAACCTACCTACCTGCTCACCCACTCTACCTGGACATGACCACCTGAGACTAAGGCCAGCAAGCTCAAGCTATGGACATTCTGCTTTAGGGGGAAATTTTGATACAGAAAGAGGAAATATCCCAAACCGGGTAAAGAAAAATAAAATATATGCCATATAGTATGACTCTGTTTTCTCCATCCCCCCCCCACTTATATAATCCTTTAGAGAAGAAATCCAGACACAAACTTCCTCATTGGACCTTTGGTCAGAGATCCCTTGGTGTGTGTGTGTGGGGGGGGGGTTGTTTTGTTTTGTTTTTCTCCTTCTTTTTCTTCCTTTTCTTTTTCTTCTTCTTCTTCCTCCTCCTCTTTTTCTCCTTCTCATCTTCCTCTTCCTCTTCCTCCTCCTCTTCTTCCTCCTCTTCCTCCTCCTCCTCCTTTTTTCTTTTTTGAATGAACATTTATTTATTTTAAGGGACTGGGCTTATTATACCTATCTTCATATTTATTTTTATATTTCTTTTCTTTAAGACTTTCTCTTCCTGCAAAGGCTTAGAAAACTGACCAGCCACTAGAGGTCTGCACTATCTATCTGTGGCTTTATTAAAGTATAATTGCAAGTGTTATGTGGCAGATCAGTTGAGTTCATTTCAAGGGTTACTATTAAATAGGAGGGGAAACAAACCATACCTTTCATTTTAAAAAGTGTTTTCTGTGAGGTTGGAATGATGACTCAGCAATTGAGAGCTACTGCTCTTGCAGAGGACCTGAGTTTGGCTCTACCACCCGTGAAGTTGGCAAGCAATTGCCTGTAAATTCAACTCTAGGGTATCTGTCTCCTTCTTCTGGCCTCCAAAAACACATGCACTTATGTGTGTGTGCTCACACTCTCACACACATAATTTAAAATAAAATATTTTTAAAGTGTCTTTAAATGTCTGATATATTATCAGACAAATTGCATGGTGTTTTATATAGCTCTCTAATGTAGGATTCAAGAATAATCTTAGTAATTTCTACACACCCAGATGACCAACTCTATAGCCAAAAGCAACCAATTTGTCCTACAGAATACATTAAAGTAGTTAAGTGTTTCTTGGCATTCTTTTGCATTTGGGCCTGTGGTCGGTGGCATGTAAGTTAATAATTTCCTTCACTGAACCATGACACAGTACCTATCTTACATGACTCTGCATACATCTTCTAGAGCCTCTGACTCTATCATACAAATAATGTTAGTATATACTTGGACATAGTACCAAAAAGCACAGTGTTCAATTATATGAAAAAATGCTGCCAACCATTGGGTTTTGTCTTGTGTGGGTGGATTCAGATGTTGAGTTCTGCACCCCAAGATCAGGTTGCAGTTTGGACATGGCATTTTATTGATTAATGTACTGTAAAGAATGCTCCACACTAATCTCTGATTGGGTAATTAAAAAAAGCTAGAGCCCATGACTGGGCAGGGGAGAAAGGAAAGTGAGAAATTGGATCTATTAAGAGGTCTCAGGTAGGGACCACAAGAAGAAGGACAAAGAAAGGAGAATAAGGTTACCCGAAGGCAGGATGGGCCATGAGCATGTAGCCAAGGGAAGCTCATCCTGAGGACACACATGCAACAGAGCAAGACACAGCTGGGGAGTAACTAGGCATTGATCTGGTTATTAATAGACTAATCGAGTTAGAATAGCTCAGAACCAGCTCAGTTTAAGCTTGCAGATCATTAATAAAAATACCGGGTTTCTGCATCTTTTAATTGGGAGCCAAACAGAATAGAGTGGGCCAGAAGCCCCCAATAAAATTACAACTATAGCCAACAGTAGCAGTTAAATAATAACAGCAAGATCTTAGGAGCTGGATCTCTGGTGAATGGTTGCTTGGGAGAAAAGGGGTTAGAAGCAAGCTATTGGAGTAAGTCCCAGATTTAAGTCCTAGCTCTGATACTGTCGAACAATGCATACAGCCTGCTCTGTGGCTGTCAAAAAGCAGGCACAATAAGAGAAATTAGCCTATACATTCTTAAAACTGTTGTTAGATTTAAAAATAATAAAGCGAAGTGACAGACTCTTTTTTTCTATATCAAGGAGTGTCCACTTAAGATGTTCACTGATATTTTCTCTATCTTCCTGTTTTCCTTCATGAAATGGCAATATAGTATAACATCACTAACATGGTAACCTCTGAGCGTGGTGAGGAGCAGGTAAGATCATTCCTCAATACCAGCCGCTTCCCCAGCTAGGCCACGTTTAAAATTGGATTCATTTAAAACTGGATCACAAGTCGAGAACATGTTAAAGATGAACCAGCCGTTCCTGGACTGACAATATTTTAATCTTTGGTTTTGATTTTTTTAAGTGAGAACACTATGACATTTAAATTCTTTTAAACATCACTTTTTTTTTTTTCTAAATGGAATGAAGACTTACGTCTGTGACTCTACCAAACCAAATAGTGGATAGAAATAAGAGCCCACTGGAGAGATGGTTCCTTCGTAAAGAGCACTGGCTGCTCTTCCAAAAGACCCAGCTTCTATCCCCAATATCCACACACCAGCTCACATCTGCGACTCCATTCCAGGGATCTGACTCCCTCGCTTAGACATACATGCAGGCAAAACATCAATGCATATAAAAATAAACAAATCACTTTATTAAAAGGAGAAGAATTTTTTTAAAAAGGGGAAGAATCAAATTGACACAAAACGATTTTTGGAACAGTTGGCAAGAGTAAAAAGTGAGCTTAAAAATCTGCTCAAATCCAGTGAACTGAAGAAAACAATTAGAACTCGTAGGTGCCACTTCCCTATTCCACCCGCTCTCACTGAGAGACTCTAATTCTCTCAGACTGTGGTTGTTGCTTGGACGGGAGGTTGTTTGCTTGTTTGCTAGCTTTGCTTTTTCAGACAAAAAAATCCATGGGGATGAAATTTGAAGCTTCTTATTTTGGAAGGGATGCTGATTAAATTACAGGCATCTCTTAGTTTACCGGGTCATTCCTGTGCTCTTGGAACTCGCACAGTTAGAACTGCCTCATTTTGCAGGGAGCGTGGAGGGGAATCATGACCGGATGCTGCTGTATAACTGAAAAGGTCTGGTTCAGAGAAGGGCTAGGCTCGGGCAGTTTGGCCTTTATTATGCAGCAATTTCAAAGAACTCATTGAAGTTATAAAAGAGGTGCATGTCCCCTAAAGTCAGCAGCAGAGGTACTGAGACCCTGGCAAAGCAGTTCCGATCAATCTTAACATAAAAGCCTTCCATGTTTTTGTTTGAGCAAGAAAAGAACCCACATGAGGTTGTGTATCTATCGTGGGTTCTCAGGCAGGCTGCTTCTGAAGAGCGCTGCCTTTTGTGTTCTCTTTCACACTGAGTGGTACTGGGAAACAAATCCGCACCTAGTTATCAATGATTGACTGCGGTTTGAGTACTTATTAGCCTGGGATTCAACCGCAAATATTCTTTGGGGTTCATATTTCAGTTTAGAAGCCACGCACCGACAGCGCAGAACTGATCCCCAGATTTATTTATTTATTTTTATTTTGTCGGTTCAGCACAACCTCATCTTTAGAGCAGCCTAATGTTCTGTGAGATCAGTTAATCCCAATTCCCTTGGGAGATTAAGGGAGAAGGTAGAGGGTACTGAATGCCTCTGGAGAGGGGAATCGGGCTCAGGGTAGAAAGCAGTTAAGTGGTAGGACCCTGCCGAAGGCCATTCTAAGCCTTTCCCCAGAAGGTTCTCCGAGCACAATTCGGTTCAACCTACTGGAACTGTATTTTTATGTGATAGCCTCTGCTGTACAATGATTACATGTACAAGGCGACCCAGTTTTTAAGAAAGTTCTGGGCTCCGGGAATGTGATGTACACCTGTAATCCCAGTAGGAGGGCAGAGAGTTTCTAAATCAGCCTAAGCTACTAAAGCAAAGCCATGTCTCAAAAAATATAAGTAAATAAAAATTTATGGATATGTCGATATTAGTTGCTTGAAAGTTGTCCAAATAACACTTTCCCAGGCTCAGAGATGTAGGTACACCAAATTAATCAAGTTTTCATTTATGCAAGACCAACAAAAGCAGTTTCTTCTTATTAAATAGCTTTATAGTAGGAAGAATGCATATTATGGAAAAGGCTTCATGTGGCATAATTTCCTACTAAGCCTTTTATTAATAATCATGTTTAATTACTGATTTATCAAGGTTTAGACTGTTTGAAAGGTGCTTACCTGACAAAAACATTAAGAAATTTTTCTTTGGAAAGTAATAATAATCCATTGGTCTTCTCTTTTTATCAAAAATCACATTACTTTAAAAATCTCTTAGATTCTAGAACTCTCTAACCCTTGAGCTATTATAATTTCCTTCAGTGAAAGGAGTTTTGCTTTTTTTTTAAAATAATTTTTTTTTCTATCGAGGAATTCTCCACCTCAAGCCTCGGAGACAGCAGGTCCTCTTAGGAGAGGCATGACATCAGAGATGTCTTTTTCTCCTTGGGGCTATTAGCTGGAAATAGTAACAAAGACCTTTACTTAAGCTGTAGAAAATCTAATTAACAAGAATGATACTGTAAATCTTCATGTTCTTGCTTCCATCCTACAAACACAGATTGCTCTCCAATCCTCATTAGAAGTCTTGAATGATGGCAGAGCAAGAGAAGACATGAAGATTATGAAAAACAATACCAATTAAAAAATAAACATTAAAAGCAACACCAAATAAAAAATAAATACCACAATAAACATTAGAAGCACCACCAGTTAAAAATAAACATCAGAATTGTTTGCTCTCATTCAAATCATCTGTATATCTCAGAGTGAGTACATTTGAATTTTTCCATGAGGTTGAATGGTCAAATAAACATAATGCCAAATATATATATATATATATATATATATATATATGTGTGTGTGTGTGTGTATATATATATACACATATATATAATATATATGTGTGTGTGTATGTACATATACTTGTGTGTGTGTGCGTGCGTGTGTGTGTGTGTGTGTGTGTGTATGTGTGTGGTGTGTGTGTTTTGGAGTTTCTTACTGAGCTTGAAGATAAAATAATTTAAATGGAACAAACAGTCCATGAAAATATTTTGAATTTGGTAATATCCCAGGACTTAATAAGTACATTGTGTCTGAGGATGCAGATATAACACTAAATGTAAGCTATTGACAATGCAGTAAGGCTGTAAATCTCTAGAGTTCGGAGACTTGTAATTTTAGCCTCAGAGACATGATTAAAGATCACAAGTGTAAGTCAAGTGTGTCTGAAGTATACAAAGCACCAAACACAGAAGTTAGGGGTCCATAGGGGTTCTAATCATTCTAGTCACTAGCACAGGCCAACACAGTCAGGACAGTTGAGGACCTGGTTTCTACTTAAAATTCTTTTTGTTTGTTTGTTTGTTTTTGTTTTGTTTTGTTTTTTGAGACAGAGTTTCTCTGTATACTGAGAACCTGAAACCCTGTAGACAGGGTTTCCTTGGCTGTCCTGGAACTCACTTTGTAGACCAGGCTGGCCTCGAACTCAGAAATCCACTTTAATCCCAAGTGCTGGGATTAAAGGTGCACGCCACCACTGCCCAGCCTACTTAAAATTCTTAACTGGAATGATTCATTGTAAATCAAAATATTTCAAATTTTACAACCACTTGTGCTTTAAAGTTGCCTTTCTTAGTTCCATTCTATGTGCCTCTAGTTTCTGTCAATTTGTGTCTTTCAATGCTACATGTCACTTGTTATACCCTCTGCCTCAGACATTTCTAAGGCTACAAATGTTCCCTCATGCTTCCCAGATCCTCTGCCTCTTCTTTCAAATGTCCACATAGTTCTTTTCTGAGCAAAGTTTTCTCTGAACACCACATTAAACCTGCATCAACCTCTGCTCACACTCACTGCTCACTGTCATTCTCACTTCTCACCACTCACACTCACTTATTACACTCACTGCTCACTACTCATGCTCATTGCTCACTGCTCATGCTCACTGCTCACTGCTGGTACTCACTGCTCATGCTCACTGCTCACTGCTCATGCTCCTTGCTCACTGCTGGTACTCACTACTCACACTCACTGCTCACTGCTCATGCTCACTGCTCATGCTCACTGCTCATGCTCACTGCTCACACTCACTGCTCACACTCACTGTTCACACTCACTGCTCACTGTCATGCTAACTGCTCACTGCTGGTACTCACTGCTTACTGCTCACTGCTCATTGCTGGTACTTACTGCTCACTGCTCACTGCTCACTGCTGGTACTCACTGCTCACTGCTCACTGCTCACTGCTGGTACTCACTGCTCACTGCTCACTGCTGGTACTCACTGCTCACACTCAGTGCTCACTGCTCACTGCTCATGCTCACTGCTCACACTCACTGCTCATAATCACTGCTCATGCTCACTGCTCACTGCTGGTACTCACTGCTCATGCTCACTGCTCATGCTCCTTGCTCACTGCTCACACTCACTGCTCACTGCTCATGCTCACTGCTCATGCTCACTGCTCACTGCTCATGCTCACTGCTCATAATCACTGCTCATGCTCACTGCTCACTGCTGGTACTCACTGCTCATGCTCACTGCTCATGCTCACTGCTCACACTCACTGCTCATAATCACTGCTCATGCTCACTACTCATGCTCACTGCTCACACTCACTGCTCGCACTCACTGTTCACACTCACTGCTCACTGTCATGCTAACTGCTCACTGCTGGTACTCACTGCTCATGCTCACTGCTCATTGCTGGTACTCACTGCTCACTGCTCACTGCTCATTGCTGGCACTCACTGCTCACTGCTCACTGCTGGTACTCACTGCTCACTGCTGGTACTCACTGCTCATGCTCACTTCTTATACAAACTGATCATTACTCACACTCACTGCTCACTAGTCACACTTACCACTCACTGCCCACCGCTCACTACTCATGCTCACTGCTCCCCAGAAAGGATTCACATTCTTCATACCATTCAGCATTTTATATATTTTACTCAGTTAATTTTTCTCTCTATACACTACAACTTGATGAGGTCTGGAACATTTTTTAAATGTGCATGTGTGTATGTGTGTGTGTGTGTGTGTGTGTGTGTAGTGTAGTGTAAGTATATGTGTGCATGTGTATGTAAGTACAATCAATCACCTGTGTGTGTGCTTGTGTGTATGTAAGTAGTGTAGGTAAAGGCATGTGTGTGCATGAAGTACAAGTGTATGTATGCATGTGTGCATAGGTACATTCCCCTTTGTGTGTGTGTGTGTGTGTGTGCAAGTATTTGTTTAGTGTACGTATATGCATGCATGTGTGTGTAGTATAGGTATATGTATGCACATGTATGTAGGTACACTTACTTGTGTGTGTACTTATGGGGAGGTACGTGCATATAGTGTAAATGTATGTATGCATGTGTGTATAGGTATACTCACCTGTGTGCGTGTGTGCATGTGTATGTGTGTGCATGTGCGTGCGTGTGTGTGTGTGTGTGTGTGTGTGTGTGTGTGTGTGTATGTGTGTGTGTGTGTGTGTGTATAGGTCATAGTTTGACTCTGGATGTCTTCCCCCTTCACTGTCCATACTACTGTTTGAGATGGGATGTCTCACTAAACCCAGAGCTCACCATCTTGGTTGGGCTGAAGGGCCCATAAACCCTGCCAGTTCTGCTGTCCCTCCCCACACCATACCCATGTTTCCTATGGGTTCTGGGGATCCAAACACAGGTCCTTATTCTTACACAGAAAGTACTTTACCAAGCGAGCCACTTCCTGAACCTTTGCCTGGGACTTTCATCTCTGCACACCCCTTTTGGCTCTGTGCTAACTAGCATGCAGGTCTCCAAAAGTACCCACTGACTGAATGGCAGCATCTAGTGCAAGGTACTCTGCTGAATAAGGGCTCTATTTGTATTATCTTCATTGAGAATTCATCATGCCATGGCGTTTACTTGATAGTCTGGCCTTGTAGTTAGAGGAGAGAAACCTTACTTACATCACAGTTGCTCAGTGACTCTCTTCTACACTGAGAGTGGAAAACTGAAATATCACAGAGATTTACACAGTTAAGTAAACTTGTGGAGCATAGGCACCAAGAGGAGGGGGTCTGTGACAAGCTCAGTAAGAAACTCCAACACTCACACACACACATATGTATACATATGTGTATATATATATATATATATATATATATATATACACATGTGTATATATATATATATATGTATTATGTATTATCCCACTGTAATAGAATTCAGTTTTAACAAAAGAATTTATAGCAGCCCTCTCTAAATGAAGTCTATTTGTCTTCAAAGGCTCTCTTTAGCTATTAGTAGTCAATAGTCCAAGACAACATTTGCAAAACCACACTGTTTTTCTTATCTCTTCTCAGTATATACTCCAGCTTAGGTATATTCCTGATTCGGTGTCAAGACAAGAATAGTCAACTGCTTATGTTTGCTTTCCAACTAAATGGCATCTTCTTGTAAGAGATACATCCTTCTTTGGTCTTCAGCATCAGATTACTGTAAACCTAACCTATTTGCAACTCTCATTAATAAAGTTAATGAAAATTAATTGCATGTATTGAATAAAAGTTCCCCATGACATTAAATTTTTTAGCTTAAGGATTTTAATTATTATAATGAATTACTTAGAAAGACTACAGAATGACTTTCTCTTGGGGGATATATATATTGATGGTAATAGAAGCAGAAAAGAAAAAAACTGATGAATGCAAAAATGTATGATAGTGTAGCATCTTCCTTAAGTGATGAAAGTGCCATGTCCCAGGCAGAGTTCTATCTACCCATTTTAGTTAGCAAAGGAATCAAGTTACCTTTGATAAGCTGTGATTACTAGATAACTTACTATATAAACCAAATTACATTTTAATTTACTTAAAACACACACACACACACAAATGACTAAATTTCCCCCCACTGGAAGCATTCTTGGAGTTGTGTTTTATTCTATTCTATTACTAGAATAGAAGTATTCTATAACTTCTGCTGTGTTTGAAAAGTGACTAGTGAGGTTGTGACACGGAGACCAGCAGTTGTGACATCCCTTTCTCAAAACTAGGCTGACAGCTGACTTTAAATCCCAAGCTTCAACGGTGAAGGCAATTTTGTGTTTAATGTTTGGTCTTGAGCAATTGTGTTATTCCAGGAAATAAACAAAACTGCATTGCTAGGGATAATGACTAGAATGTATTTGAGACTGACATTTTGTTAATGGAACATTTGGAAACAGGATGAACACAAACTTTAAGAACATATTCATCCAGTGGTTGGGTATATTCATTAAAAACAAAATCAAATTGCTATTATCTGTAATGTGTATAAGCCAAATAAAACTAGAGATGTCCAAAACACAAGTGCTTTGTAATTTATTTTGTTTGGCTCACCGAATTTTCTATTTAAAAAAACCTCACATATCAATCAGTTTAAGTTAAGACAAATGAGACTCAACTCTTACTGATAGAACACTGAGACCTTACAGAAAGAAGGATGACAGTGATGCAGGTAAATAAGCCAAATGTCACATCACATCTTAGTCCTTAGCTCAAGGTGATATAGGTCCCTTCACATATTTGAAAGAAATTAAGAATGTAAAACTATGCAAGTAAATGAAATATTTAAGTATACAAACTAGTATGAACAGTACGAAGGGGTCTGTAATGGCTGTATCCCAGGCAATGGGCACTAAGAAACCATGAATCTCAAACTGCTTTAAAATGTCCAAGTCAAAAAGAGTATATAGCTTTTCTTTACCTGGCCATGAATGTTCACTGTATTCTTTAAAACTGTTCTTATTACAGCCTGTCAAACGGAGTTGCTGCGAGGACTGGGACTTTCCACATCTGCGTCATCCACCAATGACATGTCTACCAAACACTTGGGGTGCTCAGTAGGAGCTGAGAATCCGAATTTCTATTTTCTGTAGTCGGAATTAATTTATATTTCAGTTTCAGTACCCACATGTGGCTGATGGCCATAACAGTGGGCAGTGAGTGTCCACAGACTTTGCATGGGTGACCCAGCCTTTTATTCTTTTTAATGTGCTATTCAGGCTTCCCTACTTGTAAAAGTTGGTTTTAACATAAACACTTTGGACCTGTAAAACAAACTCTAAAATGCTGTTTACACATTTCAATCAATGAGAGATCAGAGTTCCTGGGTTGTAAGCTGGTAAAAAATTTTAAAGGGATATTACCGAATTCACAAGGTCCTTCTGCAAACAAGCATCCTCTGTATTTCAGTATAGCACCCACAGCTGGAAATGGGGACTGGTTAAAAGGAAACCAGGGCAGGCATCGTTCCCAGTTAGAAAGATTGGGAGAGCATCAGTTCCTTAGCAACGACAAAATGGCTCCTCAGAATGAAGAGTGTTAGATTTGTTAGCCTTAAACCGAAATGTTTGAAAAAGACATGTATTGTAACATGTCTTCTGAGTTTGCTATTCTTAAGCATGGTGTCATAGTTGTTTGGAAAGCTTTCTTTCGAGTGTAAATGTCAGGAACAGGAATGGATGTCTTTGGACGTGTAGGGAAGGGGAGCAGGCTCAGGACTAAAACCTCTTCTAGAAGAAGCACTCTGACTGGTGGCCTGGCCTCCTCCACCTGAGACTGATGGGAAATGACGGCAAATGGGCTCCTTCCTCCTCAGCACTGTCTTCGTCAGGCTTTCTGTCACTATGCTAATACACCATGCTCAAAAGCAACTTGAAGGGGAAAGGCTTCATTCATCTCACAGTCAATCCATCATCCTGGGAAGTCAAGGTAGGGACTCAAGGCAGAAACTTGGAGGCAGGAGCTGATGCAGAGGCCATGGAGGAGTGCTGCGTTCTGACTTGCTCCTCATGTTTTGCTCAGCCTGCTTTCTCATAAACCTCAGATCTACCAGTCTAGGGATGGCACCACCGACTGAGCCCTCCCACATCAATAACTAATTAAGAAACTACCCTACAGATTTGCCTACAGACCAACATTATGGAGAGGTTTTCTCAATTAATAGCCTTTCTTCCTGGGTTTAAGGCTAGGTTTAAGTCAATTTAAGTCTAGGTTTAAGTCAAGTGGACAAAAACAAACCAGCACAAGAACTCTTAAAAGACATCATGTCAGCTGGGCATGGTGCTTTCAGCCTCAGTACCGGGGAGAGAAGCCAACACAGAAGAATCAAAATGCAAAGGTGACTTGGTAATACTAGGTCTCAAAATGAAAGTTAAAAGGGAAAAAAAATCTGTTGATGTGACTCAAGAGTGCATCATGTATAAGGTCCTGGATTCAATCCCCACTAGCACATACGCGCACACACACACACACACACACACACACACCCCACATGCACTCATGAACCCAGGCACACACGTACGCATACTTACACCAAACCAAAACCAAACTCCAAAGATATGCAGTGACAACTCTGTAGAATGAGACTATTTTTATCTTCAAGATTAAAGTAGTCCTAAATAGTTTTCCTCACACCACCATCCTGGGGTACCTTCCAGATTCCTACATGCCAGTGAGAAAAAAAAAGCAAAGACACTGTAATGGCTATGTATCCACCTAGCACCCAGCTAGCTTTTGGAGCACCCAGCTAGCAAAGTGGAATCATGCATTCCAGATGGCACACTCTGCCTTTTAAATCTCTCTCAATAGAATGGAGAAGCTGCAGGCTTGTTCCCTGAAGTTTTCTTTCTCTTCTAGTTGAGTAAATGAAGGACCCATTTAGTGAAAAAAAAATGTTAAGTAAGGTCCACTACAGAAGAGCTGACTCTCTCAAGCAGTCTCGGAGCCCTGTGTTACTCTCCAAGGGACCAGTGTCCTACCCTGTGACCCCATGTCTCTTTCAGGCTTATCTCAGGACTTACAGGACCTCCCTCTCTGGCTAATATTACCCCATGTTATCATTAGCACAGGGGGGAGGTTTGCAAGGGGAGACACGGAGACATACCAGCTTTCTGAAAGTGAGTAGGTCTAATTTTAAGGTTTTGGTCTTTCGGCCCCTGACAGGGAGAATAAATGCATACCCAATGTGGTGGGTGATGAAACCACAGACATTTCCTGTTGGGTCCCTTTATCCCCTGCACAGAAAGGATGCAGCACAGGATAACCATTAAAGACCACAGGGCTCTTTGGCAAAGGTTTGCAGATCTGACACATGGATTCCTATCAATCCGCAAACGAATGGTAGCTATGGTAGTGTTTACATTCAGAGTTGTAGGAAACCTAAGTCGTGTATCAAGAAAATAAAGTAAGACCAGATTATGGTAGTGTTTACATTCAGAGTTGTAGGAAACCTAAGTCGTGTATCAAGAAAATAAAGTAAGACCAGATTTTATTCTTCTCTGCCTATCCTACCATTGACTATTAGGGAAGACTACTGGCAGATATAATGCTGTAGGTATGAGCCCCTTACCTGGTGACGACTTTCTTGGAGTGTTGCTGTGGTTTATCCAGACAAAATGCCAGCCATTCTATACCAATCTTTCGTATGTTAGGTCTGGAAGAGAAGAAATATTAAGATGATCACAACAACAGTGATCAGATTTTAATGTTTTTAACTAAATAATTGTTAATCCTGCACATTAAGACCATGTGAGGAGAAAATGAAGTGTCACCTGATCCACACTGACAACACATTTTCCCTAATATGGAGGTAAATGTCTCAGACCTATCTTCCTGATGATGACCAGCATCCTTTCTGGGGTCTCACAGATAACTCAGCAAGGGGGACAGGACAAGAGAAACAGACTCTGAAATCATGCTGCTACATGCCAACTCTTAACAGATTGGGTTTTTTACTTATGAATCTGCAGTTAAACCTTGCTAAATATCCTGTTTTTATGAAGAGGTTTATACAAGTGTTACTATACTGTATTTTGAAATTTCTTTCGTTAAAAGCTTTTTTTCTGTTTTTCTTTTTCGTAGAAGTAAACACGCATGTTATATAAATGTTGTTCCTTAATAATGTGGATGTCTTTCTCTAATCTTGTCTCTGATTTACCTCCCAGAGCTACTTTTCTTGTTTATTTCCCCCAGCACTTAGTGTGTTTATACATGCACACACCTGGGTAGGTTCGTGTTCTCTCTTTGAAGATGTTACGTCTATGTTCATTGCTGCCATTTATCTGTTAATTTTACTCAGCATTATAGTTATACAGAATGTCTCCTCTCACCACACTTAAAGCAGCATTATTTGTTAATGATTTATTTAGCCAGCCTGCTCCTAGGGCCTTAAATCTCTTTTTTTCCAGCTTCCCTTTCTGCTGCAATAAAATGTTTCAATGCTCACATTCTTGCATAGGCATTTTTATACTTACATGAACATCATCAATAAGACAAGTCCAAAATAAAATTGTTGAATTAAACTCTTTTCATACTTATTAATGTTGTGGTAAATATTTATAAAATACTATTTATAATGTTTTCAATAAATGTACGATGCCAAAAGTCTAGGTTTTTGCAAATTCTTCTTTATGTGTTGTTTGGATTGGTATTTCCGTACCTATGGATGAAGCTGAGTTTCTCAACTTCTAATGCTTTTCAGGAGTTTTTCTACTCATATTTTACTTAGCAATCACCTTTGCTTCATTTTTCAGTTGGGTAATTCATAGTGTCTCATATTAAAGAGTGCATGCTATTTATAGAAGCTAACGTTTTACATGTAATGTGCGGCAAACAGCTTTCACAAGTCTGCAGTCTGTCTCTGGGATTTATTTATTGTGCTGCTTTATTATCTAGTCTTTGTTTTAGATAGCCAAGTTCATCAGCAGCATCTGTTATGAGTTTGGAAGATTCTAAAAAGGTTATTTTTAAGCTGCAGAGTTACTGAGAAGGACTGCACAGCGGTGACACAGAAAACCCAATATGAAGATCATCTTGGCTATCATATCATAACAGCAGAGTGTAGGCACTGTCTTCATGATCAAAAGATGTCTTCATAAGGAGATTTTCATTTGAAATACTAGGATGTTGTAAAAGCTCTGGGCTCTTTCTAAGACTACCCTTTAGGGAGAGAATCCGGGAAGTCATCAGTGTTACAGAACCTTCCCTCAGCAGGTTAACAGTCAAGGCTAAGGAGAGAAATGCAGAGTGAATTCTGAGGACATGGGTGGGCAGTCAAAGCAAACACAAAGTGGGAATCGAGCCTCACTAAAGAAACCTTAGTATGCATACACAGAAAGGAGGAATCTTGAGTTAGTTAACTAATCTAAAGCATCTTAGACCTGTTGTATATTTTCCTTCAGCTTTTTGTTCTTGCTGTTGCTTCTGCTTTCCAAATTTCCAGGCATTAATAAGAATGAAAGAAATTATTTTCCTTACAAGTCAGTGAAAACAAAACTAAATTACTTTCATCAGAATATCAATAACCGAAGTCCGACTTTAATAGTATTTTGACAAGAATCTACAAAGCCTATGCACACAGGATGGCCCTTGTGATTTATGTTTACTGATATACTGCTTATGAATGCATTTGTCATTAAATGCTATTAAAAATATAAGATACATATACTATGACTTTATACTTCTTTATCACATTGCTTAAAATTATGGCAGCTGGGTCCTGTTGGGGAACCTCTTCTCTCAGCAGGGCGAGTTTCAGAAAGTATTTAAGAAATCAATAGGTAGGAAAGACTTCACATTCCCTGCCATTGCAGAGAAAGTGGCAGCATTGAGCTGTGCACACTGGATGGCTGGGAAGCTGTGCACACTGGATGGCTGGGAAGCTGTGCACACTGGATGGCTGGGAAGCTGTGCACACTGGATGGCTGGGAAGCTGTGCACACTGGATGGCTGGGAAGCTGTGCACACTGGATGGCTGGGAAGCATCACGGTACAGTGTGTTTTTTATTCATGGTACAATGCGTGACATCATCTGAACGGAAAGACCGTTATTAAACCCAGCTTAATGGAACATTCTCATTCAAGAAGAATTACACATGAAGTTAGAATCATGAATGGAACTGAGTTGAAAACCATGAAAAATGTGGGTCAAAGAGTAGAGAAAACTTAGATGATAAAATTGTAAGCATATGGCATTCATTGGAAGAAGTTCAATGAGATGTTTTAATATGTTTGGAAGAAAGAAAGAAAAAAGAAAACCAAGTTCATTGTCCCACTCACAAGCCAGGCTTTGTAAAGCCAGTGAGGGTGGCCACTGATATTTTGTTGCTTGTTAGCGCTGAGAAGCTCTGCCTGCAAGTGTTTCGTGTGGTCTGTGTGCTGCTTCCTCTCTCACCCTCACTGCATGGCTGGCCTCTGAGTTGGATTTTACCACAAGCTCTCCCCATAAGTGTTAAATCCTGTATTACTAAAGCTGCCAGCTTCATTCAGTCCTAGATCCCAGTAGCAGGTAAACTTTATCACTGAGAAAATTGTGACAACTGTCCTGATGGAGGGACATGACTCTCCAACATGTTTCCAGAGAATCTGGGCTCAGCTCAGTCTTTTAGCCAACATCGATGATGCTCTGTCAAAACAAAAAGTATTCGGCTAGGTCTGTCTAACAACTGCCAGAAATCTGCATACATTGAGAGGAATCCTTCAGGAACACAAACATTTGAAGATTCACTGGCTTAAATGAAATCCCCACTTGCTTGAAGCCTGACCACTTTGTATCTAGAATCTACGACAGTGTGTATAAACCAGGCATTAGGAATGTAAGAGCCTATACTGAAAGCTGAGAGTAAAGTATGATTTGAGTTGGCATCTACACATGAACACGTTCATGTTGTCCTGGAAAAGGAGTATACATGCTAGACAAAGCCTCTACCAACCAGTTTACACTCCCAGACCTGCCCCCAATTTTAAAGCCCATCACCTTTTTGTTTTAACCTTTTATAAACCATCTTTGTTTATCCTTCAGGTTGCCCTTGAACTCCTGATTCAATGGGGCCTCCTGCCTCAGTTTCCCAAGCAGTTTCGACTATAGACTATATACTCCGTCCAGCTACATTTTTAGAAAGCTCAATTGAGATACCAGTACTACCCAGGATCCTCTGCTCACATGCGCATTAAATGGTTTACTGATAAAGCTTTAGTAGTTCCTCCAACTGATAGCTGAAATTTCTAGATTTCTTCTTAGTGGTCTTCAAATCAAATATTATGAATTAAAAAATCATTCTTAATGTTCTTCTTCCTTTAGAGAAATAGGTCTTGATTTCAAGTTATAACTTTAAGTAAATTCTTAAACCATTAGCTTTCAACAAAAAGTAGGTTGCCTAGTATAGGACAGACAATGTGGCAAAGAACATGACTTGTTCGTGCTGTGGATTATCGTGTTTAAACCTTAAGTGTCAGTTACCATATTTGGGTCGTCTCTTCATCTCCATTATTTCTTAGTATCCAACTGATAACATGAAGATGGAGTAGAGACCATATCAGAGATTTATGAAGGTTAAGTAAATGACACTTACAGAATGAACACTATGTGGCATGTGATATATAGTGAGTACATTTTAGATTTATTAAAATGTTATTTTATTTTGAGGGGAGAGGAGAGTTCTCAGTATTTCCCTGGCTGTCCTAGAACTGGATTTGTAGAACTCAGAGATCCACCTGCCTCTGTCCCTGCCTGTGTGCACCACCACTGCCCAATTTTAAAACATTGTCTTATAGAAAGGCCAACTAATGACATTAATGTTTATGTCCCAATGAGATTGACTTTAAGCCTGTGTGTGTGCGATATGGGATAAAACACGTTCCATTGGAAAGGTCGTTCCACTGTCACGCTTTTCCTCTGGCATGAGGAATTTGTTCAGTGTTTTGTAAGAAGCTATAAGAGTGCCTAGACATGCTCATAATATTAAGGTAGTTCTCTGGAGGAACAGAAGGAGCTGTCATTGGAGAACCAAACGATTCAGCCACACAAGACATCTATCTCATCTGATCATTAGGACAGGAGGCAGAGTGGTTTTTAATCTTCTTTTTCTCAGTACTAGCCTGACCAACAACTCTGAAGGGCAAAGACCGTTTCTTATGCTTTGATGTGTCCTCAAGGGCTGAATGTCACTGTGCTCCATATACTTGCCTTTGCAAGAACCTGCTGCTGATGATGCTGATTGCACAGACAAGTCTTCATTTCTTAAAGCAGAGTATGATCTTTGATTCATACAAAATGAGTGAATAGCTAAGCAACTCAGACAGTTAATTAGCAAGCAGAGAGTCTCTTTATAAGCAAGCACATAGCCACATGCATGTGTTTTCAACATTCTTGGCCTGCAGTTAACTGAGACGAATAGTTAAATTCATTGACCTAAAGTAAGACTTTTATCTCTCGGTGAAGATCAAGGTGTCTTCTATGTAAACAAAATGAATAAGAAATCCACTGAACTAGACTAAAGGATCAATAATCATGTGAGTTAAAATTTGGAGTACATCCAGAATTAGGAAAGACACGCTGTCATAGAAGCAGTGAGGTCTCATTGCTCATCTGCTTCCCAAACTTTTAAATATGATAAATGTATCAGAACCTAAGAGCTTCAAAACGCTTGAAAACGTTCTTGGGTGTGGGAGTTATAACAGCAGCTAGCAGGTTCTAGACACTCCCTTCTACTTAAGACCTTTAAAGGAAGCATCCATTGAGGAGCCAGAAAAGAAGTAAAAATTAAAATAAGTGCTTCTAAATTGACTTATAGAATAAAGTAGAAAAAAAGCAATCCTACAGCCTTCAAACCATATGGCAAACTCTTTGTTATAAAAAAAATTAAAACACTCTTTCATTTTTCATATGCAAAGGAATTTTTCTTTTCTGAATATCTGCTATGAAAAGAATTAAAAATCAGCAAATATTTCATGGTAATACAGCAACATCCATTTGTCATCTCTATGAATGTTCTAAATATAGACTTTGTTTTGTATTCCCATTTGTCAGATTTGATGTTAAAGTGATAACTCTAATGAAACTTATTTTACCACTTTGGATTCCTTTCCTGGAAGGGAAACACTATATTTTAGAGACTTTGATGGTTTAATTGTAGTCACTTGCAAAATCATTAGACTATTACCTTCTGCCACTTAGGTAATACTGGTTAAAAGTAACTGTAGGTATCGAGTCATTAAGAAGTTGCTTTTTAAAACCATAAACTCAGGGAAAGGACCAGGTACAGGGATAAATAAAAGGCCCAAGGATACACAGCCTGTGCTGGGAAGTCAAAATGTGCAAATGGGGCAAGCATTCGATCTCTGTCCCTAGAACAAAGCAGCTCTCAACTATCTGCTTGGGGAGGGCATCATGAGAGCACAGAGAAGCCACACATCTGTGGTTCTAACTATGCTTCAAAGTCCTTGGCAGAGAAGCACTTACTCCGAGTTGGAATAAGTGTAACATTAAACTTCTCTTTCCTTGGCACAAGCAAAATTAGTTGTTACTTGTTAATTAGTAACACAGGATCTACACAGTCATAAGTAACCGCAGTCAAAGGCAGCGAAAATATGCTCAAAAGTAACGGGGACAATTCTTCCTCCAAACTAGAGAGGAGACAAAGAAAATGGAGACAGCTGAAAGGTTGGTGATGTGTCCTTCTTATACTGACCAGGGTAAGACAAGACGGACCGGAACTCAGTAAGCCTGACTCAGACACTGGGACGGGTAAACATTTTGTAAGTCTCTAGGTGACAGGTTTTCAAGTGAAAAAAAAACCCACTCTCTTCTAAGGTGGTGGATGCTGAGTTAGTTGTTAGTTAGTTAGTTAGTTAGTTAGTTAGTTAGTTAGTTAGATGTTCAGTGAGTACCAAGGAAGAGCAGAACTAGAAATCAAAATCTTGTGAAGGAGAAAATAAACCAACATCAACCTCAAAAACACGAACAAACCAAAAACAAGGAATCCGGGAAGAGAAGAAGGGCTCACAAAAGTTAGTAAATTTTAACACTGTGCTACCTGAGGCCCCTCCCTAAGCCTCAAGCAGTATATACTATATATTATAGGAATCGGCACCTGTGATTTGAGGATGGAAGTGTGGAATTCTCACTAAGAAACATTTGACCAGAGATGATAACAGTTTCAAAGACTCTTGTCATTCGATAATAGGTAACCAGTTTAGACTTTTATTTTGTCAGCAATAACAAAAAAGCAGAAAGTATAGAGGGTTTTAAATGACTGTAAGAGACCTTCTGCGCAGTGACCAGAGACTTAGAGTTGTTAGGCAAATAAAAACACTCTTAATATTAGGCAGCTAATTCAGGGTAAGAACAAGGAGGGTTCCTGGGCATTAGCAGGAAATTGATCCTATGGATGGGGAAGTGACAGTCCAAGTGGGGCCTTAATGGCTCCAAAGCGCCTCCGCAGACAGGCAAACAGGACAGGTAGTGTTTGTTTGTTTGTTTGTGCTTAAACCAAGGAGATGAAACACTAAAACAAGCTTCTTGGGCTCCTTATATTTGTTATTTGTTAAAGGCCATAAATACAGGGACTCCGTGGTGGTAACTATCAAGAAAATCGCTTTAGGAGTGAAGTACCTTGAAAAAAGAAACAATAATTACTGACTGAAGAGGGCAGGCTGTAAGGCTGCTTCTCTCTCTCTCTCTCTCTCTGCTTCTGTCTCTGTCTCTCTGTCTCTGTCTCTCTGTCTCTCTCTGTCTCTGTGTCTCTGTCTGTCTCTGTCTCTCTGTCTCTGTCTCTGTGTTCCTCTCTGTCTCTCTGTTTCTCTCTGTCTCTGTCTGTCTGTCTGTCTCTCTCTCTCTCTCTGTCTCTCTCTCTCTCTGTCTCCCTCTCTCTGTCTGTCTGTCTGTCTGTCTGTCTCTCTCTCTCTCTCTCTCTGTGTCTCTGTCTCTGTCTGTCTCTGTCTCTGTCTCTGTCTCTGTCTCTCTCTCTCTCTCTCTCTCTCTCTCTCTCTTTCTCTCCCTGGAATGACACAGGAAATTAATATTGACAACTTCCAAATGAGACCTCAGGGCACACAGAGTGCCCAAACTTTCCTGGAAAAAAAATACGTCTCCCCAGAGTTGATGGTGGCTCTTTACGCTTAAGAAGGACATGGGCAAACAAGGGCATCCATAGCCTATTCTCCTATGCTTGACCAAAGACAGGGGGAGGGGGGCAGGTGAAGCCTTGGGTAGGAATGGCTTAAATTTTCTGGAGACCACTGCAGTCTGACGTTGCAGAGACACTGGGCTAAACGTTTCTGAGGAATGGGAATGAGGTAGAAGAGTGGAGAGAGCCCTGTGCTCGGTTCAGTACTGAAATAAGACCACTGAAATCCTGTGGGGACTACAGGCCAAGTCGGCCTGCTAAGGGGCAGCCACCAGCTTCTCCCTACTTCTGACTGAGGAATCAAAGAGTGTCTGGGAACACCTGTGGTGATGGAGTTTAGCCCACCTACCTAAAGGAAGGAGAGAAGGCAGTGCGGGGGGGTCATTGGCAAACAAAGAGGTGAAGCTGGGGACAATCTTAACTTAAGCTCAAAGTAGCACAACTTCAAATGGTTGGCCCCGCGGTCATACAGGCCACGGTTAAATTCAGGTCACAGCTAAAATACCACAGTTATTTAAAAGCACGGAGGAAAAACTGGCTTGCTTGCCTCCCATTTCTGTAGATTTCTAGCCTGTACTCGAAAGAGTTTGATCAAAACATCACGACCACGTTTTGGACCACGTTGCAAACGAGCGCACTTTCCTCCCACCTGATCCGGAGAAGGGTAGCCCGCTCCAGGCTCATTCTGCTGGCCGGAGTAAGCTCGCTCCCCTGGGTCCCCCGGGTCCTCCGTGCCCAGTACTCTGGATTCAGATATGGTGACAAGGAACCGATCCCGATCCCTCCCGCCCCTGATCACCACGCTGGCGGGACGCCTGGGCTGGGACTTACCCGGGAGAGCAGCAGAGCTGGGAAAGCCGCAGCGCTGGTACCGGCCTCGGCCACCCCTGCGATCCGTGGGTCAGAACTCAAGCCCCGAGTTCTGTCTGGCCGGACAGCATCATCCAGTCCCTCCCAACTGCCTGATCAGCAGCGAGACACTTCCATATTTATAGCCTAGGGGGCGTCGCTGCTCCGCAGGTTCCAACCCTGAGGCTCGGCTTTGCACTCCTCCCCCGCTCCGCCCCGAGACCCTCGGTCCAACCCTCTCTCTCCCTCTCCGGTTTCTGACAGTGCCTTCCCGGCTGCCAGTCACCCCGGTGCCGCCTTCCAGATCCACGCTCAGCTGGTCCTGAATCCCTCAATCCCTCATCCCAGCCTGAAGTGTTGAAGATGAAGGGAGGTGGGCATAAGGCCACATGAACTGACTCCAAGATAAATGCTCCACTTAGAAAGAGAAAAAAAATTCTTGGAAAACTTTTAAGCATGAATTAGGGAACTCCCTTTCTTTGCTGTGGCTGAGTCAAAATTTGACGCTTGTGTTGTGTTACAGATGGCATGGATTAATTTCAGAGTTGTAAAATAAAAGATTATCAGTTCCTCCTAGTTTACACGTGGCTCGAGCCGCATGTATTTAAAAATAAAGACAGACTGCCAAAACAAAATACCACAAAATATTTGAAAACATAATGAACTCAAGTCTAAATTTTTTAAAAGAAAAAGAAAGAAAGAAAGAAAGAAAGAAAGAAAGAAAGAAAGAAAGAAAGGAAGGAAGAGAAAAAGGGAAATACATTCCGCAGTGCATCACAAGGCCAGAATTACTCTGATACCAAACTCAGGCAACACAGTACAAGCCCACTTTTAAACTAACAGCTTCCCTCACTAGCAATTCAAATCCAGTGGAAAAATAAAGATACTGAGATCAGGATGGACCCTAGTTACTCCACACTGTGCAAAACAATGGCTTTCACACTGCAAAGACTGTATTTTACAAGCAGCATTGGCTCCCTTTAAAGTGAAAATGCAGAAGTAGAATTCACACCTTGATGGGCACATAAACACCATCTGCCTGGCACCAGCCACAAGGCACAGACAGATTAACAACTTATTCCTTAAAGCAGAAAGGGCCCCCACTATTAAAAAAAAAAATCAAAGTAAAGGGGGGGCTATAGCCACACATGCTGATGTTAATATCAAAACAGGGAAACCAGGAATGACGGCACACTGGACTGGGAGAGGGTGCAGCCAGCCCTCTGACCTGAGCCCCATGAAGAGGAGAAGCCCCAAAGCTTCAGCAGTAAGAAGCCCTTACCTTACCACCACCCTGTGGGCAGCGGAGGATGCCCAACCCTCCCAGGGGCTGCGACTTAGCTCAGTCCCTGCTAGGATGTGGCTCTTCTGTTTGAAGTATCTCTGCCCACTGGTCTGTCTCTACCTGCCATGGAACTGCCTTCTGGGAGGAGTCCTGCACTTGGCCGCTAAAGCCTCTGCCCATGGCTCAGCTCAAACCCTGATTCTCAGCAGCAGACCTCCAGCAGCGGGTGGAGCCTGTAGAGGCCCGTTTTTTGACCCCTTTAGCGACCCTGCTTGCTTCTCAAGCGTCTTTGCAATTCCCTGAGCCCTGTTAGATACTCTTCAATCCTATGTGGCCGATGTGTACATTACATACACGTGTGTGCATGTATAGAGAGTGTGTGTGTGATGCATAGTGCATAATCTGAGAGTTAATGTTCACAGGTAAGATTGGAATAAAAGAGTCTGTGTTTCTGCCTTTGCCCTCTCAGCTTATCAAGAATTAGGGACTACTTAGCAAATGGATTCTTACAAAGTCAATATTCCTTCTAAATTTATTGTTATCCAATAAATTCTGATGTTGAAAAGTCATAGGCATGTTGGTTGAATCTTTGCAAAGAGATAAACTCAAGTTTTTAAAAGTGCAGGTGGTCTTCTGTGATGAAACCTGGAACAAGGACTCTGCTGGAAGGGAACAGAAGCAATGCCATACAGGAGACAAGCTCAGGAACTGTTCCCTCCAAAGCTACAGCCAACAACTGACAAATGAGACCCCATAGAAACTAAAGGTCTTCTGCACAGGGAGAGAAACAGAAACAGCCAACTGAGTGAGGTGGAAACCCACAGAATAGGAGAGACTCTTTTCCTAGCTATGCATTAATTTCCAAAATATATGTTATTTAATTATATATGTTATATATGTATAAATTATATATAACATATAACATACATATTAATTACATATAATATATGACATGACATTTGACATGTGACATGTAACATATAATATAATCTATTACATTTAACACATGACATATGACATAACATAAGATTAACATATAATATATAATATATAAAATTATTAAATTATAGGATTAATTTCCAAAATATATAAATAACTCAAAAAACAGAACCAAGAAAATACGCTTTAAAAATGACCTCTGGATATGAACAGAGTCCTCTAGAGAAGAAATAGCAAGGGCTAAGAAATACATTATAAAATGTTCAACATCCTTAGCCATCAGAGAAATGAAAATTAAACTAGTTTAAGATCCCATCTTTCCCCAGTTAGAACAATGGAGATCAAGAAACAGCTGGTGGCAAATGTTATTGAGGATACGGGAAAAAGGGGAACCTTCATTCCCTTTCAGTCAGATTGCAGACTGATGCAGCCAATATGAAAATCAGTGTGGAAAATTCTCAAAACTAAAAGTCCGTCTGCCATATGGCCCAGCTACAACGCTCCTTGTCATAATCCCAAGGGACCTGTATCCACTCCACTGTACTTGCTCACCCATGTTCATAGCAATTCTATTCATTAGAGTTGGGAAATGGAAAGAACCTAAATGTCCTTCAACTAATGAATAGATGATGGGAATGTGGTTCATAGACACAACAGAGCACCACCCAACCCTAAAAAAGGAAAATAAAATAATCATGAAATTTGTAGATAACTGGATAGAACTAGAAAATATTACACTGAGTAAGGCAACCCAGACGTAACCTGAAGTATCCTAAGAAACCAGGAAAGCAGAAGGAAATCATGGGCAGAGGGGAGGAGAAACCCTAGAGAAGGGGTAGGAGGAGACCTGTGCTGCATAATGGAGAAAATGGGGGAGACCTATGCTGCACAGTAGGAAGGGTAATGCATAAGGAGAGGAGGAAAGAGAAAGAAATAACAGCAAGAATGTTTGAAAAGGCATAAAGCAACATATTATTTTATGAACTTACTTTAAAATACATGTGCTTGTGTGTGTGTGTGTATGTGTGTGTGTGTGTGTGTGTGTGTGTACATTTAACTAAGTTATGTCACATGAGGTGATAATGATTTTCACAAGAGCCATATGTATTGTCTTGCCATAACTTCAGTGTTAACCATGGGAAATCTTTAAAGCTGTCAGTCAGAGTTTTCCAAAACAATATGGACTGTTGGCAGTGCCTTTAGTTGTCCTCCAGAACTCAAACGTAAGACCCTGTTTCTGAGTATACCACAAACGGACATAGGAGTTGGAACTGGCCTGTGAGCCTAAGGACTTGCTCTGATAATCTCAGAAGGTGATTGGCAGGCTACCAAGGAAGAGACTGGAAAACCTATGAACCACAATGGCTGGACTGGCCAGATATCCCCAGTGGTATACAGTGGCACTTTTATCTTGGGGTAACCAACAGCTGTCTAATTCAAGTTAGCGTCCATGCCAGAGGAGGAAATTCATGCCTGCTACTATGCATAGCCAACTACTGGTGGCTGGAGATGTCACAGACCCAAGTGGAGCACCTACTATTGTCATTTTTCTATATCAATACAGTTCCTAAGTGTATTATAAATCTGTAACCTTATCCCACAGATGAGTGTAGCTCTTACTCCTCATCAAAGAATCTCCATTTTCAGCAGATGGAGGTTACCGCAGAGATGCAGTATAGCCCTAAATCAGACCTGCATAATGACAAATCCAATTAACATGTCAACATACATGGGAAATTCCAGAAGCTCCTACCTCTAATGAAGAGTTCAGTGCCTATGGAGAGAAGAGAAGCAGTTTTCTCCAGGGGTGAGCTCCGGGATAGGTCAGCCCTAAGCAAACTAGCAATACTAGCAAGGCTAGATGAACTCAGAGGGTTACACACACACACACACACACACACACACACACACACACAAACACACACACACTACATGCACTCACACACACACACACACACATGTACTCACACACACCTAGTCACATGAATACACACAGAATCAACACAATAAAAAAAGTTAAACACAAGAATTAAGAAATGTAGAAGTGGGGGAGATTTCTAGCCCCTCATGGTAATCAATTCACAAGGCAGCTGAAGGAGGCTATCTCCCAGCACTTCTGAAGTCTACGTGGATGGGTTCACAGAAGAAGTTGGAACAAGCTTGATGTGAGAAATAGAAATTCAGGAGGTTATATCCTGAAGTTTTGCAGCACAGGAGCTGGCTGGAAGTGCCTGGAAGGCTCCTTTTCCTCACCTGGATTTCTCCATCTCCAGAGGAGGACTGCACCACCTCTGATTTTTGTTTGTCATATTTAAAGCACCCTGAATGTCTATGTCTCCCTATATTACATACTATACTATATACTATACCATATACTATACCATATACTGCACTATATACTGCACTATATACTATGCTATATGCTGTACTATATGCTGTATTATATACTATACTATATACTGTACTATATGCTGTACTAATACTGTACTATATACTATGCTATATACTGTACTATATGCTGTACTATATGGTGTACTATATGCTGTACTATATGCTGTACTGTATACTGTACTATATACTGTACTGTATACTATACTATATACTGTTCAGATGGCTTTCACTAAACTTTTTATAACACTTCAAGAAATTATGTTATAAAAAGATGGTGATGTTTCCAAAACGGGTGGATCTTAGATAAAGCCTAAGTTTTGGCTAATTTTGAAAAGTTATTAGTGTTGTCTAGTAACCCAAATTTTATTAGTAGATTTGAATTGTGCCATTAAGATAAATCTTCTGTCAGTGTGGAGTTCACCAGTAATGCCCCAAATACAAATGTGTTTTAATAGAATTTTTCCTACTGTGTAGGCCACTGAGCAAGTGGATATTTTATCTAACAAGAAAGCATAAGCTTAGTGTTTAGAGAAAGACAGATTTAAATGCCTCACGTAGCAAAAGGATGAAACAAAATTCTTGTTTTCTGCACCAGGTTTTGATAAACAGTCCTAAGAACAGATCAACATAGAGGAAAACCTTATTGCTGTGAATGAAGAACTGAGCTTCAGTTTCAGCGCTAGGTATTTAATTTTGACCTTAACATTTTTGTTTCTTGGTTTGTCTTTTGTTTTTTCAAGACAGGATTTGTCTGTATAGCTCTGGCTGTCCAGGAACTCACCATGTAGACCATGCTGGCCTTGAACTCTGAGATCCAATTCCTCTGCCTCCCAAGGGCTGAGATCAAAGGCATACGCCACCACTGCCCAGTGACCTTAACATTTTAATGACTTTTATGTTACAGCTAATTTAGCTATAACCATGCCTTCTTTCTGTAAGTTTGGCACTCCCAACCATCAGTTTTGTTCTCTTTCATCTTTCTATCTTGGAATAATCTTCTATTTCACAACAAAACCCTCTGTACAAAAAAACTTTCCTATAAAAGCAGTTTCCTGCTCTTTAACACTTTTATCAAAAATTTACCTTATATCTATAAATTTACATATTTTTATTAACATAATGATTCCTTCCTGCATCATTATTACTATTATCATTATAAAATTTCTTTCTGAATAAGCTAATTATCTGTAAACAAAAGCCAGGAAACTATCTTAAACAGAGACAAACCATCCATCAATGGCCCTGGAACTCTTTTGTGTGACGTTTAAGTTCTATGTAACAGGCACATAGAAAAGCACTTCTGTTCAACGGTTTTTACTTTTTATTTGGACCCCTAAGGCACTCGAGGCAGGATAAAGTTTCGGTGTTTGTGGTTTTATTTCCTGTCTATCTCATTTTCACTGAGCTAACTGTACCTCTTATAGATAAGCTTGTTAATCATTTAGCAGTAATATCTTACCTAAATTATTTTTCTCTTTCTTTAAGCTAAAAGCATAGAGATGAGTTATTGTCCCAGGTACTTTATAAAATGGAAAGTATAATTATCATGAAAATAATTATTATTAAACCTCAAAATGCATCTGTACGTCTCTAAGTGGGTTTTAGATTTTTTTTCAAGGCCCAAATTCAGAGTTGTGTCTTACCTCTGCTTGGCTAAGATAAAGACTCTTTTTCAAATGTCGTACAGGAACACGTTATCTTTTAAAATGAATTATTTTTCATACGTGTACATAATGCGTTGTGGTCATGCTTATGCCTCGCCACAGCTTGTCATCCTTGTCTTCCACAGGCCCTCCTCCTGCCCCCAAGTTGCCACTCTTGCTTATTGACTTTTTCTTCTGTCAGTTTGTTTGCTTTGTTTTGGTTTGTTTTGTAACCCACTGGGATTAAGCAGGACCACCCTGTGGACATGGGTGTGAAGGTATTTGCTGAAGCACAGGCAACTCACCAGTAGCTACATCCCCGAAGACAGTGACTTCCTCTTCCTCACAGCCTTTGACTCCCATTGGTTCTACAGGGCAGGGTAGGCCCTATTATCCCCTCGCCCATCTATGACTAAATATTTCTGGACTCAGTCTGGTGATAGCCCTATCCAGGCAGCCACAGCATTTCACAGCCCTCCTCTCCACTGTCTGCCCTTGTGTCATTTTGGACCTGTCTTCCATGATATTCTCGGAGGCTTGAAGGGAGTTTTATGGGAGTCCCATTTCAGACTGATCATTCAAAATGTACTTGTTTTCAATCTGTTACCCAGCCACAATATCTGAATTAACAGTCATTTGCTGCCAGGAGAAGTTACTTTGACCAAGGCTGAGATCGTCACTAGTCTGTGCTGTACAAACATAAATATTTATGAAGCAGTATGACATGTTAATTTAGAAAAACAAAAGTAGTAGGCTCACTTTAGTGTCTTCCCGTTCCTGGGCCTTAACTTCCTTTTATGGAGTAAGCCTCAGAGCCAATCAGAAATCAGTTGGTTACCTATGTAACAGCAATGTCACTACTCCACCAGTAAGCTCTCTTGCCTAGCCACTTGGTATTGTAGCATGCCAGGCCTAATGCTAGGAAAGACCACTGCTGACTCTCAACCCTCAAAGGCTTCCTTTTGCTTCATTTTCTCATACCCTTTCCTGGCTTTACACATTTTCCCAATTTTCTACTTTAATCTTTATCCTATGTGACCCATTGTTTAGACTACCCTACTTCTAACTTTTACTATTTGAAAACTTACCTATCCTCAAAACTTGAGATCAAAGTTTCTTTTCATATCTACCAGTAGTTACTACTTTCTCCTTTGAACTTTATGCATGTTTTTGAAGATAAAAAAGGTAGCATAGTTTTGTGGATAAGGTGTTAACTAGGAATCCAGAGACCTGACACTCACTTAAAGACACACCAACGGAGCTTGGATAAGCCAGTTGACAACAGATGTTTCCTGGCTCTTGGTTGTAAGAGAGACTTTTCCTAGAGAGACATGAACAAATGTCTACTCACCCCACACAGAGAGCCAGTGATGGATCAAAGTGTGTATACCACCAAACTGCAGCTAGGTGAAGCAATGAGTGTTATTGTTATTACTTATAAAAAATATAGGTGAGAGGTTACTATACAAGCAAAAATGACTCAAAGACAGCTGTATCATGAAAGCCTACCCCAGCATCGGTGACAGATTGCCCATAAGGGGACAGGGAACACATTGCAGAGCCACAGAATGTTGTAGAGTAACCTTTCCAGTTGAAGCAGTTGGTCAGAGCCTCTTTTAGGCAGCTCAACTGGCCTCTCCTCCTCCTCCTCCTCCTCCTCCTCCTCCTCCTCCTCCTCTCCTTCTTCTCAATAGCTTGTCTGGTCTACTGCTTTCAGGCTTCTTGGCTGGTGTCTACTTCTCCCAGGAAGCTGTGTTTGTGTCAAAGTCTCAGCTTATCTAGTCTAAGAATGACTTGTAGTCTTCACTCACATACTCTCAGGGAGAGAGGGAGTGGCTTAGTAAACTCAATCAGTTTCAGAGATTCCCAAAACTATTTTGAGTTGTTTGCTTTCTGTGTTAATGAAGACTTCCCTGCACAGTGGAGTGTTGCACCATCCCCTAGAACAGTGGTTCACCATCCCCTAGAACTGGTGGTCAAATGACCATTTCAAAGGGATCACCTAAGACCATCTGTATATTAGACAATTACATTAAGATTCATAACAATAACAAAATTACAGTTGTGAAATAGCAAGAAAATAATTTTGTGGTCTGGGGGGGGGTCCCACAACATGAGTAACTGTATTAAAGGGTCTCAGCATTAGGAAGGGTGAGGTTCATAGTCCTAGAACATTCTTTTGTTGTCTCACCTCCTTTAAGCATCCTATCCTAAAATATCCTGGTTCTTCACTTTCATTCTATGGCTAAGAAAGTTTCCCTCCAAGATGGAAGACTTTTAGCTTCAGAGGAAACTACTTTATAACACACTTATAATAAGGGATTTCAGCATCCCACTTACTAGTTGTTTGAGTTGGCCAAGTTGTTGAAACTGCTTCAGTTTAGTCATCAGTAAATGTCTGTTATAATAGAGTTTAACTCAATGCAAATGAGGATCGGACAAATAAACATGGGTAAAACAGAGGTAATTGTGACTGACTGTAATTAAGATCAACAAATGTTAGATAGTTTATTAGTTCAAATCTTCTTTCCTTCCTTCCTTCCTTTCTTCCTTCCTTCCTTCCTTCCTTCTTACCTCATTCCTGCCTTCCTACCTACCTTTCTTCCTTCATTCACAGATATTAATTAGGATTTTCACTGCTGTTGGTCAAGTATGCATAATTTCACCTGGGTAAAGAAATCAGCACACTTTCAGGTTTAATTTTCCTATAATTAAATGACATTTGCCAAATTATACTTGAGTTTAATTGACTAAGAAAAAGTAAGGAGACTAGGAAGTGCCAGTTTTAATGATACTTCCATCATGACTTTACCGTACAATCCAAGCATTTTCTAAGGTGTATCTTACGTCAGTTCAGTTTTGTGGGGTGGCTCCATCTTTCCTGGAAACCAGTTTATTCACATCAGCATGATGGCTGTCATTTAGCCAGAGCACACACATATCCCTGCTAATCTGCGTGTTTAACGACCCATACAGGCTCCTTGATGAACAGCCACAGAGCACATCTTGTTAGAGCAGAGATGCTGAGAACTGACCTGAGCTCCGCTGGGCTAGGGAAAGCGCCTGGTGCACAACTCCAATCATCATCTTCCTCTGGTCCACTTGGAATCTTCCTCTTGACTTTACAGTCTAAATATTTTCCATTCCATCAATCATCATTTCCATTATGAGTCCTCACATATAAATAAGTTATTTTTAAGTTAAAAGATGGATTTATACAGTGGTCTCTGAAAAAAAACTGTTTTTTTCTTCGTGAGAGATGTGATATAAGGATAGGTATTTACAGTACAGTTGAGAATTAAGCTGCTTTGGGAAAGTGACCCACCCTTAGATGTAGAGTTAATGGCAAGTAATGGCTGCTGGGAAAGGGACTGTCGGCTCTAAGGATAAGTAATTTAAACCCAAGTGGTGAGCCCGAAAGACATATGCAGCAAGCAACACTAAATGGACGTGCACGCGCTCACATAGGAGGAGTTGGAGGATGATCTAAGTAGGCTGTGAACAATATAAATATAGTACTCATGTGAAATTTCAAATAAAATAAGATAAATGTGAAGAAAGTAAAAATTAATATGGCAACATGAGGGCCTTGAATTGCTAAGAGTTTTCATCCTTTTAGAACTTAATCTCTGTTAGCTTTCTTCCTTGATTTGCTCCCAGAGATAGCCTTCACAAATTGCCCATCTTTGGCTGGCTTTCCAATTGCTTATTAGTAAGCTGGGAGCATGTTGGTGGGTGGTGGGCTAATTCTCTCGCCCTCATTATGTGCTGTGTGGAGTCCAGTGCAGGAAGCACTGATTCCGTTTAAACGGTCCTTGGAACAGGAAGGTTTTCCAAAAGACTGCAGCTTCCACTCAAAAGCGAATTTTATTTTTACTCTCATGTGATGACTTTAATTTATACTTTTTCACGGGATTATCGCTATAACACAAAATTACCAAACTTGGGTTTCTCTGGCTCCAGCACTTGTATTTATGCTTTTCAATTGGTTTGTGTTCCCCAGTCTTTCTGTACAAGTTCATGCTGCTTCTGGTTCATTAATTTGTTCTTGCCTAAGTACTTCTTGATCGATCCTGTTATTACTTGTTCTTTTCCTTCCCTGGTATTGATGCTAACTACTGGGTAATTTCCTGAGTCTTCCCTTTGGCACATCTTGTAAAGTCGAATAGCTGTTGTTATAATTGTATTTTTAACTCATTGTGCAGCCTGTCTATCATTGCCCACTTTTCTGCATGGTCTATGACTTGACTCTCTGTATGATGAAAAAAAATATTCTTCATAAAAAAAAGTGTGAGATCTTATGTGGCAAATAGTTTATCCTGGGACGGCTTTTCATCACAAGCCTTTCGAGTAACCCTGGCAGAGGCTTCTCTGGATTCAATATTTAGGGATAGCCTGAGTAACAGAACAAAATACCATATCAAAACATGGGGATAAAGGCAGGCATGGTGGGACTTGAGTTTACTCATGGCACTCAGGAGACAGAGTCAGGTGGACCTCAGTGAGTCTGAGGACACTCTGATCTACATAGAGTCCCAAGCCTGCCAGGGCTATATAGGATGGCCTGGCATCTTTTTCTTTAATTTATTTTTATTAGATATTTTCTTTATTTACATTCCAAATGATATCACCTTTCCCAGTTCACCCTCTGAAGAAAATCCCTATCCCCTCCCCACTCTCCCTGCTCATCAACCCACCCTTTCCTGCTTCCTGGCCCTGGTATTTCCTTACACTGGGGCATAGAACCTTCACAGGACCAAGGGCCTCTCCCCTCACTGATGACTGACTAGACCATCTTCTGCCACATACGCAGCTGGGGCCATGAGTCCCACCATGTGTACTCTTTGGTTGGTGGTTTAGTCCCTGGGAGCTCTGAGGGTACAGGTTAGTTCATATTGTTGTTCCTTCTATAGGGCTGCAAACCCCTTCAGCTCCTTGGGTCCTTTCTCTAGCTCCTTCATTGGGGACCCTGTGCTTAGTCCAATGGATGGCTCTGAGCCTCCACTTCTGTATTAGTTGGGCACTGTCAGAGCCTCTCAGGAGACAACTATGTCAGGCTCCTGTCGGCCAGCACTTGTTGGCATCCACAATAGTGGCTGGGTTTGGTAATTGTATATGGGAAGAATCCCCAGGTGGGGTAGTCTCTGGATTGTCCTTCCTTCAGTCTCTGCTCTACACTTTTTCTCTGCAACTCCTTCCATGGGTATTTTGTTCCCCCTTCTAAGAAGGATCGAAGTATCCACACTTTGGTCTTCCTTCTTCTTGAGTTTCTTGTGGTTTGTGGAATACAATCCACAAATCATAAGATGACCTGGCTTCTAAACAAACAAACAAACAAATGGGATTTTTTTTTCCTTCTTGAAATATTCTTACATGACACCTGAAACTAACATTACTGTTCAATCATAAAGACATTAAAAGATGTCCAAAACTTCTAAAAAGAACTCAGTAGGCATCAGAAGACGCACCGAAAAGAAGCTACTGCATGAAAGTGTGATGTCAAAATGTCTGCTGGTGTGTTTACCCTGACTTTGCATCAATGGCTCACACTAGGAAACGTGAATGCAGAGGCTGTGAATGAGTGCCTTGGCTGCACCTGCAGCTTAGCAGGTATGACAGCAATTAGGAAAGCGAGAATACACTTCGGTTTAAAGAAGTAGTTGTGCTGAGGTGTGGCTGTTTCACTGTGCTTGCTGAGCACGCGTAGCACCTGTTCTTCCATACTAGAAAGTTCTTGCAGATGATCTGTATTTTCAATATCCATGCTCATGAATCAGTTTTTAAAAAGTAAAAGTAAACTTGAAGAAATGCCAATTCATAGTGCCTTGTCGGGCACTGTTGGCGAAATGCAACTGTTCCAGGGAGGGTTTTGATTTGTAGGCCAGCTGGTTTTGAACTCCTTTTGTCCTAGGCTGTTGTCATATTCATGGCCGGCCTGCTTCATGCTCCTGAGAGCTTGGATTTAAGACATAGTCTTCCATGAACACATGTATTTCTTTAATGAGTGAAAATTCTCAATTTCTATACAACATAATTCTAGGGAAGAACATGTAACCTGCCTGTTAAGTTCCAAATGAAATTGTTTAATATGGTATTTGAGATCCAAATATTCAATTATGTTCTAACAAATGAACCCAATAATATTTCCATTCAGAAATATTATCCATATAAAAACATACATTTTACCCTCAATATTCATCTGCAAAGATACTTATTTGCACTGAAACATACTAAAATGAATATCAAATTTAAGCATTAATAGGTTAACCCATCTTTTTCACAAACTGTTGACTTTTCCTGAATAAAAATATAAAAATCACATTATTGAAAGTGATGGTTTAACAATGCAGAAAATACTACTCCTCACAGTACCTGTTCAGGAGCAAAATACTATATCTTTGAATAATTTTTAGATTAATTTTTACAAATTTTAAATATTATTACAAGTTTTTCAAGATTTATTTATTATGTATCTAGTATTCTACCTGCATGTATGCTTGTATACCAGAAAAGGGCATCGAATCCCATTATAGGTGGTTATGAGCCACAGTGGTTACTGGGAATTGAACTCAGGACCTTTGGAAGAATAGCCAGTACTCTTAACCTCTGAGCCATCTATCCAGCCCACAAATTTTATTTTTAAAGTAATGCTTATTACATACACATATGTATGTTTGTTGCATATATATATATACATATATAT
>NW_022196913.1:34475623-34481786 GCF_008632895.1 Mastomys coucha | reverse complement strand
TATATATATATATATATATACAGATATACACATGCATATCTATATTCCAGTTTGTGGGCTTTAGTCACCAAAAGATATGACTAATCAATTAATCAAAACAACTTCAGACCAACTATAATTTTTTTTTGTTAGTCATGATAGCATTGGTATATCATAGACTCTACATGGAAAAATTAACTGTAAAGGATACAGCTCAGTGGTCGAGTGGCAGCTCCTTGTGTACAAGGCTCGGGATTTGAACCCCAGCATCGCAATCACCACCGCCAAACACAGCTCAGGTACACTAGAAAATTAGGAACGCAGAGCACTGTGTTTAACTAATTTAGAAATAGAGACTGACTTGGAGATTAGCTAGGCCAGAATTTACTCGGACAACAGCAGGTCGGGGCAAGGTCCTAGCAACAGAAAAGCAGAGATCTGGGCCATGTGTTGAGGGTTAGTGTACCCCAGACAAAGGTCATAAACTGTTTCGGTGCCCCTGGGTGTGAAGCGGTGCCTTCACCAGTATGGCCTAACGGAAAGAGTGATGGTTCTTTCCTTGATACTGATTGCTTCCCCTGAGCTGCAACCCCTGTATAGCATCCCTGACCTGCATGAAGTTTGGCACATTGTATATGTTCAACAAGTACTATTTGGAAGAATGAATGGATTGCGAACTGATAGATTCTAGTGTCTGGATCATGGAAAATCAGAGTCACCAGAGTCCTGAGACATCACCTGTTGGATAGGAAGACAAAAGCTAATTCTGGTGGAAATAGAAAGCAAAAAACTATAAAGCTACTTCTGACAGAAAGTTAAGTTAATGTTTTGTTGTGGTTTTGAGACAGTATATCACTATGTTGTTGCCTTGACTGTCTTGGCACTCACTATATAAAGCAGGCTGACCTTAAACTCGCAGAGATCCATCTGTCCTGACTACTGAGTGCTGGGATTAGACGTACACCACCACACCTGGCATCCTAAGGGAATGCAGAAGACTGAAAGTGATGGTTACGAAGTGTATGGTGAGACTTGAGATGCGGTAGAGAGGATCTGTTGATTAGATGGATATAAAGGATAAAAATGAGACAAAAAGGGCATTTGTTCATTTAGTGGCCAGGAAGAGAGGGCTGTGCAAGTCGTAGAGATTAAGAATGCAAATGAGGAACAAAATTTAGAGAAGGAAGTTTAATTTGAGCTATGCTAAGCTTATTTTACTGGAATAAACCCAAAACAAGCAGAATCTAAGCTGGGATATCAGGGCAGTGGCTATCATCAAGATTATGTCTGAGGCTTGAATTAGTTACTTTTCTCATTGCTATGTCAAATACACATATTTCACAAGAAAATGTTCAAGGGCAAACGATTTATTTTGGCTTGCAGTTCCAGACAGGGAAGGTGTGGTAGCTCAGCCACTGGAGAGGGAGGCTAACCGATTGCCTTGCATCTGCAGTGAGGAAGCAGAGTGTACTGAAGGCTGTTGCTTAGCTCATTCTCTCTTGTTTACTCAGTCTGGGACCCTAGCCTAGGGAATGGTGCCACCCACTGTCAGCGTGAGACTTTCCACTTCAATTAATCTAGATTATTCCTTACAAATATGCTCAGAGGCTTGCTTCTTCTGAGATTCAAGATCCTGTCGAGTTGGCAAATCACTGTCAACCACAACAAAGGCTAAAGGAAGGAATGGGGTGTGAGGATAAAAACTAGATGAAGAAGTACAGGTGGGGCCTTAAGGAACACACACATCTAACAAATGGCCAGAGACAGAGACGATATCACAGGAAGGATTTAACACTGGCTGGAATAGTAACAGTGAGACGGATAACATCTTGAGTACCTGGCACATCTTATTTGATCTTTACAACAGCTAAGGAGAAGCATTAGAGAGCTTGCAAACTTTCTAGAAGACTCATCTTACAACCTGGCTATGTTAACAGATGATGATATCTCCTGGTTCTTGTCTTCTCCAAGGCAATAATTCAGTCAGAGACGTAGACACTTTAACAGAAATTTAGTTAGCCAAATCCTAAAAAGAGAATTGTGTTAGTAGCCCATTGGGATCTGTTTAAAATAAAGCAACTCTTTCTACTCTCGGAATCATAGTAAGTTATATCTCCCTTTTAGTGTGTTTTGTCCTATGATCCTCTTGAAAGGTGGACAAGGGGAATCAAAACTACAATGCAAGTGTTGTTACAAAGAATCAGGCATAGATCATTTGTTGGTAGGAATGTGTAAGCAACTGGGGAGTCGGCTGGATTTCTGATACAGGGGAAAGAACCTGTCTGTAGTAGTGTTTGACCACAAAAGGGCACTCTGGCACAGCTACCAGGATTCAACTGCTCTTTCTCATCCAATCCCACCTACCCAGTCTACCTAGGGATTAATCACATTTGGTCTTGTGGCTACCCTGTCATTACAGTGACTATTCAACTCTGCCACCAGTGTGCAAAAGTAGCATCGACAAGAAAAGAGCAATGGCTGTGTTTCAGCCATGCTTTATTTGAATTCAGATATTATTTACCTGTCTGGATTATTTTTAAAAAAAATTACAAATGTTTAATGAACTCTAAGGTTCCAGGCCATATGAAATCAGGAAGGAGGCTGTAGATTGTCTTTTGGTTTATAGAGGAATGTTTAGGTTCCAAAGAAAATGCATGACCCTTAAAATATATCAATTGTATCTTGACCCAGCAAAGATGATTTCTGTGGAACAAAGGAGCATAAATGTAATGGGTTAAGAGATAACTGAGAAGCTGCTGAAATAATAACATAGACTTTCTTAAATTTGATAGGGAAAATAGAATTTAGGTAATCCTTTAAGGAAACATGGTACTCCAGAACAGACTAGTTCATTTGGAGATAAAGTGAGTGTGTGCATGCGAGTGTGTGTGTGTGCCTGAGGAGAGTGGAGGTGTGTCAGCTTCTGCATTCACCAGATTGCCTTTCCTCCTGTTTATCTTTTGAGGTTTGTATGAAGCCACCTTATTCTTCCTCACAAACCCTAATGTAAATGCTTCTAAACAAGATTCTAAGATGGCTGAGAGAAATTCACTTTCATTCTGAAATAATCTTGTCTTACAGAAGAATTCAATTGAAAATTTAATTATGGTGCTTAGTCACATCGATTTATTTAGGTAATTTCTACTTAGGTGCACACGCAAGGGCCTGCTTTAATGATGTTTTAAAGCATCATCATCTATGTGCACTCGTCTCTTCTAACTTGGTATTCCACTTTCCAGCAACCAATACATACATGTATGCACTTCACTTAACACACCTCTGCACAAATGAACACACCCATAAACATGCATACACATATGCTCTGTTCTCTCCATCATGCACACATATGCATACGTATACACACATGCCTGTATGTATCTGCTGCTGGAATGTGGAATATGATTTGGTACAGTGACAACAAACAGGCCTAAAACATAGGGGCAGTTATCAATGATTGAAATAGAGTATTTTTCATCTGCCCTGAAGACATGTTCAGGTTAACCAAGAGCACCTTGCCAGCTATGGCAGTTCATGCCAACAAGTACTACACTCAGCAAGTCTAAACAAGAGTAGAGCATGAAACCTTGTTTCAAAATCAAAACAGAACAAAAGTTCCATCTCTTATCTTTTTCTACTTTCAAAACAATTGGTTTTTGAGAGGATATAAAATATAAAACAAAGGAAAGAAAATAGTGGTGGTTTAAAATTACATTTTACTTGCAGTTTAAATTTTGCTAGGGTCGGTCTATCCCAAGCAGACTAGAGACAGCACTAACTAGTCCACAAAAGAATTGTTCCTCTTCTCCACTTAGCTACTCTATCTATTCACTATGCAGTTTTGCATGTGAGTGTGTGTGTATGCATGTGCGTGTTTGTCCATGTGTGTGCATGTGTGTATGCATGTGTACATATGTGATGTGTGTGCATGTGTGCATGTATGTGTATGTATGTACATGTGTGCATGCATTTGTGTGATAGAGAGAACAAAGTGTATGTGTATGCATGTTTATGTGTATGTTCATATGTGTACAGGTGTGTTAAGTGAACGTGCATGTGCATATGTACCCATGTGGAGGGTAGAAGTCAATGCATGGTGTCTTTCATACCTGCTCTTCATCTTCTTTCAGAGACAGGGATCCTGAAGCTCATTGATTGGCTGGAATGGCTGTGTTCCTCTCCTTCTCTCAGCTTTTAGCTGAGACTTGAAGTACAGTCTTGTGTAGGAATGAAGACATTGGCCTTCCTCCTTACTATGAGACTTCTCCACCTAGCATGATATAGGCAATAATTTACCACATGTAGCCTTTATTTCATTGAGCTATAATCTCCCTATTCCTATGTTCTAAGGCTTTTATCAAGAAGGGATATTGGATTTTGTCTAAGACCTTTAGATATTGAGATGATCATGTGATTTCTGTTGTTTAGTGTTTATTAAAACATCTTTGCATTTCTGGACTGAAGCCAACTTAGTCATATTGAACGCTTCTGTAAATTTATTTTTGAGACATCCATCCATATATACAATGAAATAGGATCACCACCCATTTTCCCTCTCATACTCCCTCTCCCAGCATGCCTCTCCCTGCCTCCAACTTCATGTCTCTTCTTTTTTGAAATCATCCATTCAATCCAATTAGAGCTTCTCATATGTGCAGGGCTGTGGGGTCATTTACTAGAGTGTAGGACACTTACCAGTTGGCCATATCCTCAAAAAGAATGTTTTTTTTCTCCCCCAGCAGCTATCAACCACCAATAGTTCCTTAGTTATAGGTGGGGCCTTGGTAGACCTTTCCATATCCCTGCTGAAATCTTGGCGGCTTGATCTAGCTCAGGTCTTGTGTGAACACTATATCCACGCAGTAACCAGACAGCATTTGAAAGTACCTTTGTCCATCCTCTGGTTCTTAAGTTCTGTCTGCCTTCTCTTCTGCTATTTTCTGAGCCTTGACAGGGATGGGGGGAGGGTAAGGTACTTGTTGTGTGAGTGTGGGGAGCTAAATTCAGATCCCCAGAACCCGTGCACAGTCAGATGAAACAGTACACATCTGCAATAGCAGTGTTCCTTTGACAAGATGGGAGGCAGACACAGGAGATTCCCTGTGACCTTAGGAACCAGTTCACCTGGAATGTGAGGCAGCAAACATCAAGAGGTTCTTATCGCAAACAAGGTAGAAGGTAAGAATGAATGCCTGAAGCTCTCCAATTGGTACTTAGTAAGTTAAACCAGTGGAGCATATTAAGTTAATTACATGTTTTTCCTGGGCATCTACCTAGCATATCTATAATTCTGTCTAATGATTTTCCTGGGCATCTATACAGCATATCCATAATTTTGCTAAGTTAAATGTCTGAGATCCTAATAAATGAATTGAGAATGAATTATAAACTTACTTTGTTACTCAAATGAAGGATGGTTTATAAACAATAGACTGAGAACCACAAGTTATTTGTTTGCACTTTTACACTTCAGAGAGTGAAAATGTTTCACATGTCTTAGGAAGCAGATCCCTCTCTAGGCAAGGTTTGGTGACAGTGTTTTTAATTTCTTCTTCAAGAAAAGAGCCAATTTTTTTCAGCTGTAATCATTTTGGCTCAGAGACCTAGACATATTTTTTTTCCTGCAAAGAACTCATGATTCATCATAAGAAATCAAACACTGTCCAAAATAAATATTGCAGAAGGTCCTTAGGGAAGAGAACTACATAACTAATGGATTTTCCAGTCAGTGTTCTCTCTATAAGTTAATTGTATCCTTTTCAGTCATCTCAGTTCAAACAAAACCAGAGTTAAGCACAAAAAAGCAATCCAGAGTCTTTCTTTCATTCAAGGCATTGTGTTGTGATGGCTCTGTTCACATCAATGCGAGACTTAGAAATGCTTAGAAAGCCTATAAATTAGGCCTACAAGGACATGCACACCTCTACCATATTTGTATGCCTCACACTGGCTTAGAAAGGCAAATGATCAAATGATTACTGTAGAACTTGGAGACTTGCTAGATTCACAAGACAGTCCATGGATCAGTGTCTAAGAACTGGGTAAAACAAAATCATGAGCTGACTATGAAGTCAAGATTTTCAGTTGTAACTGAAGACCTAAGATGGGGGCACATGGGACTCATAAATTAACTTTCCAAACTTCCTCAATCTCTTTAAAACACACACACAGAGAGAGAGGGGGGGGG
>NW_022196913.1:34463833-34475545 GCF_008632895.1 Mastomys coucha | reverse complement strand
AAAAAAAAAAAAAAAAAAAAAGAAATTGTAAAATGGAACCCATACATAGAGTGTATGTTCAATGGATGGTGTGAAGAATGTGATTAGCCTGTAGGATTTCTATCATTATCAACCATTATTCTAAACCTGTAAATAACAGATAAAGAGTTCAGGCAGGGTATCACTACTTTTCAATTGCTGTGAAAAAACATCATGACCCAGAACAACCTTTGGAAGAAAGTGTTTAGTCCATAGGGAGAGTCCATAATGTTGGGGGGAGGCATGGCAGCAGGCAGCCAGAACAGGAAGCTGAGACATCACATCATCAACCACATGCTAGATATAGATAGATATAGATACAGATACAGATACAGATACAGATATAAATGATATAGATATATAGAAATATGGGAAGAGGAATGGAAATGGAGAGGGAGATGGAAACGGAGAGGGAGGAGAAGAGGGAGAGGGAAGAGAGGGAGAAGAAAGAGAGAGAGAAGGAGAGGGAGAAGGGAGAGGGAGGAGAGGGAGACTAGGCCTGGAATGGACTTTTGAAATCTCAAAGCCCACCCTTAGTGACCTACTTCCTTTAACAAAGTCATAGCTAGGCCATACCAGCTAGTTGAAAAAATAGTGACACTCCCTAAGCATTCAAATACATGAGCCCAGGGGAGGCCATTCTTGTACATATCACCACAGTCTCTTCCCCAAATAGTGCCACCAACTGAGGACCAGATGCTAAAAATACCTGAACCTATGGAGGACATTGCCCGTTCAAACCATCACAAATGGAATTTTCTTTTTTCCTGTCATCAGCATGTAAAAATGTATATCCTTTCTCTAAAGTGTCTAAATCTTTGTCCCTAAATATTCATCTTTTTTTCTTATAAATTACTCATTACATCCACATACTTATATTTGTGGAATGTAAATTATTAAAATAAAGAAAACAAAAGCAAGAAAATTGAATAAAACTAGTGACTATTTCTTGAGTGTATATTTTCTTTTTAATTGTGTCTTTTTTATTATTTTTTATGTTTGAAGCTATAATTACAACACATCTAATATAAGGCCAATGATTTGACATCATGAAGCGAGGAACAGGTTTTTCACTTGTGGCAGAATATTAAACTACTTTAAACTTCTCTTTACACAGAATTCAAATAGTTCATATTTTTCAAAATGGCCAGTAGATAGTACTTAAATGCCTGTGCTGTACAATAGGAATGTCAGCACATGGCAATAACCGACATACCACCAAACTTCACAATGAATTCGGAATCACTGTCATAAAAAGTCAATGTTGCTCAGAGTGTAAAACATATTTCAACTGGAGTTGAAGTCCATGAACATTTCTACCTATATTAGGCCCAAGTCTGTCCCAACCAGATAATTTCTTGATGTTTTTAATTAAAAAAAAATCCTTTGACATTCATCAGAGTCTAAAGCTTCATGCTATGACTTTCCAAACTATAAACCGCTTCAGGATTGGACTCCTTTTATAACGGGGGGCATTGTTGTATATGTGTAACAGAACTATGAAGGAAGAGCCACAGTTTGACATCCATCATTCAACAGTAATACCTGAAAACACTGTGGATAGAGCTTGTGATCCACGCCTCTAATCATTCTTCTTGCTTCCCCCAGCAAAATCAACAACGTACATGTACCTCAACATTGAGTAACAGAAATTACTTTAATACTGACTGCAATCTCTTGTTAACATCTTATATATGTATATAAAATACCTTGTTCTAGATTATAATGTCTACTTCGGTTGGAAAACATGATACCAGAGAGTGTACAATTTTAAATTATCCTAAAAATAAAAAAGCTGGAGAATTGAGTGCCTTCTAGAGAAGTGATATGGGTTTTTTTTTGGCCTCTAGCAACTCATTTTAATTGGAAAAAAAATAATCCCTCAAATGTCTCTCATTTTCCTATTCTCAGAAGAGAAACAGGAATGATCTGTAAAGCAGTGTGTCGTTCAGTGACTAAGGAAAAAAGGAGATTTCTTTTAAGCTTTATAATCCTTTCTTATTCAGGAAGGTTTTGAAAGATTTATTTAATAGGTGTTTTAAACATCCTGATCACTATTTTGGTAGTGTAATCCCAATAGTGTTGGGGAGTGATGAATGACTATTTTAGGTTCATCTGACAGCCAGTGGCACTGAACTAAATTACCATTTCTCCTGATGGAGCCCCTACCTCTCCTTCCTTTAAATGTTGATTAGAACAGTAAGGGGTGGATGAAAAATACGTTGTTTTGGCACGTGGATAAAGAAGTAATGGAGGCATGTAGCTGGAGCCCTAGTGACACAAGGATCAGGTTCTACCTTCTCTAAAGATGGTGATGGGTCCATTATACCTGTGGGGGTTACAGGACACATCATGGCTGAGTGAATGTATTTTCACAATCCATAAGCCCTCTCTCACTCAATGATAATGCCTAAAAATCTGAGGCTGGTAGCAATGTACCTCTAACTAGGTTATAAAAGACAAGCATTTGACACAGCTGTTTTATTCATCCGATCTATGCCTTTTCTTGAAGTGTGTGGTTTCTCTTCCATAAAACAGGTAACGTGGTGGCATGTGCTTCAAAAACATGTCAATTAATATGAACTGTATCAGAATGAATAAATCTTCTCAATAATATGAAATATTCTCGGAAACATGAAGCACTGAGTAGGGTGCCAGTTTTATACATTTCCACAAAGTCAGTTTTGTTGTTTATGGGCCCACTGCTGTCTGCTTGGCTTCGGTGCAGCTGTCCTGCTCCATACCAAGACATCTGCTTCAAGAAAGGATCATGAACACAGCTGAGCATAAAGCAAAGTCAGGAGTGGGGACTCCTGTGATCTGGTCGGTATTACCCCTAGGAAACCAGTTCATCCAGGAGTCTGTAGAGCCAAGTGGTGTGATTGTAATGATCATGTATTTGATGTGGATGAAGGAAAAGATACAATTTTAAGTTAAAATTCTGGCATCTTAGGTGAATGAAGTTCAATCACACTTGTAGGAAAGAAGAGTTTACAGGACTTGTGTGTGTGTGTGTGTGTGTGTGTGTGTGTGCATGTGTGCATGCTCACATGAGCACATGTATGCTATAAAGTGAGTGTAGAAGTCAGATGACAACTTACAAGTGTCTCTCCTTCCTCTTTATACACATGTGAGATTTTATCCAGAGACTGTTTCTTCTGAGTCAACCAAGGATGGCTTGTCTAGTTTCCTGCTCAAAGCAAGGCAGATTAAAAACACAAATAAACACAAACACACACACACAAATCAGAGGAGGTAAGAAATTAGAAGCAAGAAAACTGGCAACCATAAAGGGATAGTCGCTAGACAAAGAAGGAGGAGAGATGAAGACACAGACTCTAGACTGTGCGCTCTACAGAGCAGCACAACCACAGTGATTCAGAACAACGGGCCAGTCCTCAAAAAGGCCAAACTGTACCCAGCAGTTGATGCTTTTAAATCACATAGTTTACAATTATTTTATAAAATGATATAAAATACTTAAAAAATCTAATGGAATTGAGTTAAGCAGATGAGATGTCACTTTCCCAAGGATGTCTCTTTGTATTGTTGTGACAATTTCATTAACAGTGCTTCAGAAATAAATAATAGATCTCAACTTTAAATATGAAAGCCATCTATGGTCTCACCCTAAAGGTGCAAGCTGATTGCAGGCTCTGTAACACACAAAGAGGAATTTGTATATTATTGGCCTTGTTATTGTTATTACTGTTTTTGTTGTTGTTATGCAGAGTTATGGTGGTGTCTGTTCTGCCCCCTTACACAGCAAAAACACTCCCAACTATTTTTTTCGGGGTGTCCCAGTAAAGTAACATTATCCATTAGCTTCACAGTAACCAAGGGACCCATGCCTAACTAAGCAGCATTTGGCATCTTTTCGAGCAGAATGTTTGGCTTCAAAGGTGGACCTGTGAAGAAAGATGATCCAATAAAATCTAATCCCAGGCTTTCTGTAGCTATTCACACTGAAAGACCCCCGGAGCTAGGGAGACCCTCACTCAAGTCTCAGGATGACATGACCACCCAATAACTCACGAGAGACCAATCTTGCTGCAAGCGCACGAGGTTTATTTGGGATAGGCCGATACCGGGGTCAATCTCGTAACCTTACAGGCCAGAGGAGTTTGACCCAGACTACAAGAAATAAAGGGTATTTAAAGGGAAAAACCACAACCTGGGGGTGGGGTGGGGTGAGGGGGTTACCAAGGAAACATAACAAAAAACAGTGGAAAATTTCAGAGGGACCCAACCCAAGGTATTCAGTTAGGGAGGGGAACATATTCCTTCTAGGAATGTAATCCTCATCTATCGGTCAGCAGGGTGGAGAGCCTCGTAAACCAGAAGACCTTCATTCCTAGTTCCACCCTCATTGTGGATCAGTCAGGTGGGGCAGGTTTCGGGAACCAAAGCCCTGAGGCTCTGAGTTAGCCAAGTTCCTGGAACTGGCTACTCCACATTTTTGGCTTGTTACATTTCTACTAATACATTTCCCTTTTCATTAACATGCTTTTTCCCAAATTTCTAAATCTCCCAGTCTTTCAAGACATGCAGGAAAAATGTATAGGTTGAACGCTGGGAATGTGTCCCGTTGTCAGGAGAGAACATTCCTATGAAAAATAAACGTTGCATCCAGTAATTAATGTGTATCTAAAATTATAACATGTTTCATTCTCTTGAAATATTCAACTATTTAGTAGGGTACATTATTAATCATCTTTATGAATTCTAAAATTTTTAGGCATTATTGCTGTGAATTTTGGTGTGTTCATCTGCCCCTTGCTGCACAGGGTCCCACTGGAAAGCATAATTTGAAATAATAAATTTCTCATTAAAATTAACATTATATACCAGGTTTACCTGGATATCAATGTGAGTGGTGTCTCAATCCTCCCACTCTTCACTAGTGCTCTTATTACTGTCTCCTGCTCTAGTGTCTACTTACTTCCTCAGATAGTATTGAACAGCTACAAAGTTGCAGAAGATCATTTCTACTACTGCTCCAGCTGACTTCCTGTTGATATCTCATTCTGCTTGGCTGACTTCTATATTGAAATAACTCTGTTTTGACTACCATTGAATAATTGAATGACATGAAGGTTATTGGCTTCTGATCCTTGCCTGTCTCACTGCTGCTCGACTCTGTCTTTGTACCTATTAAAGAAGCCTGCTACTTTACAATTAGTTTTCTCATCTTTAGCACAGTTATAGAGGGTGCTCCACCAAGACTTGTAATCAGGACGTCCATGTCAGTTGAGCTATAAGAAGGCCTTATGTGATCTGTAGAAGGGATGCGGGTTTTGTGTGCTGTCTCTCTGGTCGTATTCCCTAATTATGACAATGATGACTTAGCTCCAAAAGCAAAGCCAACAGAAAGTGGTGTTCTCTGGCCTGAGTATCTCCTAGTAAAAATAACAGGAATATAAGCAGTCATTTTTAAATGATTTAGGAGGGGATAGCATGACAGCAGGAAAATGAGTTTTAGGAGATAAAGATATTATGAAAGGAATGGAACTACATCTATCTTTGACTGCTAGGAAACAACAGTTCATAAGTTTTCCAATACTCTGCGCTGAATGATTGTGAGAAGAAAGAAACCAGTACCCTCGTAGATGCCACTGGTTCATTCTATCATTTACCATAAGTTTACTGAGTGTTTATAATCTGCCTGGTACATAACTGAATTAAGAGAAGGAATGGAATTTCTGTATGACGTTGTTCCTGTTCACATAACAATTGCTGCAGTTGTCCTTCAGTGCTTGTTTTGGCTTTGTTCTTTCTTGGTTCTGAGGTCTTTCATATTAGCTCTATATGGAGACACTCTGAAAAGCACAATCTGCCATTTCCAGCCACACCCTCCCTCTGAGTGGTGTACATGGATGAGATGTGGCTGGTTAAGCATGGATGGAGGTGAGGCTGTCTTTAGCTCACCTTTGCTGTAAGACCCTGGGCACAGCATTCATCACCTGCCTCACCCTTTCTCTGTTCTGATGCCAGAAGGATCACTATTGATGGCTAGAGCTTCCCTTGGGCCCAAGGGAAAAGTTTCCTAGTGCTACATCCTACTGAATATCATCCAGGTCCATCCCCAAGTAACAACTGTCCTGGCTTCTATTGGTAAAGAAAAGTTACATCTTTTGTAGAGTTTCACGTAATGGAACTAAAGCATGTTTTTTTTTTCTTTTAAAGATAGCTACTTGCACTCACATGACTTTTTACATAGCATGACATGTAAAAGCAGTTTATCCACTTTTAATTGCTGGGTTGTATTCAACACTAATAAGAGGTCTTCAGAGAAATAAAACCAATTCTGTCTATCTATCTATCTATTGATCTATCTATCTATCCATCCATCCACTTTCTATTATCATTTATCTACCTTCATTACAGTCATAATTACCATTACCTATCTATTTATCTCTCTATACTCAATCTGTTTCCATCATTTATCTATCCATCCATCTACTCTTTCCACACAGAAACAGAAGTCTATTGTAGGTTTTGTATCATGTAATTGCAGAGAGTAGTAAGTCTCCAAATCTTCAGGGTAGACCAGCAGGCTGAAGGTTTAAGGAAGACGTCATACTGAAGATTAGTCACAAGATTCTCTGACCCTTGTGAGGGTCAGACTTTCTCCATAGTCTTTAAGCTGATTAAAGATGTCTCTGGTCATATGGAGATCACCTGGTTCACTAGAAATTTAACAAGTTATGTTAGCCCAATAATAAAAAAATTAATGCTTATATAAATATATAACCAGTTCAACACATACAATTAACCATCACATATTTCATTGTGTAGATCTATCAGCATTTATTTATTTATCCTGCTCAAAACTAATTTTTTTTCAGTTTGGAAGATGTTAATAAAGCTTCCAAGAACATTTTTCTACTATTCCTTGTATATCTAGATGTATGCTTTTGTAAGCCTAGGCTCCATGCTGTGTGATTTCATATGCACGTTAACCCTTGGAATCATGAGTTTGTACGTTAGTCATTTCATTTTTTTTCTTTTGTTTTTAGAGGCAAGATCCCCTTGTACATCAATCTGGCTTTGCAAACTCAGTATGTAGCTGAGAATGACTGAAACTCTCACCTTGTCACATTCTCCTCTGGGGCACCAGGACTGTGGCTGTGGGCTACCTTGCCCAGTTTCTGTGGTGCTGAGGCTCAAACCCAGGGCTTCCTGGAGGCTAGAAAAGCACACCACCCTACCAACTGATCTACACCCTTAGCCCAAATTGTGGGGTTTTGTTTGTTTGTTTGTTTGTTTGAAAAATCCACTTGCCTCTGCCTCCCAAGTGCTGGGATTACAGGCATGTGCCACCATGCCCGGCTTCCAAATTGTGGATGTTAAAGTTGTTTTCTTCTGATTACTCATGTTAAGCTTATTTATATACAAATGTGCCAACTCCCTATTTTATTTGCTTTCCTGTTGTTTAGGTATAAGCATTTGCTGTGCGACAGATAGATACTCAGCCCAGAGAGCACCACTCTCATGCAGCTGTGCTTTGAGAGTATTCTTGCCATATCATCTTATATCTTAATTCAGTTTGAAATACTGAGTTATCAAATTAGCTTTCCTGAAACCAGTAAGACAATAGTCTATAGTACATGAAATGTAAGCCTATGCTTATTGATACACACACACACACACACACACACACACACACACACACACATGAGAGGGGGGAGAATTAAAGAGAAGGGAAAATGAAGTGATTATATTTTAATTTCTAAAATTAAAAACTAATTTCAGAGTGGATGGGAAAGGGCTATCAAGCATTTTGGTGACTCATTAAGAACACTAATAAATACATACTGCCTTACATACTTGGGTACTCTAAGCTTCTTAAAAGTATTAAAATGATATCTTTGAAATTATTGTTTAATAAAATATTAAAATGTTATTTGTATAAAACAATAGTCACTGGACTCATAAAATAAAGTCTGCTTTAAGCTATAAAATGTAACATTTTATACAAAGATTTTGACAAGATTTCCTTTCAAAACAGGTTCTAAATTAAAATAGATACATTAAAACTTTATTTCATTTATGTAATAGTCATGATTAACATAAAAAACATATGACTTAATTTATTCATAAATAGTCTTAGAATAAAACCTTTAAATGCAAGGCATAGATAAATAAGGACTTTGCTTTATTCTTTTCCTGTGAAGCATTTACGAACTGTGATTAGAGTTTATTTTTATGTTTTATGTGTTGCCTCATTGGACAAAGCCTTTGCTTTGTTAAATACTGTTTTAACTGTGAGAAAAATTCTCTTTAAGGAACAACTCCTACTTCAGAGTTTCCTACTAAAATTAGGTAATGATCGTGAAACTCACTTTAACGGACAAATTTGAAATCTGTTCCTAAAATTTGGCTTATTAGACAAACAATCATGTTAATGAATTATCAAAATTAACTAAATCTTTGGGCTTTCTACTAGGATTTACTCCTTTTGAAAAACACTCATATCTCCCTGCAAAGCAAATACTTAGTATCCTACAAAAACTAAGTACAAACCATGAGCCATCTCTACTGCATGAAGATGTATACAATTATAAAAGGACCTTAGAATGCGATAATTATAAAGTCAGACTTGGTTACAAAACCCTCCTCGAGGGATAAAAAGAATCAGATGATTTCATAAAGTACAAGACAAAAAGAGCAGCCTCCATTCTGACCAGAGGACAGGGAGTGCCCGGCTGCTGCCAAGCAACACCTGAGTTACAAAACTGCAGGAGATGAAGTTTTAGACCCACATTTTCCACATCCAACACATGCCAACTGCATCTAAGAACACACATCCACATGATACTCAGAAGCGCTCAATGACGCTCACCTTCAACACCACTGACTACCAAGTAGCCCAGTAACTGAGCTTCCTCTCACTCTTTAGGTTTCTTAAATCCTTTCAGATTTAGATTTTAATTCCGGGGCTTAGTATTTCACTTGTACATTCCTAAGTAACAAAACAAGGCTAGTCTTGTTTCTAATGAAGTTGTCTGTGATGATGCTATCATTTCCTCTCATTAATCATTAATTGTGTGACTCTTTGCTTATCTCAGACTCCCACCTTGCTTACGTCTAGCTTTCGTGTTTAAAAGATTTGAGTGTCTTTCTTTACAGACTTGGTGAAATACACTTTTCTCACTGTGATTCAGTAGAAATTGATAAAAGAAGTGAAGCTTTTAATTCACACAAACTTATTTAAAAAAAAAAAACAACTCTAGTTTGTCTCAAAGCAAGTGAATAATTTTTTCCTGTTATGTAAAAGGCATACACACACAAACATACACTCACACACATACTAGATGCTGTGTATCTGTTGGTGTAAAAATGTTGTAAAAGACCCTATCATGTGCTCAGATGTTTAAGAAAGGAAATAACTTTTCCTTCATTTTCTTCAGCTAGAGAAATCCAAAGATTTGCATTAACTGTCTTTTATCCAAATTATGCAAAAGGTGTCAGTCTCTAATAACAACATTAATGGTGTTCTTTATCTTAACCACTGATGTCCCTTCATTAAATATTTAAGTAGTTGCGTAGTATTTCAGCCAGGACTTATAAATATTAATTAAGACTGGAGTTGGTTCAGCAGTTAAGCACAGTGGCTGCTCTTCCAGAGGACCTGAGTTCAGATTCCAGCAGCCACATCAGACTGTTCACAACCATCTGTACCTCCACTTCCAGGGGAGTCTGACACTTCTGGCCTCTGCAGGCACCTACACTCGTGTGCATCTGTTTTAATTCACCAGTAGTTGTACTGTGATAATAAAAAGGAAGTGGACAGCATTACAGTGATTCATTCTAGAATACCATTTCTATTTCTAACCATTAAAATAAAAGGGGGGATTTTGTTATGCATACAAGGTCCATAGAATCCTGGTTTCTAATGGATCTCATCCCCTGTATGTATCGCTTATCAGTATTTGGTACACCTCAAAAGGCAATCTTGTTAAAAAGAAAAGTTAAAGGAATGCCATATTGTTACCTAATTGCTTCTAAAATGTGGTTTTTCACATACTTTTCAAAGCTAAATCTGGTATAATGCCAGTATAAAAAACAGATCAACTCAGTATCCACAAATAGAAGTTACCATAATTAGATATTAGATATTAAAAACCATTTTTACCTAAGAATTAGAGCTAGCCACTCCAAATGAAGTTAGAACTGTAAAATCAAGCTAGCTGAAAAAAAGAAAGAAAGAAAGAAAGAAAGAAAGAAAGAAAGAAAGAAAGAAAGAAAGAAAGAAAGAAAGAAAAAGAAAAAGCGTTTCCAAACCTCTACCACATTGGAACATGGCAGCTGAGATATCCCAGACGTATACTACTGTGTCACCCCCAGTTGGCTCCAGAAGAAACTCACTCCCTTTGTGATCAGAGCTGCGTTTGTGTGTCTAAAGCTTTCAGCACCCAGTGTAGAGTTCCAGGAGACTCACTAGAGGAGTCTCCTGGATTGGTATCCAGTATGAGCATGGTCCCTTGTACCTCATCCTCAGTGAGTTCTTTCCAAGACTCCACCCTCCCTTGGTTTAGTCAACAGTCTGTTGGTTTATTTTGAGCTGGTTGTTAGGATCCTGCTTTCTTAGTTTCAGCCATTAGGTTTGAGATATCCATTTTGTCTTGAGCACTCAGTTTCAGAGCATTCTGGTTTTGTTTGCTTTCGGAGTGTTTGTTGATTGGCTAACAGTTGGCCTTTCCTGCCTGTCACTCTTCCAATATCAGGTTTTCTGAGACCTCCTCTGCTAACTTCATTCCTGTGGTCTTAAGTTTATGAATCCCTGAGCACCTGATCGTAGAGATGCTGAAGATAAGGGAGACTTGTTGCCTCCAGCCCAACAGCATGGAGATGCAATCATGGTGTTCCACAAAGCACACTCTCAAAGGGTGGAAAGAACTTATTGACTCAGGAAGACACACAGAGGTTGGTTACCCAGTGTCTTGAGCCTCTCCTGTTCTCTTAAAGTACAGAACTAGCCTGAGGCACAGTGTGAGTAGCTGAGCTTTCTGGGAGCTGAGGGAATTACTCACCAAAGCAAGTAAATTCATCTAACTCAAAAACGGATCCCAGCTACCATGAAGCAGCTTGTTATCTTTAGCAGAAAATGGAAAACAGAGCTTTGATAAAGAGAGAAAGGTTCAGGAAATACTTCTATCTAATACTCTAGTTAGTGTAATGTCTGATAATTGTGTTAATTCAACTTAAAAGAATTTGGGAAATAGGCAAATCAAATTAAAGACAAGTAGACTTTTATGTTTTCCTCAGCAGGGAACATTTGATAATCTAATTTTTTCCACACTAAACTGTAATTCCTAATCAATAAAATTGATTACCATTAAGAGATCAACCTAATATATTTGAAGTAAAAATGCATTAAAAAAAGAAATTATAGAACTACTAGTATGCAAAAAGTTTAATGAAGGCTTTAGAAATTACATCTAATATTTTTTTTATTTTTTTAAAACTTTTATTGCATTATGATGAGAAAAGTTACATGATTTCAATTTACCTGAATTTGTTAAGATTTAAAAACATATTTTAATGAAATAGAATTGAATCACATTCTTGTTCCCCTTTTGTACCACCGCTCCTCCCACAGACCCCCCTTCAATACCTACAGTATCTTTTTGTCATATTCCTTAAAATTTATAAAATATTATAACAATAAAAATAAGTATTATAAAAGTT
>NW_022196913.1:34462147-34462484 GCF_008632895.1 Mastomys coucha | reverse complement strand
GTTGTTCTCTTACAAGCCACCTCCCTGGTTAATCGTCTATGTTTCTTTTGGGTATATAAATACTTTTGTATATATAAATACTTTTTAATATATAAGCTGTTCTGAAAACCATAGTATAGTGTAAAAACATGAAATAAACAATACTACTAATAGAGAGGCTGAGATAGGAGAAGCAAGACTTCAAGACACTGTCACAAACAAACAAGCTGACAGTGTATATAGATTGTACAATGTTGGACCTATTTCTCCATTACCAAATTAGACTATGTTTGGGTGACAATCAACAAATTTCCAATTCCTCATATTATTGGATTTCAATCGATTAGGATATGTTGGT
>NW_022196913.1:34460416-34461012 GCF_008632895.1 Mastomys coucha | reverse complement strand
TGTTTATTTTCTTATGCTTGCCCCCCACCATCTGGTTAACTCTAGTGCTACCTGCCCTTGCTAAATCTTTAATCTCAGGCATCAGGAGAGGCAGAGCCATTCAGATATCTGTGTGAGTTTAAGGTAAACATAGTCTACATTCTGAGTTCTGGACCAGTCATCAGACAGTGAGACCCTGTCTCTAATTAATTAATTAGTTAACCAATAAAATCATGTTGTTAAATAGATATAAACAGTTTGTGTGATAATCAAACTCAGTTTATCAAGGATCTCTCTAAGGTAAAACCTTCATGTAATGGAATATAGATTGTAGCATGCACATAGAGCAACTGAATGGTAGATTTAACAAATTCGGAGAACCCTGAACCTTTCAAGCTCAGTCTACACTAAGTCTTCCAAATATAAGAACAGATGGGAAAATATAAGCTGTCAGGGGAACATCCATTGTTTGTTGGTATAACTTAGAGAAATTGAAGCTGGGCTTTAATTTTAAAAAAGCCAGAAAGTGGTTAATTTTGCCCAGCTGCATGGCCATAAATATCTAACAGGAAATATAACCAAAGATTAAAACGATTGCTATCATTTTTTAACATTCC
>NW_022196913.1:34441037-34460378 GCF_008632895.1 Mastomys coucha | reverse complement strand
AGGGACCATACTCATCATACACTAGGGTTTAATCCATAGATGTTTAGACAAGTAGTTCTCACTGATTCTCTTCTTGATAAGAGAAATGCTGTCAGACCTTTTTCAGCTCAGTAATAACAATACAGCACCTACATTCAGCCAAATGATTCTTAAATTTCCTCTCCCTCTCTGGAAGCATCTGGGAGGGACCTCATGATGTGCCTCTAGTAACGACGCCAACTGTATCCAAGATGCCTGAGATCAGAGCCTGGGTTCATCAATCTTGAGGCCAGCTTTGGAAGTCTAGAAAAAATGAGAAGCCAAATGGATGGATGATCTTGTGAGCCCATCAAGAAATTCCAATGGACTTGTCTTGTCTTGAACATTTAAAACACATCCTCTAGTCTCTCAATTCCGTACAATAACACTTACCTTTACTTAGGATCCCTTTCTAAGTTAGACCAACCAAGATGAATCCTTTCCTGGTCTTTTGGGACAATAGAAATCAAAACTGGAGTTGATCAACTATTGTCCAGAGACAAGAGGTAAGGAGTTGGAAGAATTAAAAATAAAAATGCTGGGCATAGTTATACTTGCCTGTAATCCTAGTGCCTTGGAAGCTGAAACAGGGGGATTACAATTTTGAGGCCAGACTAGACTTCAATGATGAGACTCAGGGCTGCTTATACCACCCCTCCAAAAAGTTATTAAAACCAGGGACATTATGAAAAATGGCTGCCTGGAACTAACTAAATGTGTTCTAACCTTGATCTCTGCTCATATTTTATTTATTATATTTGTTTCAAACATAGACAGAGTCCACCGTAAGACTGAGGTATTAAAATAAAATGTAGGGAATTTTAACTGGCCTTGCAGAAATGTAGGTATTCTAAAGAGACACTATCAGATTATTGATATAAAGGATCCCCCAAATAAATGGAAATTCCCCAGGAATATCATGTACAGAGAAGGAAAGGATGCCAGTCTTTACAGAAATCTCACATAGTTCTAACAGCTAAGTCTACCTCACAGGAAGAGATGAACCCCAAGCATGACAGGCAAAGGTGGGCGGGACATCACCTTGACAGAGATGGCTTAGATGTGCATATCCTTGGCCTCTATATAAACTTCAGTCTCAGATGGGGTGGGGGAATCTGGTCACTGGGTCTCATTGTTCATATTCCCAATGTTGCTACATTAAATTAATCTCCTTTTTCTGTTTTCCATCATTAAAAATATGCACTAATAAGTGAATGAGTGAATAAACATATAAACAAACCTACATTGTGATCAATATGTGATTACTGGTTCCTAGTCAACCCCAAAGCACATATTCAATATCAAAACACACATATTATGCTTTTAAAAGTACATTACAAAATGTGTTTGTACCAAAGAACAAACACTCTAGACACTCGAATAACACTAATGACATTTAATGAAGACTCTTTTATTCCTGTTCTCAAAATCCTAATTACCTTTATTTTTTTTTCTGTAGAACAAAATCTTGTTTTATTAAGTCTAGGTTTTAAATTACAGATTTTTGCAAAGAGTGAATTAACAAAGATGGCCAAGAACACAGTGTTCACGAAACAGTGTATCTTACACGTAATTGAAGGAAATGACTCATTTCAGAAATAAATTTCAGGATTAAATATGACGGTAAAAATTAAACATAGTGTATTTATGCATAGACATGCACACGTTAAAACGGAACTATAGCAACAGAGAGAAAAATGCTAGCAATTATTACTGAAAAATAGCTGTATAAAAGTAGCACATATATATGATGTGTGCATTTTTATTTACACAATGAAAATGAGACAGTACTGCAATATTTTCCATGGGAAATTGAAAAGTATCAGCCTCAACTCTCCATCATAGAAACAATGAAAAAACAGCCTATCCCAACCTTCCACAATGGAGAGAAATCCTAGCTGGAAGAGCAAACTCTTATCATAGACAGTTGTGGTATGTTTCTTTTTCTGTTGCAGAATTATCAGAATATTGATACAGGAACATTGGGGTGTCTTTGATTGTAATTGAGCACTCAGAGGGTGAGTTCTAGAAGCGTTTTATTTTAGAGAGCTATTCCAGTTTGCTTTTTTTGTTAATGTGATGAAGCACTGGCTAAACCCAACTTAGGAGCAAGGAGAATTTTTTTTTCTTCCAAGTTACAGTTTATAAATAAGAGAAAACAATGGGAACTCAAGCAGGAATCTGGAGGCAAGAACTGCAACAGCGAATATGGAGAAAGACTGCCTCTCTGGCTTGCTCAGTTTGCTTTCTTATACAACCCAAGACCATCTACCCAGGGCTGGCAGTGCCCACAATGTACTGAGCCCTCCCACATCTATCATTGATCATGAAAATGTCTCTAGTGATATGTCCTCAGTTCATCAATTGAGGTTCCCTTTACCATGTTGACTCTAGCTAGTGTCGATTTACCGAAAACTAACCAGCACCTCTCTAAATGGATATTAGAGATCCTATATAGAAGAAAGGGTCCCTGGGAATAGGGGATCATTAAACCTCATTGTCTTGGAATTTAGAAGGCTTTATTATGTAGGTACCTTGTCCTGCATGGTTTGGAGCCTGGCTTAGGGGTAGTAAGGGAATGAAGAAAAGACAATCGTACCAACACACATAAAGAAAAGCTGGAACCAGGTAGGTTGTACACACTCTGATGGAGTAACACCACCTATGCAACAATGCAAACCTCAGCACATTTATGTACAGCGCTGCAGGAGGATGTTGCTCTGCTGCTAAGGTCAAAGTCTGACATTATGGGACAGCCCTGAGCTCAGTGCAAAATTGCTGACTACCTTTGTCTTGTCAGCAGACTTCCTCTTCTCTGGGGGATCTCGGACCCACTATTGACTACCTGAGAAATGTCATGTACCTCAGATCCCTAGAATATCTCCCCATGCTAATGAGGCATCTCAGTAGCCTTAGCCTTCAGCCAATGACTTTTGCCCACCCTGGATATTTGCCTACCCCCTTCCACAAAACTATATAACCCTTGGTTCACCCTGAATAGAGTATATGTGTACAAACCTATCCCAAATAAAACTATACGCACAAACTAAGACCTTCTCAGAGAGCTGTTTCATTGAAGACCCCTGAAGAAGGCCTTCTCTCTCTCCCTGCCCCTGAGACACACCTTCTGGCTGGACCTGGATTCTGCTGGTTCTGGACTCTATCCTTCCAGCCCCGTGTGCAGCTGTATCCGGATACCCGGAGAGGGAGAAATCAAAGGATAAGGACCACAGGAGTCATCTTTTTGGGCAGCAGTCTCAGGCTCTAAACATCCAGGAAGAGAAATCTGAGGCTGCTAGATCTGTACACTGGTCAGTTATTCGTAAACACCTGTGTTTTCAGACACACTATCGACATTCACACTCCATACCAGAGGAAGGTTTTAATATCCCTTTGAGTCACACCCTGGAGGGAAGGCTTTGCCACACCATAGGTCTGAGGCAGTAGGTCCTTGACACGGCTAAGTCCATGTCAATCATACACATTCACTCCAGACTTATCTGTTCTTTACACAGTCACATGGGGTTTCCTGGGCTCCCCCATAGGAAGCAGGAAAGGTGTGCAGGTCACCCTATTATCCATTCTAAGTTTTGAGGTCCTTTTCAGCTTCAGTCATACCCTTAGTATGGTTTCCTTGGTGGAAAAAAAAAAAAAGACAACATGCATTGCCATCATGTCTGGGCATTATAGGACCAGATGTTTTGGCTTAGACACTTCTGACTTCTCTAGCTTCCAAGATAAAACTCAAGACATTTCTGACTCATAGACAAGAAACCAAGCTCCTTTCTATGGGGTCATTGTACCCTAACCTGCTTAGTCATTTCTAGCACCTGTTCTCATCATCCCCACTCTAAGAGGTAACTGGCTTTCTATTTGGACCTGTGCTCTAACTATTATGAGGCTATATATCTGGTTCCCATGTCTTATGGCAGCTTGTAAAGCTTCAGTGGAGATCAAGGTATGATTTAGGAGTGGCATGTCCTTCCTACCTGGTTCAAAGAATTTTGTGAGTCCCATCAAGACCTTAATATGTGTGTCAGGGTCTTCTGAAAACTTACCAAGATTAGCCTTTGACTCAAGTCTTGCAAGGAAAGGGAGTGTGCACCTGAGTAGGTCTCCCCATCTTGTCAGTATCTGTTCCCATCTCCTGAAACAGCAGGAAAGAAGGATCCATTTAAGAGGGAGGACTAAGGACCTTGAAAAGCTCTGAGTTGCTGGGGTCTGGAATGCCAAGAAGTGTTTTTCCTGTTGTAAGACCTGCTGCACCTGCCAGAGGTCTTTAGCAGTCTCAGAAGTCCCTGTTGTGAGGGCAGCCAAGAGTGCAGATTCATCACAACACTCTCCACCATGAGTCTGGGTTCTTTCTTAGAGCAAAGAAGAGTTGCCCTTAAGGAACTTTGGCAGGTCTGCACATAGGGAACTTTGGTCCATTTATCTTCCTTTTTACAAAAACAACTTTAATTCAAAATTCATATTAATAGGAATACTTCCCCCATAAGTGATCTCTCTCCATCCTCCAGTTTATATTCAGGCCAGGCTTGAATGCAGAAAGATACATATATATGTACACAAACACACAGCACATACAAGACAACACACACACACACACACACACACACATATTTCTTTTACTTCTTTTCTTATGACTAGCCATGGAAAGGGAAAGAGGGCTGTTGGATGAGTAGCTTGCTCTACTAGTGTGGGCCTGCATAGCTGTGTCCTCTTTCCTCCTTAGCCACTGTGGAGAAGGGAAGCCCGCTGGACTGTTATCTCTTATACGTGCAACTTTTTAATATCCTGTGACCCTGGTGGATTCTTTTCTGCATTATTCCTGGCTGATTTTAACAAGCCTGTATTAGACACACCATCCAAAAAACAAAAACAAAAACATATTTGAAGTGCATATTGACCCTTGCATATCAGGGAAGACCAACCAATTTGTAATGATTATATGAGGCAAGAATGAACGTTCTTGGTAGGAGGGAGGTGTGGTTCCTGAGATATGAAGAATAGTGGTATGAGCCTTTAATAGCCTCCTTAAACATTCTGTGATTCTTCCCTTTAAATTCTTACCCTGTCAGTCCATATTGTGTTCTCAGTCTAAATAGGAGGCAAGCAAGACAGTGCTCAAGGTGAAATCCGCCTTTAAAGAAGGCTATCCATTGGGCTGCCCAAGCTACAAAAGCCACATTATAATTTACCACATACTATATTGGACTAAGTTGGGTTTAGTACTCTTAATCTAGAGAATATGGAACATGGGATACAACAACATCTAAAAAAATTTGGAGAGAGACAGACAATGTTGGGATGTTCTTTCCCTTTAGCTTGTCCATGTCCCAGCATCTGAAAAGCAGAAGCAAACACAAGAGTACTCAGGCTGCAATGTGTAGCAATATTGAGGTGAGAGGGCAGGAAAAAACATTTTGTCAGTCAGAGAAAAGCAGGCTGGAGGCATCTAAAAAGGGACAGGAGTTAAGACCAGACAGAGCCAACATCTCAGGCTCCCGTCGTCACTCATGCTGCCACCGCCACCTCCTAGGTACTGCTCTAACCACCAGCTGAGCAGGGCTGTCTCTGTCACTGTGGTGGCCACCCTCTTGCTAGTAGAACTTGTCTAATACCTGAAAATCTATTCTTTAAGGTCATAGACAAATTTGTCCATCCCCTAGACACGGCCATAAAGATTCATATGGCCTTCCAGGATCAGACATCTCAAAGAGCTAGTCTTCTTGTCACTTGACAATGTAGAATGCTCTCCTACCCAGATGCAAACCTCAATTGATACCCCATAGAACATACCTTCTCAGGCTCCCAGTCTCACAGGTGAAGAGAAGGAAAACAGAAGCTAGAGACTCAGATTTCCCACAGAAATCAACCTTTCTAGTCTGAAATAAATGTGCTCAGTTCCCAAGAAAAGGGAGGTTCCGAGAAGGAGTGTTCTGGTATCTTGTCAACTTGACCAAGCCTAGGTATACCGGGTAAAGGGAATCTCAACTATGAAATTGTCACCATCAGATTGCCCTGTGGCCATGTCTTTGAGGCATTTTCTTGATTACTAATTGATGTTGGGGTCTCTGGCAGCTGTGAATGGTGCCATCTCAAGGGAGGTGGGCATGAGTGGCATAAGAAAGGTAGCTGAGAGGCCTGGAGAGATGGATCAGCGGTTTAAAGCACTGGCTACTCTATCAGGAGTCCTGAGTTCAATTCCAAGCAATCACATAGTGGTTTATAACCATCTGTAATGGGATCTGATTCCCTCTTCTAGTGTGCATGAAGATAGTGCACTCATATACATAAATAAATCTTTAAAGACAAGAAAAAAGAAGAGAAGAGAGAAGAAGCAAGCCAGTAAGCAGCATTCCTCCTTAGTCTGACTTAGGTCCTGCCCTCAGATTCCTGCTCTGTGCTCCTGCCCTGACTTCCTTGGATGATGGACTGCAAGCCCCCAAGTTCCTTTTGGTATGATCGCTGTAACAGAGAAATAGCCAGAACACTGAGGAAGGCAGGAAGATGCAAGATGAGGTACCATGAACAAAGGAAAAACAAAACGTTGGTCCATGGACCCTCCCTCCCTCTCTCCCTCCTTCAGATGCCCAGTCAACACATCAGAAATGGTATGGAAGTTTCGGGATGTCTTTGCATATGGCCAAGCCTGTCATGACAGAACCTATCTTGGCTCTTCGTGCTTATCTTGAGAGGTTGGGATCCCAGAAACTCAATAGCCACTAAAGCTACCCAAAGCCAGAAGCTTTGGGGTTCTTCAGTATTTGAAAAATGAAACTCAAACTGCAGAGGTTGAGTTTTTAGGAACAAGTATGTTGTTAGAAGAAACTCAATAGAGAGAAAGAAGGCAGTAGGAGTCCTGGGAGGAATATCATTAGGTCTTGTTGCCTTGACTTAATAAGACTTCACTGGATGAAGGGACTGGGGACTGAGCTAGTCAGTCTAGTTTCCAGCCCAAGTGATGTGGTCCCTCATAGTTTTGGTCACGTCTTCAGTATGATTTCTTGGAAACAGGTACAAGATCCTGTAGAGAAGAGATAAGAGAAAAACAGGCTACTTGGCACTTCCATTTTCACATTGGAAGTATTTTGTTTACAAAAATGAAGATTTAAGTATTTAAGTTCTTTCTGAAATGCAAGCCACGGGTAGAAAGCAGACATTTCAGCAAAGATTAGGTAAAATTCAACGGACGAGTCCTTTGTGCTTTGTTGATGAGCATCCATACTCCTTCTTCATGTCTATACACCTTTCAGGTAAACTGCAATATCCATGATTGGGAGCCGGGCTTCTGGGAGGTTATGGAGTTCATCACAGGTACTGACTCCACCTGCTCCCACAGAATGCGACGTTCCCCCAGCCAGGAGCTGGCTGTCTTAGACCTTGCCTTGTCACAAACAGCCGGCCCACCCAGGGTGAGGCTTCCTGACTTAAACAAAGCCCTTTTCTTCCTGCCACTTCTCTGCCTTGGGGTTCCTGCTAACTGCTACCCCCTGCAAAATTGCTTCGCCCAACTTCAAGACTACAAGAGCATCGAGATGCTAATTTGGCCACGAGATGCTGGCTGAAGGAGGGAAGGGTTTTGCCTGCCTGCTTGATTTCACAGTTTTTGATAATACACTTTGGACTGTGAGCAGAAACCATGGCTCAGTCCCATTTTTTATTTATTTCTCTTGTCATCCGATTCCCTTAATCTCCCCAAGGCCCCTTCCCCTCTTCCAGAAGACCCTGTACGTATATAGCCAGAGCTGCTGGCAGCTGCAACAACAGAACAGTCTTCTCAATTTCCTAGCCAATACTAGCTCACTTACTCAGCTTTGTAAGATTAGAGCTAAAATTTTCCCCGTTAGATATTGTCACTATGTGACACGATGTTTGATGGTTCCTTTCTCAACAGGAGACATGTGAGTGTGTGTGTCATTGTGTCCCACACCTCTAGACAATATTTTGTATGATTCACCTTTCAACAAACATTGAGAAAGTATGTTTTACACAAATATTCCCTACTGCTCACATGGGCCACACATAAAGAGACATTTTATAGAGCAATGTGAATGTGTCATACATTCATTTCATAAGAAGATTTTGGGCACACTGTACATTTTATACCCATCAGGAGATTATGTTTTATAATATATTACCATATGACAAAGAACCTTGTTAGAGACTTTTATAGGATATTGAAATGTGCCACCTGTTTCCACTGCATTCAGGGAGCTTGTAAGTGCTGCATCCTTCATTTATCATGAGCACATCCTGCCTTGTGAGTACATATGCCAGTGTTCATAAGTGTGACAAGAAATTTAAGAAGAGATAATTATGTAAGACTGAAAATTCATCTTCTGTAATCTATGAGCAAGTGTAACGTGTGATGCATTTTCCACTCAGAATGACAAAAGTTTTATAAGAGCACATTTTAGTGTTCATGAATGAGACATTCAACATGTGACAAGAAGCTTATTAAAGCCTTTTAAGAGGAGACAGTTGAAAAGACAATGAATCTGTTCTCTACTCCCAGTCTAAGAAAAATACTATTGCTCAATGACTTTTTCATCCAGCATGAACACGTTGTCTTCTCTCATTGATGTCTGTGGTGGTTTGAATAAAATAGCCCCCATAGGCTTATAGGCAGCAGCCCTATTAGAAGGTGTGGCCCTGATAGAGTACGTATGGCTTTGTTAGAGGAAGTATGTCACTGGGAGTGGGATTAGAGGTTTCAAAAGCTCAAGCCAGACCTAGTGGCTCACTGTCTCTTCCTGCAGCCTGTAGACTCAGATGTAGAACTCTCAGCTCCTTCTCCAGCACCATGCCTGCCTGCATGCTGCATGCTTCCCGCCATGATGGTATCAGACTAAACCTCTGAACTGTAAGCCAGCTCAGTTAAAAACTTTCCTTTTATAAGTGTTGCTGTGGTCATGGTGTCTCTTCATAGCAATGGAAACCTTAACTAAGACAGAAGTTGGTACTGAGACTATTGATGTGATAGGCCTAGCTGTACTTTTGTTTGGAGTAATGTGGACTTTGGGACTTTGGATTAGAAAAGCTGCTGAATGCTGTAGATGGGGCTTAATGGGCCATCCTAGTAGGAACACGGAAGATAGTGCTGCTGAGGGTGATTTGAACTGTAGGAACCTAGCTCAAGAGGTTTCAGAGGAGAAGAATATTAATGTGTGACCTAGAGACCATTATTATGATATTTTGGCAAAGAATGGGGCCACTTTCTGCTGTTGTCCAAAAAAAAAAAAAACCTACCTCAGGCTAAATTGAAGAGTTACGGATTAGCGGCTTTGACAGAGGAAATTTCCAGACACCCTAGTAGTAACCATGTTGCTTGCTTATTAGTGATCATGTTTATACAGATTTATAATGAAAAAGGAACAAGCTGAGTGAGGAAAAATACAAAATGTACCATTTGGGGAGAAAAGGGACACCAGGAAGTGTAAACAGATTAAAGAAAAGCCTGGTGCTAAGTGGAATACAGGGAGTGGTGACCTCAGAGTGAGACCCCACCCATCTAAGCTTCCAGTTTGTGAAAAGGAATTTTTAAAACGTGAAAGGGAATAAAAGATAAGCTTAGGTGCAGGCATGGTACTACATGCCTTTAATCCCAGCACTCAGAAGGCAAAGGCTGGCAGATCTTTGAGTTTGAAGCCAGCCTGGCCTACAGAGCGAGTTCCAGGACAGGCAAGGGTAGGCAATGAAAGAAACCATCACAGACAGAAAGCTGGGGAAGATGTACAAGGGGGCCATGTTCCGGCTCCAGCAAACAATAGAATTTAACAGCTTCAGCCATGGATTTGGGGCCTTAGAGCCAAGGACAGAAGAAAGGGGTTATATAATCTCCCTCTACTAGTAAGGAAAGCCATGGAGACCTGACATGTGTCAGGAGTGTCACTGTATGGAGGCCTAAAGGATCCATTATATGAAGCTGTGAAGGTGAAGCCTGGAGACAACAAAATGTTAGAGATACCAGAGCTGTGGGATACCTGCTGAGGAAAGCTGCTAACAAGGAGTGGAAAAGACTCATAGGAGAGAAGTCTGTTGCAGTCAACAAAGCTGAAGGGAGTTGGGGATCTGAAGAGCATTTTTTACTTCAAACACAGAGATGAAGAGTTTGGAGTTTTCCCAGCTGTTTTTTGTTCTTGTTTTGGTATAACATTTCCTCTTTATGCCCCCTCTTCTCCATTTTGGAATGGTAATATATATCCTATACCATCATATGTTGGAAGTATGGGGCCTTCTTTTTCATTTTGATTTTATAAAAGTTACTGTTAAGATATTGTCATGAGTCTTATAAGGGACTTTGAACTTTTAAACAAGTGTTAGACTACTATAGACTATGAGAACTTTGGAAGTTAGACTAAATGATTTTGCATTATGATATGGCTACAAGCCTGTGGAGGCCAGGGAGTAGAATGTGGTGGTTTTAATAAAGGTGGCCCTCCTGGGTGTATAGGCAGTGGCACTATTAGAAAGTTGGCTTGGTTGGAGTAGGTGTGTCCTTTTTTGGAGGAAGTGTGACTCTGGTGATGGGCTTTGAGGTTTCAGAAGCTCAAGCCAGGCCTAGAGGTTCAGAGTCTCTTCCTGCTGCCTGTAGATTCAGATGTAGAAATCACAGTTGCCTCTCCAGCACCTTGTCTGCCTGCATGCTGCAAGGCTTCTCACCATGATGATAATGGACTAAACCTCTCAACTGTAAGCCAGATCCAATTAAAAACTCTCCTTTCCTTTATTCGAGTTGCTGTGGTCATGGTAGGTTTTTGTTTGTTTGTTTGTTTTGTTTTGTTTTTTTCACAGCAATAGAAACCCTAACTAAGACAGTGTCCATCACACGCAACACTGAATGTCTGATAAGGGTAACAATGAGAGCCTTTGGAAAGGGGAGAGGACTGACAATGAATGAGCTGGCATCTTATACTCCATGATGGGAATCGATGCATCATTAATCAACTTTAATACACTGTGTTTACAAGCTCACATTTCTTAGTTCTTATTAACATCATGTCTACTGTATGATTAGAATCTTTGTTAGACCCAACCCACACCATTCCTTAGATTCTTAGTGAGGACATCCTCAGAACCCCTCTCTACCAGGGACCCAAAGAAGCCACCCTGGGCCAGGACTCATATAGGAGACTTCCAATCATCTTCCCACCCCTCATTCTGTCTATGTAAACTTACCTTATCCCTGTTCATGGGACGGGACCTCTTCCTTCTAGTTCAACTCCATCCCTTGGGGATTTGCCCTTTTGGGATCCAGGGTTCCCTTAGTTTTTTCACATTGCACCCTCAGCCTTACCTTCTAGCCCATTTTCATTCCTTTGTAGCTTTCCTCTGATCTGCAGGATTGTTCTCAAACAGACTGTATGCCTACCATACTTGGCTAGGATCCAAAAATGCTGTATATCAGGAACCCCCACAGCAGCCATAGTTGACTAGGACAGAGATTAGGCAACAGAAACCAAAGAATAGAACTTCTCAACAAAGACAAGACTAGATAGCTATATAATTAAAAAAAAAAAAAAAAAACCTCAAATACCATAACTCCAGATGCCATACCCTAGCACAAAAACACAAACATAAAAAAACCAAAGGATTTACCTCTTTCAAAAGTCAGCAACTCTATTCTGTTGGGCCCTGAGAAAGACATTGAGCCAAAGCCAAGAGAAAGCACTTCAAAATAGCAATTGTGAATATTTTCAAAGACCTTAAAGAAGATATGAATAAATGTCTTAATGAAAACCACAAAAACACAAGCAGCTGAATGAAATAATTCAAGACATAAAAATATAATTTAACAAAGAATTGAAATCATAAAAAAAATTTCAAACTGAAAACTAAATGAAAGACCCAGGATGTCAACAAAACTCTCAGAGATAAAGCCTTATGAACAAATTAAAAGACATAGAAGATGGAATTTCAATGAAGACAAGGCAGACTAAACAAATAGCTCAAAGAAAATGTTAACTATAAAAAATTCCAGAGACAAAACATCCAGGAAATCTGTGACACTCTGAAAATGATACATATAGAGGAAAAAGAAGAAACTCAGATCAAAGACAAAGAAAATATTTTTAACAAAATCATAGAAAAAAATTCCCCAATATAAAGAAAGAGACATCTATCAAGCCACATAGAAAACCAAATAAATTTTAAAAAGAAAGACTCCCAAGAGTATATAAATAGTAAAGACTGCTACAAGTTACCCTTGAAGCTGCTTAGAGGAAACAAAGACCAGCCAAGCTGCTCAGACCAACTGAGCCACTTGAAATGGCACTCATCAATCTGCTGAGCTGCCAGGTTTCCAGATTTGTCTGAGCTGTCACCCACGCTAGGGTGGACTTTGATAATGCAGCCATATGTAAGTCATTTCTGTTCCTTTAAATAACCCCCACCCCCCGTAAAAGCAGCTTTTATTTGCCAGATGTAATTGTCATCTCAGAGGCTTACTGCTGAATAAGTTCACCCTTTCTAGTTCTTTCTGAACTCTGGCTAGCTGATTTTCAGAACAACTTACTCAGTTGTTCTGGCTCAAATACCTCTCTAAGCTGACTGATTCAATCTGGCTTCTCTCAGCTTCACACTGAATTGCTCTGTTTGCCCTTAAATTAACTCTGGTAATTTGTTCTAATCTTCTGACTCCTTACTGTTTTCTGGCTTCAACTGCCTCTGTTGAACTACCCTGAACTGCATGAAGTCACAAAGAAACTCAATTCCACTGCACTAACTTTGACTCCAATTCTGACTACCTGCAGACCTTGCGCTGATCTTAGTCTCTCTTTCTGATCTTAAATAGTCTCTCTTTCCTGTGCTGCTCTTGTAAGAGTTGGATGTATCCTATCTCTGACTCATTCTGCCAAATCTTTCTCTCATTCATCACTTTGTCTACCCCTCAATTAGACATCACTTTCAAACATGGCTGCTTCCTTCTACAAACTACTACTACATTATTAGAGATTAAAGATATGTACTAAGGGCATGTCTGTATTCCAGCCAGGTCATATTGTAATTCAGGGCATGTCTACATTCTGGCAAGATCATATAGACCTAGAAGGTCTTTGGATGTGACCTCTTGACGTAAAACACTTGCAGGTAGTACAAGCCAAACCTGACTCCAGACCCTGGGACTTGAGGGATACATAGAGATGAATATGTCATGGGTAGCTCAGATCAAACATGAAAACCATCTGCCAACACCTGAGTATGGTATAGAGTCTCACATTCACTGACCCCAGCTCCTGACACCTGAGAAAGTGAACTGTGCTGTGCATTTATACAGGTTATATTGCTGAGCCACCACCATCCAAGGACCTAGCAGAACCCTGCACCTTGTAGGTAGCCTTGCCTACCTGCCAATTCAAACTCCCGACAACTGAGAATGACAGGGGGCCATACACCTCATACCAGCAACACCACCCACCTTAGGACACAGCCCCTGCCACCTGAAGACTGTTCAGAGCTTCCCATCTTTCACACCACAGACCCTAGCCTGACCACACGAGGACCACACAAACCCACATACTTCCTGGAGGCCTCCTTTCCAAGATCTCCTATGAGCTGCATTGGGTTGAGCAGTGCTCACTCAATATAGACCAACTAGATTTGGAGAACCACATGGGAAAGCAGAGGGGAAGGACCTGCAAGGGAGGAATCAGACTCTGACACAGTGTCTGCTGGGGCAGACACTAGCAGACAGACTGTCAAAGGACTCAGTGGCTGTGGTCCATTCCACGATGGAAAACAGACCTCAAACCCCTTACAAGTTAATTCTCTCCTGAACATTGTACACATGCACACTAAAAGAGGAAAGCTGATGTGAGCAAAAGGAAAGATGTTACTAGCACCTTGTTTGCTAAAGTCTCTGGTAACATATTGGAATTCGGCAAGTCCTATCGGGAGGGAGAAATGGAAGTCACAGCAAGCAGTTGTGGGGCTTAGGCAACCCAAATGGAGGGGACTGGAAGGAGAAGGGCGGGTAGCCTACCTGTGTTGCTGCACCATGTATGGTGCCTACAGAGTGTCCTAGTAACAAGCAGGATAGATAAGGCAAGTCCCAGAGGTTAGAAGGCAGGTAGAGAGGAGGCAGTACTCTTTGGTGAGCAGTCATGAGGCTTAAGTAACCCAGTGGAGGGAGGCAGGGAAAGGAAGAACAGGCCCATCTGGGCCTCTTTACCTTCACCATGTGTAGGACTAGAGAGACCTGAGTAGCAAATGAGCTGGGATCACAAGGGTCTGAATAAAGAATTCTAACAGAAGCTACATAGTCTGTTCCCATCTTCCCTTCCAAGAGCCAACTACCATATGATGTCACTTTCAGTAATGCATGTCCAAGAAAATTATTAAACTTACCTTCCTCAAGAAGACAAAGAGGGAAACATGTTCATTTCTTATCTGTTCATAAACAATAAGAAACATAGGCCATATACAGCCAGGACAGGTACCAATGAGACACTACACAAAATAACAAACTTACTCAAAACGTCGTTATGAAATTTCTTTTTAATTTTTAAAAAATTCAATTGCTCAGTTTTTAAGCATGGGTTCTGTAGATTGTAATGTGGCTTCACAATGTCAAAGGATACGAGGTCTAGAGACATAGCTGAGCAGTTAAAAGCACTGACTACTCTTCCAGAGGGCCTGGGTTCAAATCCTAGCACCCACATAGCAGTTCACAATTATCTGTGACTCCAAGCCTAGGAAATCAACACCCTCTTCTAACTTCTGCAGGTAGCAGGTATGTACCCATACACATAACAAATAATTACATTTTAAATTAAATAAGGCATCTACACAGCTATGCAAGCCTGTAGGAAGCTCCTTGACCACTTCACACAGGTTTGATTTGGAGCTTTGATAAGATGAAAAAAATAAGGAATTCTATTTTTAACATTTTGCTACGTACAGACTTGCAGTGTTTTTCTGGAAGCTGTCTGGAAAAGGGCATGTAACGTTTGGCTAGAGCAGACGCTTGGGAGGACATGGGATGTCTGGAAGGGGTGTAAGCATACCCGACGGACAGCGGACGACGCTGTGGCAGCGGTTCCCCTTGTCTTCTTTGCTGATCAGTCTTTGTCATGACATCGGACCAAGAAATGGACCAAAGAACTTCCTGTGATATTCCTGTGACTTCTAAGCTGATTCGGCAGACTTAGGTTGATTCGCAGAGTCTCACAGTTTCTTCTGGATCAGACTGCCCTTGCTGCTTCATGAATAGTGTTTGTGAGTGGATCGAACCACCACTGCTGATTTGTGTAATCTAAACTGCTGATATCCTGACAATGAAGGCTGGAATTGCCCCCAAAGAACTATTTCTAACAAGTCCACATCTTCCTTTGTCCTAGTAACCTTTCTTCTCTACTACCTCTGGTGGGTGGTGGGCTAGAAGAGAGGATAAAGTGTTTAAGAATCCTTATTAAAGTAGTTTTTTTGAAAAATCTAAGCCTACAATCCTCTCGCTGCTCTTGATTGCAGATTCGATGTGACTAGACACTTCAAGGGCCTGCTGCCTGGTTTTCCCCACAACGATGTACTGTAACCTGAAACAGTGAGCCAAAATAAATTCCCCCAGAGTTGCTCTAGTTGGGATCTTTTATCACAGCAACAGAATGACACCAGGAAAATACATTTGCCATATGACCCACTGGTGCTTCTAGATACTTACCTTCTAGAAATGAAAACATGGTTTTACAAAAACATCTGCATACACGTTTGTAGCAGCTATATTCACAACTACCCAGATCAGAAAAAAAAGAAAAATAAAATAAACACAAATGTTCAATCAGTGAATGAAAAATCCAAACTAAGAAACTTTAGGGCATTCTCAGTAATCAAAAGGAAAGATGCACTGAGACACATTACTTGGGAAACTCTCAAAGCATCATGCTAATTCCAGGGTCCTTACAGAAGGCTGTGTACAGTATAGCACTTGTGCGAGACTATTGCAGACAGAGCTATAGCAAGCAGGAGACACAGTCTAATCCCACACAGGAGCACAGTCCCGCATGCCTTCAAGACAGCACGCACTACTTGACAGCACTGTTGTCCTTGCTCTGCTCACACAGCAAAGCCTTTCCACTCACTCGGTTTACAGGATCTGTTTCCCCACCCAAAAACTTCTCAAAGTCAGAGTCTTTCATCATCTTGGCTTTGGGGAAATATCTGTTTACAAATGTACAGACGCTCCTTGACATAACAGTGGGGTGAATGAAAATATTGCATTTTTTACTTAAAATGCATTAAGGGCCAACAAGATGGCTCATCCGACAAAGGTGCTTGCATCCCACCAACCCTGCAGACTTGAGTTCAATCCCCATGACACACATGGAGGAAGAAGGGAATGGAGTCCCACAAGTTATCCTCTGATCTCCTCATGCGTGTCTGAGCACATGAACACAAAATTAATTAATTGATTAATTAATTAATCAATCAATCATCTAATGTGTTTGGTACATTTTACCACCATGCATCTAGAGGTAGTCACACTGTGGTATCATCAGCTGTTTCCTGCCTGGCTGGGCTGAGTTTAGTGGGCACTGCAGCTCGCTACTGCCATCCAGTGTCTTGAGAGAGCAATGTGTTGCGCATCTCTAACCCAGGAAAAGACCAGAACGCACAGAGCAGGTTCTTCCAAATATGAAGTGAACCCATCTAAAATTGAAACTTCACTAGGAAGAGCTATAGGACACATAACTAATGGTCCCATAGCCCTCAGTGCCTGGCACAGCACTGGGCAGACAGAAGAAACTGAGTCTCTGTTGGTACAACAGTAGTGAAAGCCACAATTTCTAAAATGCTCCAGACAGTCATGATGTATCAGTCAGGCGAAGAATTTCAGGGCACTGCTCACTACAGGTGCCCCATCTCCATTGCGTCCCCAAACACACACAGTTCAGATGCTTCCATGGACCACTGGATGAACAAAATAGCCAACGGAATAAAAATGTGTTGATCATGCTAGCAGGCTGAGAACATCATCAGTAGTGGAATGCACTGCTGTCTACACAAGCCACTCCTAGTTGGGTGGCTGGTTTTGCAAGAAAACAAAACAAAACAAAAACAGAGCAACAATTGCACTGGCTCTTTTTCCAGACACATAGGGATCTCTGCCATTACATTCTACCTCTCCTCTTCACACCAGAGACTGCTTCTTCTACCTCTGTTACCAGGCATCTAAATTAGACAGCCCCGTGACTGCGGCATTCTAAAACCATACGGAACCATATGAACTTTCCAAATGAGTTCTTATTTTTTTTGTTTGTTTGGTTTGGTTTTTGAGACAGGGTCTCCTGCATCCCAGGCTGGCCTCAAATTTGGGACAAGTGCTGGGATTACACAAGTGCAGGAATGTACACTAACATTCCTGGCTTTATGTGGTTCTGGGATTGAATCCTTGTCCTCTTCATGAATGAACCCAGGTCAGATCTACATCCTTAGCCCATGGGATAGTCCTTGGTCCACCTTAAAGAGCTTCTCTTCAGAGCTGCTTGAAACACTACAAGCCTCCCTTCTGCTCAACTGCAGTCTTGCATTTTGCAAACACTTGGGGCATTTTAGAATCCAGTGGTTCACAGCTGTAGGTGCTGCCTCTGCTCCTGAATCATTAACTTTGTGGGCTGCAGCACCGGCAGCAGCTGAGACCCCCTGATTCACAACCCTGGGCTTCATAGACATGGGCCCCAAACCTGGAGGGGAACATCCAAACAAAGAGGGGCTGACAGTCCCTCTGGCTATGTGTGCTTTACCAGGAATAAATGAGAATCCACAAGAACAGCTCCCTCCCTGCACCTTAAGTCCTGCCTGAATGCAATTTTTCCAATAATTTAATTAACATTCACAGGAATATTAGATTAATTGGATTTTAATTCTGAGTGGCTATAAAAGTAGAGAAATGAGTCACCAGCCTATACTAATGAGAAGAGCTGTAAAGCTCTTCTCTGATAGGTACATACAGCAGGGTTATAAATATTTCATATCCAATTAATCGAATCTTGTCCACCGTACATGACACTGCTTTGAAACATCAATCAAAAAAATAACAGTCGCGTGGAAATAAAACTAGGAGCTTTGGAATAGCAGCCACATAGCCACTGGTCTTTCCTTCCCTGAGAGCCTCTAAGCCATCCCCTTGTTCCTATGCTGCCCCGAGGAGTAAGGTGCACTCAAACCAATAGTGACTGCTTCCCTGTGGTGGAGAAACTGATTAATCAGATTGCGGTTTTATGCAGGGCTGTGTGCAGAAGGTTATGTGAGTCCTGCTGCAAGTTGATTACAAGTGTAATGGCTACACGGAATAGCCCTCCGTAAATCGGCTCATTACATTTACCATCAGTTAAAAGGACTAATTGAAGCCTTACTGTTGCTTGCAATGAGCAGCTAGCAGCTATACATAAAGGCTCCCTACAGCTCCCCAAGCACTAGACCACTGAGTAGGGCTGCAGGCTCTTTCAGCTGTCTCGGCTTCTCCTGCCTCCTCTAGCTCATTATGTTGGCAGGAAGCAGAATCTGTCCAGCTATCCCTCTTCTGCAGACCCAAGACAAGTCTGTGATAGCAAAGACCCATGGAAAGCCTTGTTTGGCAAGTGATCAGAGTTTCCTAAGATGCACAAACAATTGTTACCTTGCTCTACTGTCTTGTCAGCTCTGCTACAGTTAGGCAGGGACAGGCAAAGGGGTCTGCGTGGGTATGCAAAGGCATGTACAAGGAGAGGAAATTGTAATCTCTTTCTGTTTTATTCATCATACTTCCAAAGAATAAATCTAAATTACTGTTCTCCATATTGTGACAAGACAAAGTGTGATATCATCTGCACCAAAAAAGGATGTACAACTGGGAATCCCTGACAGATTTTTGAGGTGAATTATTGGCATTTCACTTTCCTATGTAGAAAAAAAATCACAGAATTATCTATAAGAGTGAAAAATTAGAAACAACCCAATATCCATTGAGAGAACTATGGGTGTCTAAATTTAACATTCCTATACAGTGCCTCCAAGCTGATAGTTTAAATGATTTTCATGGAGAGCTATGCTTATTGATCTCGAAAGCCATCTGTGATGTGTGCTTGTATAGTCACAAAAGCAGATCACAGGACAGATGCAATATATTCCTACACATGGCGGCTTTTCCTAAGGCTCAATGTGCACTGAAAGTGTACATTTTTAAATCGATACCCATCTATACCCTTTCATAATCTCTCAGAAATTAGTGGGATGGAAAAAAAAAGATTGTTAAACCCAATTTGAAAAAAAAAGAAAAACTAAGCAAATCTTTTTGCTCATATTCTCTCACCTTTAGGAGAATGACTCTTGCCGTGTGTGTGT
>NW_022196913.1:34433721-34441027 GCF_008632895.1 Mastomys coucha | reverse complement strand
GAGAGAGATCCCAAGTGCACACATGCTGTGGCATGTTCATGAAGGTCAAAGAACAACATGTAGGCGTCACCTCTCCTCGCACCATGTGGGCATCAAACTCAGACTTTCAGGCTTGGTGGCGAATGAAGTGGAAACTTGAGGGTTCTTTGACAAGTCGGTTGATGGTGTTTTCTGGAACAAACACATGAAGGAATGTTTTGCTGAATCAGACACAGGAGAGGATATTCTGCTAAAGCAAGCACATGAAAGGACATGTGATGAAGGATTCTTTGCTAACAACATGCATGTACCGGTCCACCTTACATTGTTGCATTTGTCAAGACCCCTTAGAGAGAAACGCATCAAAAACTCGTGATATGCTACAGTTTGTTGCCACTTCCAAAGACTCAGGCTGATTGGATGCACGTGCTGAGGCAGGGCACATGGAGGACGTGTGATGTTTGCAGGGTATAAATAGGACTCCACCGAGTGATGGAGACAGAGCTTGGCTTGCTGGTACGGCTAGTTGAGCTACACTTGTGGGTCTCCAGTCTGTGCTGATCTACACTTCCCTGAGAAAGACACAGCTGAGAACATCTCCTGGTGTCCCTCCGAGTCCTTCCTGCTGACTCAGGCTGAGGCTGAGGCCTGGCTGTCTCTGTTGGCCTTGTCACTGCTATTGTTAAGCCAAATCTACCGAACTGGACTGCTGGTGTATCTGTAAGATGTTTGCTAGTGAATCGAGCTGCTGATGCCTGCTAACCTGTGAACTGAACTCCCGATTTCCAGACTTCCAGACAACACAGACAGGAGTTGCTCCAAAAAAAACTAACATTACAGGCAAACACATCTATCTGATTCATCTTCCTGACCCTGGAAATGTCTCTGGTTCGACAACTCCCTTCGGTATTAATTTAACTGGCCCAGAGGATGCCCAGGTATTTGAGTAAGTGTTCTGGGTGAGACTGTGAGGTGTTTCTACATTAGATTAACACTTCAATATGGGAAATGAGGAAAACAAGCTGTGGGTGGGCCTCCTACAGTCTCTTGAGGTTCTGAACGGAGTAGAAAGGCTAAGTAAGAGAGATTCTCTCTCCCTCTCCCTCTCTCCCTCTCCTTCCTTCCCCCTCCCAAGGTCCCTCCCTCCCCTCTCACCTCCAGGGGTCTTCACTGGTCTTCAGTCTTCTCCTTTAAGCTTTGGCTCAGAGAACTCTCACCCCAGATTCTCCTGGATCTCCAGCTTACAAATTGTGGTCTTGGGCATAGTCTCCGAGGAATATGAATGGTGTAGGTCACACATAGATACGCATTTACACCTACACAATTGATTGCATTTGTTTGCAACTCCTGTCCTTCTGTTTCCTTGGAGACTGCTCCCTAGTACACTCCTTCGATTTCCTCTCTTCCCAGGCAGATACCCACGGTTGCTGCTTCTAGCCAACACAGAACTGGAAGGCTTGGCTAGAGTAATTAATCAAGAAAAGAAATCAATGGTGCTTGATGAGAAAGGGAGAGAGTAAGGTGTTCCGTTGCCAATGTGAATTTACATTTCAATTTATGTTTAATAAATTTAATAAATTTTATTAAATGTATCTAAATTTATATTAATAAATTTAAATTTAGAGAATCTTAAAGACATATAAGACAACCTATTATAACAAAACTTTTCTGTAAAGTTGTAAGATTATGAGAACACATGAAAATCAGTAACATGTCCACATGCACTTCTGAAGGCTTTTTGAGAAACAAACCCATTTATAATAGCATCTGAAAGATAAAATGTTTAGTATGTTTAGAAATAAATTTAGCTTGGGGCAGGGGGAGGGCTGAAGAGATAGCTCAGAGTTTAAGAGTTTATAGATCTTGTAGAAGATCTATGTGCAGTTCCCAGCACCCATGCCACTTGGCTCACAACCACCTGGAACTCTAGTTCCAGGGGATCCCACACCTCTGGCCTCTGGCAATACCTGCATTCACATGTACAAGACATGCAGCTTCATGTAATTAAAAATAATATAAATAAATAAATATTAAAAGTTTAACTCAGGAATTGAAAGGCATGTATGCTGAAACCCACAAAACACTTGTAAGAAAAACCTAGGAGACAATAAATGAGATATTCCATGTTCAGGAATTAGAAAAAGTAATATTCAAATACCCATAGTACCCAACATAATCTATAGACTTGATATAATTATTAAGAAAGTTCAAACGACATTTCCCGTAGAACTAGACAAAGAAAATTCTATCATTAATTTGAAACCTCAAAAAATATTTAAAGTAATCTTAAGGAAAAAAGAAAAGAACCAGAGACATCACATTTTCAGGGTTCAAAATATTCTATAGAGCTATAATAATCAAAATGGCAGGCAATGATGTAGAAACAGGCATATGCTCATGCAGAGAGGGGGAGGGGGAGGCAGGTGGGAGAGGGAGAGGGGGAGAAAAAGAAGGAACCAGCATGCATCATTTCTCCGTGCTCTCCGAATTCTTGCTTGATTTCTTCCTCATTGACGGATTGTTGTGGGGAACAGATGAAGGCCAGATAGACTGTGTATTATTGACATGAGCACAGCCATATCAAAGACCCCAATGCTTCGGACCCATGTGGGGGCAAGGCCTTCCCAGGGTCAAGCTCAGAGTGTGAGGAAAGCATCAGCTGTGGCCTCCTCCTCCCTGAGGACTGCAACTTGAGACTCCCTACAAAGATGCCCTACTTAGATTAACTCACCTGCTTCCTCCTGCTTGCTGCTGCACATAACAAATGCCTGGAGTTTCCAAGCCGCTGCTGAGTCTCCCACAGCTCACAAGCCCGCCCAGCCCACTGGATCCCAGCTTCTCTGCCTCTGTGTCTGTTGCTTCCCCATCAGCCCAGTTGGGTCAGTCCCTATGCCATAGACCTGCACGTCTGAACCAAGAAACACTTTTGCCCCTAAGCCGCCTCACATCCCTCACCTTAGCTAAGAGCTGCTATCACCACCACAGCGCCCCTGCCATGGTGAGCCAAAAGAAATCCTTCCTCCCCTCTCAGTTGCTACTCTATTGCTGTGCTAGAACACCAGAACCAAGGCAACATGGAGAGGAGTTTATTTGCGTTTCAGAGGGATGAGAGTCAGTCATGGCCCGGGAAACATGGCAACAGGCAGCAGGCACAGCAGCTAGAGCAAGAAGCGGAGAGCTCACGCCCTCAAACAAAAGAATGAGGAAGAGAGAACAAACCGGAAGTCGCTGAGACTTTTTACTCTCAAAAGTATCCCCCCCCCCCACCGTGAGGTACTTCCCCCATCAAGTCTGCCCCACCCAAACAGCGCCCCCTGCTGAAGACCACCTGGTTAAGTGCCTGAGACGGTGGAGAACATTTCCCATTCAAACCATTCAAAGTGCCTGAAGTTGCTTCTTGTCAGGCATTTGATGAGCAATAAGGAAATTAAACTAACATATGCATTTCCTCTACATTTTCCATAATAACATAAAACTACATAGAATATCCTCTTAGGGCCTTCTTACCATGTGCATCTCTAAAGTTGCTTCTCCATTGTTATTCTTCATAAGGTATGCTTGTTTTCTTTCATACACAAACTCCAAAAGCTGGGCTTCCTTACTCTTGTCTCTGTTTCAGATGTTTTCTTAAACAACTGCCTCCGTCCTACCAAATGCGTACTGAATGGCCTCAAACTTTTATCCTTATGCTGTGGAACTACAAATCTTGTCCACTTCAGCAACTCACTTAAATACTTAGTAGCAGCTTACATAGATCATACCAAATTAAATTCAATGACCGTCCCTGTCCACCTGCATCCTGTTCTCCCCGCTCAAGAAATGGCATCGCCATTACCCAGCAGCCCCAGCTCATCCTCAACTTCTATGTTATGTCCTAGATAATTCTGGATCCATCACTTGTCTCCGTGGCTGCTGTCAATAAACAAGTTATCACACATATTCTCTGGTCTTCTCTCTCTACGCCCCAAACAATCTCTCTTTTTATAATACTTGAGACAATTTCATGCAAATCATAAAGGTATATTACAAAACTCTTTTTTATAGTGATATCAAATGAAGATATTAAATGAAGATATCAAACGGTAGTTTTTTCATATTTTATATTGTTTGATTTATCTTTATTTTATAATATGTATATATAAAACATTTTCCTATTTGAAAGTGATTTCCACACAAAATGCCTCCTTTGTACCTAAATATTTTATTATGTTAAGACAAGAAGGTATTTTTGATAACCACAATATAATTAGCAAAATCACAGAATAAAGGTTTACCTAAAAATCTAATTATTGGACTGCTACAAATTTTTCCAGTTGTCCTACTATTGCCCTTGATTAAAAAACAAAACCAAAATACCAAGTCTGTGTCCAGGATCTAAGCCAGATTACACACTGTCCTGTCACTCTCAGTTCTCACAACCTGAAACAGTTCCTCCAGTCTCTGTAATCTTTTGGAATTAGTGTGTGTGTGTGTGTGTGTGTGTGTGTGTGTGTGTGTCTGTGTGAAGCACAGGTCATGTATTTGCAGAGTGCACTTACTGTTCGGTGTGCTCTCATTTTCTCACAGTCAGATCCAGATCATGCATGGGTAGCCCACTATCCCAGAGAAGATATTCTATTCATCTCAGTGACTACAGAGGAAAGTTCATAGTTATACAATGTTACTGACAGTGGTAACCCTGACCACTGATAGGGTGGACTCTGCTAGATTCAAAGACTCAAAACACAGCCGTCCTTCCTATTAGAGGAGAGAGAAGATCATCAGATCTCTCTCCTGCCCCCAAGAAAGCTGTGTGTAGTCAAACTCTGGGTGTACAAGGTCTTAAGGGTTCTAGAGGAGACTAGACAGAAGGTTGGCAAAGGCAGCCACTCCAGTGACATGACTTTCCTGAGTCACGACCTTCTCCATGATGTCCCTGTAAGAAAGCCCAGCAAGCACAATGGTCCAGCAATCTAGACTTGGGTGGACCAGCTTCTCTGGTGATTTCTGTCACTGACTCGGGAAAGCCGCTGCCCTGGAGCTCCCTACACAGCTCTCTGGTACTCCATGGTCTCTTGCTCCTTGGCAGGTGTTCGGCTTTTATAACCCTGGGGAGGATGGCACGATGGCAATTTACTAGTTTATTTACCCTGTATGAGTTTCTTCTGTCTCACGTCTGCATTCTAGATCCTTCCTGGTACCGTGTCCCAAACAAAGCATTGTAACTTATCGCTAAATCTTCATCAAGGCATCTCTGTACAAACACATGCATTTCAGAAAGTGCACGGCCTTTTTGTTTCTCAGCAGAGATTATGCCACGTTCAAAGATAACCAAAGCCAACAGTCAATTCTAACTATACAATTCATTCAGGTTAATAGAAGAAGAGGAATTTTTTTTTTACATAACTCCTGAGAAACTTATACAAGTTTGGCACTATCAGAATTGAGCCCAAGAAGGAGGCTGAAGCTTAGGGTCCTGATAACCATCATCTGCTACAAGTATGTCCACAAGACGATTACTTCCTGGTTTAAAGAGGAAGATGGACATCTGGATCCAGAAACTGGAGAGATGGCTCAGCAGCTAAGAGTGCCTACTGCCATCACTCACCTGGGCAGCACAGTAGCAATGGCCCTGGTAGAATGCCTCCTGCTGTCTGTGGCAGGCAGGAGTGCTGGCTCTCCCCACACTGTCTGGGCAGGGTAGCAGGAGAGCTGGGGCAGTGCTGGAGAGCTGGCCTTGGTGGCTTGGGTGCAGGAGAGCTGCCCCAGATGGTCTAAGCACTGCAGAGCTGGTGTCATGACCAACTCAGCTCCCACCCAGACCCACATCCAGGGTTTGAGTTGTTTTACTCCAGCATCTACCCCATCTATGAACTGCTGGAGTCCATGAAACGTCAGGTCCTGCAGATCCAGAGCTGCAGGATCTCCATGACACATGATGACAACAGGATATTCCAGAGAAGTCCCAGTGAGGATCCAGTATTGAAAGTGTAACAGAAACCAGAGGCCTTGAACCAGACAAATGACTCACTGCATTTGCAAGTAAAGCTATTTGGGTAAAAGGGTATACTGTGTGACACACTGTGACACATCTCAGCTTCCACAGTGAAATTTTTTTTTTAATTTTTTTTTTCTTTTGTGAGGGAGATTTCAAGGGTAGAGGGCAGGTATGGAGGGCTGGGGAGATGAGTGGGATTGGTGTGCATAATGTGAAAATCACAAAGAATCAATTTTAAAATATTTTTTTTAAAGAGTGCCTTCTGCTCTTGCAGGAGACTTAAGCTGACTTCCTAGCACCAGAGTAGGGTAACTCACAACTGCTTGTAACGCCACAGGATCCAATGCCCTCTCCTGGCCTCTGCAGACACTGCATTCAGGTGTGCATACCCACACTGGCACAAACATGCATGTACATTTTAAAAATAATAAAAATAACTCTCTATAAAATACTTGGTTCCAGGCTGGAGAGATGGCTCAGAGGTTAAGAGTGTTGGCTGCTCTTCCAGAGGTTCTGAGTTCAATTCCCAGCAAAGACATGGTGGCTCCTGACTATCTATCCTGAGATCTTGGTGTCCTCTTCTGGCCTGCAAGAATACAAACATAGGCAGAACAGTGTGTGTGTGTGTGTGTGTGTGTGTGTGTGTGTGTGTGTGTGTAATAAATCTTTATTTAAAAAAAAAAAAGACTTGGTTCCTCTACTTCTGATTGTTTGGGAACCAATGAGGAGAACATATGGGAAACTTAGCCAAGCTGTAAATTACAAATAAAATGTGGCAGAAGTGGGATGTGTGAACTGAAGTTCCCAGGAGAAAAGCTGCACCTGTGTTACAAATGCTACTCTGATGATTGGCTAGGTAAGAGCATGCAGGCTGAGCGGGGTTGGAATGTTGCAGAGACAAAATTATCTTGGACTTTCTCTGGCCTCTGTAATAGCCACTGTTTGCCCACAGATGTGCCGGACCTAACATCCTGTGACGGGAGGGGAAACCTTTGGAAAGTTTTGACTTAACAGCTGCTCACTCCCATGAGTCCCCGCGCTACAAAAGTCATTAGACAGCATCTTGAAGCCCACAGCAGATTCCAAGTCGGGCCCTAAGCCGCCTACCTCATGTTCCCATCGTGCGTTCGAGAAGTGCCTTGATTTATGATTGTCTTCTGTTCTGTTGTTATAACAACTCGCCGAGGCCTTTCACAGTAGAACACGTTTCCTGGGCAAACCAAATCCTGTTCCCAGACCGCGGTCACTCAGCTTAGCTTCAAACTACCTCTCTCACTTGCTTTGAGGTGAGAGCCGTGCTTTGAGTCAACAGAAGTCGTTCTTCTCCTTGGGGAACTAGACTGTTGGGGC
>NW_022196913.1:34421678-34433638 GCF_008632895.1 Mastomys coucha | reverse complement strand
GGGGGGGGTTTAAAGAACTCATCCCAAGAAAGGAACAAAGCGAAGCAAAAGATAACATGACAACATAACATAACATAACATAACATAACATAACATAACATAACATAAGAGACCAGTCACGTTCTTCTACCACGCTGTATGCTAATGAGCAAAACTCAGTTTACAGATTATACCTGGGCCCTATGTTCTGTTGAAAAGCAAGGCAGGCAGGAAGAGTTAAGCCACAGCATGGCTGAGCCTGGTGACCCCAGGCAGGAACACACAGGTGTCTGTGCTGCTCCGTCATAAGTAAGCCACATTCAGATCATCCTGAAGATTACATTTTCCCAGAATGAGTTTCTTTCTTGGTTCAGAAATGTATGCAAGCCACCAGGACAAGAACATTGAATTGTCAGCAAAGGAACTATGAAAGGCCTGCATTTCCCTCCAGAAACTAGTCAGTCAAGATGAATTACGTAGAAAACAAAACGTCTTCCACAAAGTTGTAGACCCAAATAAGTGAGCTCACACTAACAACCACAGACTTGGGAGCGCCCTACTGGAGGGAAGAGGCTCGGAGTGGGAGACAAAGTGACAAATTATACAAGGTTAAAACAAGCAACTTGTGGCCATCTTCCCTCTCACAGGCCAGAAGAGTGATACTCAAAAGAACTTCATGACGTATTTAAGCTATACAATCGCTGCCGAAATCTTTGACTCAGTTCCTCACACCATCTCATTTAACCCTCACATAGTTACTGACTCACCTAACAGGAAGAGTACAGAAAGGCTGTTCATGTTCTCCAAAGTTACACAGCAAACTCAAAGCATGAGCCTCAACCGCTGGTTTTTCACCTCCAATGCATCTGCTTTTTTAAGTCTACCCACCATCCTATTTTTATTTGTAACTAAAGTAGGAAGAGGCAACTGGGGGAGTCATCAATTTTTTTTACAGCATTTCACTCGATAAGAATGCGGCCTTTTCTATGACAGACCAGCAGTTACTGTTCCAAGGGGGCAGCGGAGAGTGTCTGAGTCACAAAGGAACTCTGGGCTTGAAATTCAACGAGCAAGAGCCACCTGAAATTACTGCAAGTGGCCACAAGAGGGCGCTACTTGACACCACTTCAGAGAAATCGCATTCAAGCAAAGATTGGTAGCTGGCCTGTACTGAGAGGCTCGGTTATTTCTCAGGTACTCCGGGATTGCTTCCTCTCAAACCTACGCTGCAAGGTGTAGACTTTAAATTAGGCTGAGGGCCAGGGGAATGGCTCAGCGAGATAGAGGTGCTTCTCTTCCCTCTTTAAAAAAGACTTGTTTCAGGAGCTGGAGCTCAGGGATCAGGAATGTTTACTACTCTTGCCAAGGAGCTGGGTTCTGTTCCAAGCACCTGCATGATGGCTCAAAGCTATCTCTAACTCCAGTTCCAAGCCTTTGTCTGGTTTCTTGGGCATGGTGAATACACGTAGTGCGCATATATATATGCAGGCAAACACTCATACACATAAAATAAAAATACAGATTTAAATTCTCTCTGTGTGTGTGTGTGAGAGAGAGAGAGAGAGAGAGGGAGGGAGAGAGAGAGAGAGAAAGGGAGAGAGAGGGAAAGAGCGCGCACGAGCACCTTCAGAAGCCTGTAAAGGGCTTCTGATGTTTTAAAGCTATCATTACAGATGGTTGTGAATTACATTGCATGGTGTGAGTGCTAGAAACCAATCCTCTAGAAGAACAGCAAGAGTTCTTATCGGTCCAACCATCTCCCCACCCCCCAAATCCTCAAAATACACAGTTCTCCTTACCTAAGTACTCAGAACTCACACAAAGGTGGAAGGGGAGAACGGACTCCACAGACTTGTGCTCTCTGGTCTCCGTTCATACCGCGTGATGCAAGACACACACTGAAGCTTAGAAAGCTAGGAAACCATTAACCCAGGAATCACTCACTCCTTTACCTCTTTCCCAGGCTGCTTTGTGAAAGCAAAAGCAAAAGCCAGTGTAGCCCAAAGTGCAAGGGAAACTGAGGCAGGAGCATTCTTGCGCCCAGGAATTTCAAGGCAGCTAGGGCAGGCAACAGGAGCCCCTGTTTCAAATCAAAAACTAAGCTGCTGTACCACCCTGTGTCCACTCCCACACACCCTGGCTCTCTTTGCAGAGCTTCTTCCCAGCTCTTTGCTGTCATTCTCCAACCGTAGCTGCTTCAGACTCATAGGAAACAGATCCAGCAAAGTCCCAAAGGCAGCATGTCTGGGTTTAACAGCTCTCTTCTGGGAATAACTCCTCTGGCTTCCTGCTGGAACTAAAGACCACACTACCACTGTGAATGTATGTGTCACGTGCGCGTTAACCATTAGAGCCGGCTGTGGCCTTTGCTTACTGGGATGGGTGAGGGGTTAGCATTAGAATCCAATTTGCAGCTGGGGACATAGCTCAATAGTGGAGCTCTCCTGGCCTGCAGGAAGCCGTGGGTTCCATCCCCAGCACCAGCATGATAGTTCCAGCGCGGAGGCAGGAGGATCAGAAGTTTTAAATCATCCTTATCTAGGTAAGAGATGAGTCTTTGTCTTCAAAAAGAAAGAAAGGGGTGAAGGGGAGGGGGGGAGGCTCCAGTTTGCAAACCGCTGCTTTGAGTTTTTAGAAGTTTTTAAAGGACAGCACTACATTATGCAGCCTCTCAGAGTTTCAACTTCAGCTTTGCTGACCAGTGATAAAATCAGAACATGAAAACTAATTGTACATGCTTTGGTCAGTTGGATTCTACCAGTGCCAAAATGTGTTTATAGGTTGTCAATTTAATTTTGTTTTAGTTTTTGAGAGAAAGTCTCACTATGTAGCCCCATGTTATTAGCGTTGTCTGCTGATGCTCTTTTCGCTAATTTTTTTACTAATCATTCTGTCCATACCTGGTAGGTTTGGAGGTAGTAGGTTATAAGTCCTGTTTTGCCCTTAAGGTCCATTTTCCCTGTACAAATGCTCATTGAGAGAGCAAATACAGGCCCTTTTCTGCTTAGGGGGGTGGACAGAATGACTCCTGGACACTCCATCCCCAAGTGGTGACGAGCAGTAAGATATACCAAAGTCATTTCTGAGTAGCAGTGGTTAAACAGCAAAGGCTTGTGACGGATTGACCCCTGCCAAAAGTAAGCGCACAGTAGACACACAGAAGCCAGGCAGTCCTTTCAGTATCCTCCGCTTCCACGATCTGTCATGCTTACTGGGGCAGAAATGGATGGGAGATTCCTCGGCATGAGATGTCCCTGTAAGCCTGGGATGTATCAGACTTCTGTAAAAAGAAATGTCTCTCCAAAGGCACAACCAAAAATAAAAACTAAAATAGTAAAATAAAAACCTAGAGATACCATGTAGGGCTGACTGACGCTGAGGCAAAGGGTGCTTTAACATATCTGTGTTTTCCACTTTTTTCTAGAATTATTTTTTAATAAATGAACCATTAATCAAGTGCCAACATCAGGGGAATATTTCTTGAATCCATGATAATCTCATTTACAGACTTATACAGACATTAAAAACAATGTTTAGGGGCAGGCGAGATAGCTGAGTCATTAAGGGCTAGTGGGTAATGGGGCTTGCTGCCAAGCCTGATGACCTACACTCACATGCACACGTGTTACACACACAATAATACACAAAATAAATAAAGCTGACTTATAAAAATACTTGGGAAGTTATAGAGTGACATGCAGAAAGTCTCATAATGTGGCATACTTGCAGCAAGCTAAATCCAGATTCCACGTGGAGAACTGTCAGAACAGGTACAACAGAAAACGGGGACTGCTTCCGGAAAACAGAACTAGAGAGCTGAGAGCAGGCTGCAGGAGGAGAATTACTTTTCCTCTGTAAGTTTCCCCCCACAAAGACCACATTGACAATAAATAAATAATCAATGAATGTATGTCTGGTCAGTGCTGCTTGGTATCTCCCTTGGTTTTAATTGTCAACATGACCCAATCTAGACTCTGCTGGGAAGGGTGTTCCAGTGCCTGGATCAGCAGGTTGGCCTGTGGATGTGCCTTACCTTGATTATGAGGATTGGAATAGAAAGACCCATCCACTGTGGATGGTGACATTCCCTAACCAAGGGATCCTTAGCTGTATAGGAAAGAGGAGGGAAAGTGAGCTGGTGACTAGCTTGCGGGCATTAACTCATTACTCTGCTTCTGACTGTGGCTACGGTATGACCAGCTCCTTCAAGTTCCTGTTGCTATGACCTGACCACGTTTGACTATAACCCAGAAGAAAGTCCAGTGTGCTCAGTAATGGGGAAGCAAAGAAGGATGCATCCCTGGTGCCAAATGGCCAGCCATCCTACCCTTCTTGGTAAGCTCTAGGCTAGCGAGAAAGTCTGACTCCAAAAACAAGATGTTGGTGCCGAAGGAAAGGCATCTGCACACACACACACACACACACACACACACACACACACACACACACACACACACAGTGGTACCAAGTACTGGTTTAAATATTGTCAAGGAGAGCTATTCCACACTGCAAGAAAAGGAAAGGGTAGGGTCATGTGCCCATCTGGGGAACTAGAGTATACAGGCACATTGAGATTCTATTTCTTTTTTCCACCTTAAACAGACTCTCGTCTTATAGCCTAAGTTGACCTCAAACTCAAAGCAATTCTGTTGAAGCCTACTAGAAAGTCTATTTCTCCACATAAGCGTCCTAACATTGGCCTCCACCATACCTATCTTGCATTGCCAGGCCTATACTGTGCACAAGGATGCTCCTTGTCGCATAGCTTATTACCATGGAAACAATGAGAAAAGCCTATGGTCTATAGGGCCTGAAATTCGTTCTCTCGAAAACCCATACAGAAGTCCTACCCCCAATACATGAAAATGTGGCTATGTTTGGAGATAAGGTTGTCAAAGTGTTACATTGAGATAATGTGGGCTTTAGTCAATATGGCCAGCGCTCCAACAAGAAGTTGGAATTGCAGGGAACCCTGAAAAAAGTCGGGGGGGGGGAGGGGAAGAGGACACCAAGTCAACATGATTGAAATGCTTATGAACCCATGGAGAATGAGACAGCATTCGAGGGTCTGCACCAAGACTTTCTGTTTACATATTATGACTTCCAGGTCAGTGTTTCCATGGGATTCCTGGGCATGTAAATTCATGGTTTTCTGATTCATGAGCCTTCTCTTGGGCCTTCTCTTGGGCTCCTTTCTTGCTGTTGGTTTGTCCTATCTAACTTTGATGTGATAGTTTTTGTCTTATTATATTTTATTTTGTTATATTTTAATATTATCTCTTAGAAGCCTGTTCTTTTCTAATGAGGGAGAGAGAGAAAGTGAGTGGGTTCAGATTGGGAGAGGGGCTTGCAGAGGAACTGGGAGGAGTAGAGGGAAGGGAAACTATAATCAGGATATGATAGGATGTGAGAAAATAATCTATTTTCAACAAAAGGAAAAAAGCAAAAAAATAAAAATAAAGTTCATAGAACTGAAGTAAAAAGAAGTCCGAATTTATCCTATGTTATTTCTAAAATAAAAATAAAATTGTGGTTAGAGGAAAAAAGAAGTGCAATTAGGGTGCACTTACACTGAGAGGCATGGTCTCTGAGGACACAGGAGGAGGAATGACCACCCTGTGTAAGAGGACTCAGAAACTAAGCTAGCTAAACCCGCTCACTCTCCCATCTCAGAAGTTTACTGTGCAACAGGGTTTCATGTAGCCCAAGATGGCCTCAAACTCTCTATGTAGTTCAAGATCATCCTACACTTTTGATCCTTCTGCTTCTACCTCCAGAGGGCTGGGACTATAGACACGTGCCATCATGTCCGGCTTGTGTAATGATGGAATCAAAGGCAGGGCTTGGTGCATGTTAGAGCACTCAACCAACTGGGCTATGTCCCCAACATGGGTTTTCTGCCTCCAGGATTGTGAGGCAATGGATGACTCTTGCTTATGACACACAGTCTCTGGTATTTGGCAATGGCGGTCCTCGATAAGGCAAAGTCCATAGTAGAAGATGAACAAAACATTCACCCTTGGTTGAATAGAAAATGGCAGAACCAGGAGCTACAGAAAGCCATAAATAAAATGTGACTTGAGCAATAGAGGGTCCAGCATATGCCAAACTCGCAGAAACTTAGATTCAGCTCAATTGGTCTTAATGCCATTCAAACCCTATTGAACAAAAACCAAAATTCAGTCCAAGCGTTAGGGAGAGAAGAACTCGAAGGGAAAAGACATTCAGAGGCAAGGACTTGTTGCCAGTGGTTTGTCACCAGGGCCATCTGTACTGCCCATTTTGGTCTCTAAATGTCACCAAGGTCACAGCCTCAATGTCAGCCCTCTTCTCCCTCAGCCCAGAGAAGTAACAACATCATTGTCCCACAATGGGTAAACTCCCTCATTTGCTCAACTAGGGTTGATCCAGATCTGCTCTGAGCCAGGCCTTTGCTAGGCATGAAGACGGAAGAAAACATACTGGACAGCTGCCACTTTAGATGCAAAGAGGCAACTGACATCAAGAGAATCAGAGCATGTAATGTTATTGGGGATCAGTGAGCAGGATCCAAAGGCCACCAAATGGGGACTTCTTGGGGGATATGGTTATACGCAATGCTCTGTGTAGGAAGTAGAGCTGCCATTTTCTCTTTTGTCCTCTGGGTCCAGTCTGTCCCTGGAAAACGATGCTGCTTCACTCTCTGCTTTGCAAGTGCATCCCCTCCCCCATCACTAAAGGCCTCTACTGCTGGAGGTGGCTCATGCAGGGACAACTGCAGGCCTGAAAGCAGGGGTGAAAGGAGGCGGGCTAGGAGGGACTGCAATGGTGTGGGCTTTGTGCTGTATACAGCAGGAGCCAACAGGAATCATAAATAGTCAGGGCCTGGGGTGCTGTCCAGGGAGTCCTTGGCAGCAGCCTGGAAGACAGAAGGGAAAAAGGTCACTGGTGAGTAGACAGAAACTTAGTCCTGGCATTTGCGGGCTTTTCCGGAGCAGCCCACAGAGACAGCTGCCATTGGCTGCGGCTAGAAATGCTGAAGGGTCATTTTGTTGGTAACAGCAAAGACAATAGGCAGAAAGTGCAGGGCAAATGGCTGATTGCAGCTGTCAACTGCTTACTCGGAATTTTAAAAATCAAAAGTGCTTATCAGTGTGATTCCTCTTTGTCCAAGAACAAAAGGAACCACGAGTCCAAAGGGATGTGTGTATCCAGAATGGATTTTCTCTAGGAAAAAAAATGCTGCTCTATCTAGAAGGCCACCTTCCTCACTGATGGGCAGAACTCCAGCATGATGAGGCCAGGCACTGGAGGCCCAACTGAGAGCTAAAGGAGTGATACACAAAGTGCTTTATGCAAGCCCACGGACCTGATACTCCCTTTTAAATGCCGTTTTTAAAAATCAGCATATAATATGGTAGATACCATTAGGCAATATTTTCTCTCCTCTCGCACCTCCCCAACTCTGTTCCCTTCCCATGGCCCCACCCCCACCCCATTCTTTCCACAGTTAATGTCCCATGTGTCCTTAGCCTACCCCCCATCCTTCCTTATCACCTAATATCACCCTCTCTTGGTCTCCTTTCCAGATTTTTAGACGTTACATAGATTATGTGTATACATTACAGGCGAGGGGCCACATGTGAGACACAGGGTCTTTCTCAATTTGTGTCACTTTGTTTAATAGTATGCCTTTCGCATCCACCCACTTTCCTAAAAACCCCCACGATTTCATTTTTCCCACAGCTGACTATAATAATCCGTTAGTCTGTACCAATGCTTTCACTATACATTCACCTGTTCATGGACATCTAGGCTGGTCTGACACTCTTTCTATTGTAAATGCAACAGTAATAGCCATGGGTGTGCAAGTGTTTCTGCAGTAAGATATAGTCTTTTGAGTATGCCCAGTAGTCAGATAACTGGGTCATATGGTAGATCTATTTTTACTTTTCTGAGGAACCTCCACACTGATCTCCCGAATGGTTGTATCAATTTATGTGCATGCGCACACGCGCGCGCGCGCACACACACACACATCAGTGTATAAGGATCCTTCTTTCCCACAGCTGCTCTAACACGTGTTGTTAGATTTCTTGGTGCTAGCCTTTCTGACTGGGGTGAAGTGGTAACTCAAAATAATTTTAATTTGCATTTCTCCAGGGACTGGGGATGTTGAGAACACTTGTAAGGACTTGCTGGCCATTTGTTTCTTCTTTTGAGAATCGGACAGTCCATTTCCCTAGCTCCTTGATTGATGGGCACTTTTCTATCTTGGCTGTTTCATTTCTGGGCTTCTCTGTAGATCCTGGATCTTAGCTCCTGCCTGAAGCCTGGCTGGTGACGAGTCTTACCACACTGCGGGCTCTTCGCTCTGCTGACAGTTTCTTTTGCTATACAGAAACTTTTTAATTTTATGTAGCCCCATCTGTTGGCTCTTGGGGGCGAGTGTTTGTGCTATTGCAGTTCTGTTCAGAGAATTCTTGCCCAAACAAGTATCTTAAAGAACGTCCTCTGGTTGCTTCTAGCAGTTTCAGACTTTTGGCTTTCACTTGATGTCTTTGGTCCACTTCAAGTTGATTTTCTATATAGGGTGAAAGATGTGCATCTAGTTTCATCCTTCTACAGGTTGGGCCCAGTTTTGTCAGCTCCATCTGTTGACTAGGCTTCCACTATATATTTTTGTTACTTTGTCAAAAATTGAGTTCCCATAGCTTTATGGTTTATTTTTAGAGCCTGACTTCTGTCTCATAGGTCTACCTCTCTGTTTTAAGACCATGCTGTCTTTCTCACTTTACTTCTGCAGCATAATTTGAGGTCAATACTCATTTTTAAATTCTTATTAATTGAAAGTGCTTTTGAGGATTTTATACATGTTGTGTTTAAATAATTTTCACTCTTCCCTCTCCCCCACCAGCAACTCCTGTCTCACCAACACACACACACAGAATTGAGTCCATTTAACGTTGCTCATATATAGATGTGTTTAAGGGGATTGGATGATCTCTGAGGGCAGCTATATTGCTTCTCTGTCTCAGCAGCCATGGCCTGCCTGTAGCTCTTCATCTAGGGGTAAGACCTTGTGAGTTCTCCCCCATCCATGCTGGCATATCAACTGGAATGTCATGATATGAGTCTTGTTTAGGCAATTCTCTTATTGAGATTATTCTGAATCATATTTCATATCAAAATTATGTAGACAGTAACTAATAATACTGACTCTGGCATAGCCCCAGACACACTGGACCATGATATCTGCTGAGTGAGACTCTGGGATGCTTAGAACCAAGAATCTGTGAAGGTACCTGTAGAGAGCTGATGAAGTCCTGGGTAAATGTGTTTTCCTGACATTAGCATGGTTATATCAAGGACACCAATGCCTCAGACCCACAGGAGTGACAAAGATTTTCCCAGGTCAGACTCTAGGATGTGGCAAGGCCTTCCTCTGGTCCTTGTATGAACACTGGCTGAGCATGCAGAAAGCTTTGACCTTCTGATCAACACATACTCCTCCCTGATGTTTATAGTCTGAGACGGCTCTACTACAGAGGTCTTCCATGGAGACTAGCTTCCCCCTCCTCCTTAAGCTGTACATAATAAGCTTGCTGGGTTCCACGGTTGTGAAGTAGGAGCCCTCTGTCAGAGCAAGCACAGACCATCCAGTCCAGATTTTTCTATCTGTCTGTCTGTCTGTCTGTCTGTCTGTCCTTTCTTTATCCACGAGTTATCCCTGTCAGGTTTCCAGTTCCAAGCTATGAAGGATGTAGCAGGTATTCATTACCGTTATATCCCAAGATCTCTTGCCTTATAGACATGCTTGAAAATGTAAACAATGCATAACAACCTTCAAATACACAGACAACATCTTAGCCAGCACAATTGCAGATCCTTGCAGGACCCTTAGTTTACTTGAGGAATATCTTGGTCCATCTTTAGCTCCTTCTATGTTCTCTATCTTATCCAGTGTTTTCTCCCTTCTCTTGTCAATGTTAAGCAAAACTGAAATGAGGTATAGCCTTTTGGGAGGCATTAAGAGCATTTCTAGGGATCTGCAGGTGTGATTCAATGATTGAACACTTGCCTAGCAGGCATAAGGTCCCAGCACTACAAAAATGTGTCAAACAACTCAATAACTAGACGCCTTCCTGTGCTTAAAGGTCACTAGAGCAGTCTGCATACTAGGAATTCTCTTTCTTGGACTTCAAACTCCTGGCATGTCTTTATACTCTTCTTGGGTGCTCTGTACTTAAGACCTCTCATAGTTGCATTCATTACTAGAAAAGCAACTTGCTTTTCACAACAGGCTTCAAATACCCGAGCCCAGGGAAACCTTTTGAACTTTTACACATCTAAAAATACATCAAGAACCATATTAAACAAAAGGGTCTTTGGGAGCACAGGTGTTGTTGAAGATTCATATCCGTAACATCAGCTAACAGGCAGGCTTGCTTCCATCTTCCTGTATTCCTTAGTTCCCGTGCTCTGTGGAATAGAGGCAAGGATTAACTACTGTTGCAAAAACAGCGCTCAGCCTAAATGAAATATGAAAAAGATTATTCTGAGCCACAGATGGCAGGTGGTGGTCCAGAAACACAGAATCATGCTGCTCTGAATGACCTGTTCCAGTGTGGAAGTGATTGCATGAGCTTCTACAGCACATCGAGCTCTCTGCCCCTTATATGTCTAGTAACCGTCCAAGTGTCAGGGCCAGCCAGCCTGCATCTGGAAACCTCTGGGCCAGGTGAATGCTACAAAGCAAAGACAATTGGATCTGCAGCTGAGTTTGTCTTAAGTTTGTCTCTTGACACCTGTAGTCTCTGAGCCTTGACTTCCACCTCTGCTAGAGAAGGCCACTGCCAGGTTCCCAGAACTGTAGGAGGGAAAGCAAGTTAAAAAAAAGAAGCTGTTCATGGATGCTTCTGCTCTTCTTCATGGTTGGGAGTAAGCATGGTTAGAAAGTTTGACAAAGCTCAAATGAGCTGGGACTTTTCCTTGTGGGCCCCACGGAGTCACTTGCAGAGCCTGGAAATTAGTTCTGCGAGCAGCCATGTTTGCTTGAGATCAAGGTGTCTTCAGACAAGGTCAAACTTAACTTTTCTGGACAGCAGGCCAGAGGACAGTAGAGTTGCTGCCCAGGTAGGGCATTAGCCCTAAGAAATAGCTGCTCTAAATTTGCAAGCTAGCAGAGATAAGGCCAGCAACCCAACTGCTTTCTAATTTCTAAGGGGTGCTGCATGTCCCCAGGGCATCCCTGTAGTACAGGGGTCTGAACTACATCTTTCTAAGATCACTATATAGGGCAAGAGAATGGGTCTCCAGCATCTTTTACTTGCAATATCTAAAAGCATCAAGCCTACACCAAATACAACACATGTTATAAGTAAGTACATTAATTAGTGAATGGATGGAGGGGCAGTTTCAGACGATGTAAACTTGTTGTTTGAGTGATCTCCCCTCTTCCGTAGCATCACGTGCTTCCAGTGTTCTCTGCAAGCACAGGCCTTTACCTCAGAAACTAATTTTGAAAAGCAGGAACATTTCCCAGTGCAAACACAGCTCCATCAAAACTGTCAAGAGCAATGACGCATTAAACTAATCCATTCAATCCTTCATTCACTCAACAAACACTTACTAAATCTTCATTACACAGCAGGCACTACGCCAAATGCCAGAGACAACAGAGGAGAAAAGATGAAGTTTCTAGACTACCAGCAAGGCTCTGGTTTTCTTAAAGTAGTTGAGAGGCAGAGGTGAGGAAGCAGGTCACCTATTCACTGCCCAGAAACTTCAAAGAATATATGGCTCGAGTTCTACCAGTTCCAGGAACGCATGTCAATTCCTACAGCACCTCCTGCTGACTTCTCTCTAACTAGTTGGAACCTCAGACTGAATTTACTTCTTTTCTCAACCACCAAATAATAAGTACAGGGTTGGCAGTGGTAGTGTGTGCCCGTAATCCCAGCTCTCAGGAGGCTGAGGCAGGTGGATCTCTGAGTTTGAGA
>NW_022196913.1:34418582-34421668 GCF_008632895.1 Mastomys coucha | reverse complement strand
AAAAAGCCAAACCACTAAAATAGATTATTTTAGATTTGTCTTTAAATAAATAATAAAAGCAGGAGCTGGAAAGAATTCTCAATAGTTAAGGGCACTCGCTGTTCTAAAAGAGGACCCAGGTTTAATTTCTAGGACCCACCAACCATCAGTAACTCCAGTTCCAGGAAATCTATGTCCTCTCCTGACATCTGAGGTCAGCAGGCACACGCATGGTGCATATACATACATGTAGGCAAACACTCACAAATATAACACTTTTTAATTAAAAAAAAAAAGCAGAAAATGTATTGATTTTAACCCAAAACTCTCCATCCAACACATTTTCCACTAACACCGGTTCTACTTCCGTCAGCCTAGAAATCTAAGGCAATAAGTACAGTTCTATCTACTAGTTTAAACCTTGGCTCACAGGGGAGTAAGTCCGAACTCCCCTATTAGGTGCTGTCCCTTTAGAGCTTATGAAAATCCTCACAGAAACAAGATGGTGGCCCAGCAGCCAACTGCCTGTCCTCCCATCACCAAGGTTCTCTCAGAAGTGGAGAGTACAGGGAAGCCTGGTCAGAAACAACATCTCTGCCATGCTTCATGCCAATCCTGATCGTTACCATGCTCTTTCCGGGTGAAATCTTTCCCACGTTTGTATCTTAACGACATTCCTGCTGGAGGCTCGGGGACATTTCAGGCTCCGGTATCCCATGCTCCAGCACAGTGTTTCTCAGGCTTCCTAACACTGCAGCCTTTAATACACAACAACCTCGCGTTGTGGCGACCACACCCACCTTCCCAACCATACGAGGACTTCACTGCGGCTTCATGACTGGAATGTCGCTGTTAGGAATCGTAATGTAAATACGATATGTAGGATGTCTGATATGTGACCCTGAGGGCTCGTGACCTACAGGTTGAGAACTGCTGATCAATCACAAACAGTGTTCTTGGGTTCTGAGGCGGGCTTGAGTTGCTGGTTAAATCTGAGTGAGCCTCATGCGTGGAGTTCCTACAACCTAACAAGGGAGGATCTGGAGGGCGGGGTCGTCTGCCCTCTGCTGCTCAGTGGGAGCCTGCAAGGCAGCTTCCCACTGCTTGGTGCAACCTCCCATCTCCTTCCGCTTCCACGAGTTTTCTCTTCAGGCTTCTACTTCCTCTGGCTTCCTGCTGACCCATTTCTTTCCCTGTCCATATTTGAAAGAGGTGATGGTTACACTGAGCATGGATAGTTAAGTTTCTTCTTGTTCTCTAAACATCACACACTAACAATAATTTACCCAGAACTTACACTATATTAGCTATTACAAAAGCAATCCACGGGCCGGGAGGTGGTGGCGCACGCCTTTAATCCCAGCACTTGGGAGGCAGAGGCAGGCGGATTTCTGAGTTCGAGGCCAGCCTGGTCTACAGAGTGAGCTCCAGGACAGCCAGGACTACACAGAGAAACCCTGTCTCGAAAAAAAAAAAAAAAAAAAAAAAAAAAAAAAAGCAATCCACGGACTAGTTAAAAGACACGGGAGACTATTCCTACGCTTTATGCAAATGGACATTTTATATATGGAACTTGATCATCATTAGACTCTGGAATCCGAAAGTGGTTCTTGAACCAGTCCCCCACTGATACCCCTGGGAGGGACTATTGTTCTCCTACACAGCACCAAGACTGGATAAAGTCTTGGTAAAAGACTTGCTCATTTCACCACCTTATGACACACCAGAAGGGTGCCTCATGGAAAAACCAAAGCTCATGCAAGAGTACCTTGGCCTTAAGTCTCAGTTCTATCAATAATTCTGCAACACAGGGCCACTACAAATGTCTATGATCCACAGTGCCTTCCTCTGTGGAAAAAATAAACTATACCTACAAAGCTGTGAAAGAAGATAAGAAATCTGGTAAAGATGCTAATCCCCACTCCTGATTTACATGGTGAGTACTGACCACATGCTAGAACTTAAAACGAAGAAAACTTCAGCTTTGTGTACATTTGTGAAAATACACATGTCTTGATACAAATGGAAAATAATTTTGCATAAGGAATCATTTCCTAAAATAGAAATATATTATTTATTCAGTGAGAAACTAACTTTTTAATCATCTGGTCAGAACAAATTTTCACCTCCCAGGCCATCTGATTGAGGCACATCATTGAAGCATATATTTTATTATTAATATTATTATTATTATTATCATCATCATTATTATTATTTTCCACATTTTAAATATCATGTTTCCTTCTTTCACATAGACTATTTTATCCAGTAGAAATACCCCAAAGGAGCCACAGCACATTCATGACAAAGACAGAGTAGAGCACAGTTGTTTGCAGCTTCCCAACATAACAGTCCACCTAAAATAAAGCTGGATTTAGTCAGTTGCAAACGTTACCTAGCGTCAACCCATTGGCCATGATCACTGACACTTCCATGATACGCAGAGAGGAAAGAGAGCCTCTGCATGCTGAAAGCCATTACTTCTTGAAAAGACATTTGGCCACCTTTGACAGTGTTGCTATCTGGGTGCCTTCTCAGGGCCAATACAAGTCAAGCAGATCAAAGCATGGGAAGTGGAAACCAGTAGCCCCCACCCACTCCCCAGCACCCGGAGCACACAGGCAGCTTTCTGATGTCCAATCTTGGCTCAATTCAAAAGGAAAAAAAGAGGGGAATGGTACATTCCTGGCAGGGTTGGGGGTGATAATGCAGCTGGTTTGGGGGCACACCTATCCATTCAAGCATTCAGGGTTAATCTCCCCAGTTTGTGGAGGTTTTTTCTACACCCTGAAAACCTCCCTCCACAATCACCTTCCTCCAAGGGCTTTCGAGCATAGGAGTTGTGTCCACAGCCTGGTAAGTCACACATCCCAGGGTCTGGAGGTGCCAAGAGAAGATCATGCCTGGGAATGTTCTGATTTCAAAAATCTAGACAAGTCATCTCACCAGACACCTCCTAAGTGCTGGAGGCAATGGCTGGATTCATGCTTCCAGATTTTAGTAGGTCCAAATGATTTTGGAAGAGCCTACGCAGTGGCCTCTTCTCTACCCTGTGTTGCTGAAAGGCCCTGTAAAGCATGCAGACAAAGCTAGACATGGTGATTTAA
>NW_022196913.1:34409297-34418572 GCF_008632895.1 Mastomys coucha | reverse complement strand
ATAAAAATATTCCCTGCAGTGAAAAAAAATACATGTAAACATCTCCGAGTCACTGGAGAACCCTTGAGCCTGTCCGTTATGTCTTCCCAATGTCTCACAATTCTGTTCTTCTTTTCTCTGTGGATGTCAGTCTGCCTTCTTCTTTACAGAATTTGGACTCTGACACTGCCTTTGAGGCTGGCGTGGTTTGACTGGCAGGAAAAGGATTATCAGCAGACAGATGATGTGTAAGAAAAAGAACATGGACCTAGAAGTAAAAACACAAGAGTTGCCTTTCAAAGAAGAACATGAACAGAAAAGACATATGACGACATCATTTTCAGCGGGGTAAAAGGAGGCCATGCTCAACAGTGGCAGGAGTATCAAGTCCCAATGACTCATGTGCCATGTACTCATGTACTCCTTGCTCTGGTGGGCAAGCAGGCCAGGGATGCATGAAGCCACAAAGCTGGGTGAGGCAGAGACAGACAGACACAGACGGTCACACTGACATGGTCAGACCAAGAGAATTAACTGTGTGGAACCAAACATTTCGGCTGATCAAAAGCTGGAGATGCACTCTGTCCTCTAAGCACAAGCACAGCCTGATCTCCCACATGTTTCTCCAGGTTGCGGAGTTCTTGTCTACCTCAGGAACTGGCAGGATCCTGATTTTTAGCAAGCTCTTACTTTATGATTCATTTGAGAGGCTTGTGAAGAGGTGCCATAGTGTATGTGTGGTCCAAGGATAACTTTTAGGAGTCAATTTGCTCCTTCTAGCATGGGTTCCAGGAATTGAACTCAGGCTATCAGATTTGCACACCAAGTGCTTTAAGTGGCTGAACTATTTCACTGGTCCAGGATCTGAATTTTGAAAACTTCATTTAGAGCCTTGGAAATAATTTTCATCCAAACTAAAGAAGAACCAAAATTTACTCTTAAGATGTGTTGGGCGCCACTGTCACAATACAAATGCTAGATAAACACTGAGGACAACCTGCTAATAAATACATGTAAATAGAAATTGTGTTTGTTAGCATAACTGTGCCAGATATACTGGGAAGGCTAAATTAATACTTTAATTCAACTCCCTCAACCCTGCCCACCTGTTTGCCTGCTCACCTGTGCACTGTCTCTCTCTGTCACTGTCTCTCTGTCTCTGTTTCTCTATCTCTCTTTGTGTCTCTGTCTCTCTTTCCTTACCTTCTCTTGATGGTAAGGATTGAACCTAAGATTTTGTGGGTTAGGCAAGCATTCCATCACTGAGCTGTTCCCCTGTATCCCTAATCACTGCAACGTTCTCTAAAATATAAGAAAAACAGGTCAAAGACAAAGGATCCATTTCTCAGTAATGAAAAGGCTAAATATCTCAGATCTAGCCTAAGCTCCTCTACCTTTAGCAAGAGGAATGGCTCTCTAAAAATGTTTACAGAGTAGTCAAAAGCACCACCGTCTCCTCACTTGCTGTTTTGTCCCTTAAACACTAACTGCTTACAATGGCAGAAGCACATGGCCAGGATATAGCTAAGTGGTGGAGTGCATGCTGTGGAGCCTGTCTTTAATTATTAGCATTGAAAAAAAAGTATTAAACTGGGATTCCCAAAAGAGCATGAGTTTCTGCCCTGTCCCCCAGGACAACAACAGGAAAGGCACAGTGGTCCTTTGGTACCCACAAAGGAACCAGTCCCAGGACCTCTACTCATGCTGGTCCTTTGGCACCCACAAAGGGACCAGTCCCAGACCCTCTACTCATGCTGGTCCTTTGGCACCCACAAGGGGACCAGTCCCAGGACCTCTACTCATGCTGATCCTTTGGCACCCACAAGGGGACCAGTCCCAGAACCTCTGATCATGACAAATCTCCAGACACCCGCATGTCCTTATAAAATGGTGCAGTACTTGCATCTAATCTACAGAAGCCTTTTCTATGCTTTGAACCACCTGTGGTATGGTTTAAAAACAAAACATACTGTAAATGGGTGGAGAAAAATAGCAAGACGGAAGCTCCATACATGTTCTACCATAGAACCTAGTTTCCTCTGGACTTCAAAGGAGCAGCCCCATCTTCAAGCAGAATGGCTAAAGTAACCTTCAGAAGACCCTGGACCATAGTCATGGCAGTGAATAAACTGAACTACATGAGGGAAAACACATTCATGGAAAGGATAAGGGGGCTGTTTATATCCCTCCTGGAAAGGAAGGGGGTGTCACATGGTGCTTCCCTGAGATTCCAATTGCCCCTCCCTTCATGCCAACCATGCACAATATATAAGATGTACAAAACTGAAGGGGGGTTTGCTTTTCAGTGGTAAAGCCAGCATGCAAATCATTGATGGTTTTGTAAGTAACCCCAATAAATTCATTTTCCCCATCTGGACTTAAAGGGTCTTTCTTTGATCTGTCAGCTTCTTTTCTATCTGGGGTACAGATGTCAAGGAAAGTCACGAGAGACATCACTACAGACACCACGGCATCTTAAAAGCAGTCTCAGCTCGTGGATCAGAGGGTTGACTGTGTACAATGAACTGATATTTGAACAATAAAGAAGTAGTGACTGACTAACTTGTGTGTAAAGAACACTGCGATGAAAGGAGGCCTCAAGGAAAATCCTGGGCATAGACTGGATTCTCAGACATTAGAGTCAAAGTGACAGTAAACTCTGACTCTTAGGTGAACACACTTAAAATACTTTGTTCTTTTACTTTGGCTCCTTTCCCATGGGACATGTGATCATTATATTAAATTAAATCTCAGTACACAATCAAGAAAAGCAAATTTCAGTGTCCTAATAAGGTTTAGTGACCTTTCCTGACAGCCCATATCTCCTCTAAAACTTTATGGAACATTCCATCTTTCTATTATAGAAAGTCTCAAGTTAGTTACCATCTATTGAGCATACCCAATACTGACTTTGGGACTCTAGATATAAAGAGCATCTGTTCTCAAAAAGCTGGCTATCTACAAAAGCTATTTACAAATTCTAAGCTACCTTCTTCTTTAAATGTGTGCATGTGCTTGCTTTGTTTGATGCTTATGTGTGCATCTATGTGTGGAAACCAGAGTTCAGCTGTTGTTGTTCAAAAACAGTGCTCATTTCCTCTGAGACAGAGTCATTCATTGATTGGCCTGATACTCTCTAACCAGGCTGGGCTATCCCTAGGGATCCTGCTGTCTTTGCCTCCCCAGTGCTAGGATTACAGCTGTACTGCCACATCCTGCTCCTTATGTGAGTGCTAGGGATCAAACTCAGGTCCTAAGCTTGCAAGTCAAGTGCTTTATTGACTGAGCTCCCCCAGAGCAAATTCTTTTTTTTTTTTAGTTAGATGTTTTCTTTATAATATCTCCTTTCCCAGGTTCCCCTCCAAAAGAAAAAAAGAAAAATAATATAAAATAAGAAAAAAAATAAAAATAAAAAAAAAACCCAAAAACTAAAACAATCCCCTGTTCCCTTGCCCCTCCCCCTGCTCACCACCCCAGAGCAAATCCTAATATCACATACTGAATTTAAACAAGCATTGCTTAAAAATAAGTGAGTGAATGAGTATTGGTTTTTCAAACGATTTCATAAGTTACTTCTTCTTCCCCTTTTATAGCTTTTGGTTTTCTCACACAGACCATATCAGAAATGTAAATGTGAAACATGGAGACCATCTGAGAAATGAGTTTGTATATAGCTATCTTTCACTGCCTCACTGCTGGCCACTAAACTTATCTGCAAATAAGCTACAGATCTGCAAGGCAGCTATAGTCACCTTCTGTAAATGGCTGTGGCATTTGAATTTCCCTTTGTTAGATTTTCATGGCTCTCTTAAGAGTGAGTCAGAGTTGGAGAGAGGGTTGGGTATGCAAGGATGAGGACCTGAGCTTAGATCCCCAGAAAACATATTTTATAAAGCTGTGTGTGTGGGTATGGCCATATGTGCCTGTATTCTGAGTCCTGAGGGTTTGGGGCCAGGGGAAGGATGCAGGGGCAGAATAAGAATGATCACTTGGGCTTGCTGGCCACCAAGCCTAGCCAAAATATGGCTGGAAGAATAGATAGTGTCAAGCTCAAGATCCTCCTGCCTTTATTTCCCGAGTGCTGAGATGTTAGATGTATGTTCACTGCCTCGTTCAGAGAACCCTCTGTGTTTGTGTTCTGTATCAATCCCTTCCAAATGTACTACCAGACCCCTTCACACACTAGGAATGATGCTTGTCAAGCATCATCACAGGTACTGGTGCTCATGTGTTGGCACCTTTGGGGGAGTCATTTCCTCTTAAAGCGTCTACGGGCACTTTCAGAGTCAAGTCGCATTTAACAGTTCTTAGCACAATCCCTTAGTATGTTGGCTGCGTTTACCAATTCTGAAGTCAAGAAAAGGAAAGTTAGGCAACAGCTGAGGACAAACGAGGACTTACTTGTATAAACTGATGGTTGGCTCAACTGCCAACATGACAAAGGGTGCTGCTGTGTAAGAGACAGCCAACTGGGTGACAGCCCAGGTCACCACATCATAGGCAACCTTCCGAGCTTTGGAAGAAAGGAAGTGGTGTCTGTAGTTGTTCCTCACCTGCAAACCAGGAAGGCAGAAGCCGGAGGCTGGAGTGAGAACTGAAATAACTTCCATTCACTCAAAAGACAGAAAACCAGAGGGAGGAACACAGGCTGAAGCGCATGACCAACACTTTGAGTTGTACTTTTAACCAAAACAAAACAAAACAAAACAAAACAAAAACCAAAAAACCCTATCCGTTTTTATATTACATATATATGTAATATACATATACACATATACTATATGGTTTCCTTTTTAACCATTCCTCTCCCCCCCAAAATACTTTAAGAACATGCCACAGAGCCTTCCAAAACCTTTTCTATTTACATATATCTACATTTATATTCTTAATGGCACTAGTGTATTTTTTTAGCCTAGTTACTTTTTTTTTTTTTTGGTGTAATCTGTTATAGACTTTTTGCCATGCACATGAATATTAATCTTCAATGTAATTTATGGTAATTGTGGGAGACTTGGTTTGTCTGTCAGGCCCTTGTCTTGCTGTTACAGTTTTGTGGTGCATACTCTTCCTAGTAAGTCTCTGTACTCTGCCCTGTTTCCATGGTTCTAATAGTACAAGTGTCAACGGTCAGCACAACTAAAAGCAACTGCTATCTGCTGGGTGCCTCCTATGCCCCACTCCTGTGCTAATGTCTTACACAGACCGTGTCTGTTGAGTCTTCTAGCAAACCACTAGCACTGCCTGGTGAAGCAGAAACCTTTCTTAGGCTGGGCATGTGGGGGTTAGAATATGCTTGGCCAGGGAGTGGCACTGTTAGGAGCTGTGGCCTTGGTGGAGGCAGTGTGTCACTGTGAAAGTAGGCTTTGCTGGTCTTCTCTTGTTTGCCTTCAGAACAAGATGTAGAAGTCTCAGCTCCGCCAGTGCCTGGACACTGTCATCCTTCCTGCTATGATTATAATGGATTGAACCTCTGAAACTGTAAGAGAGCCCCAATTAAATGCTGTTCTTTATAGTAGAGTTGTCTTAGTCAAGGTGTCCCTTCACACCAATGAAACCCTAAGACAGGTTGTGTCTAGTTGGTAAGAACTTGTCTACGATGCACAAAACTCTGGGATCAGTCCCCAGTACCTTTTAAAATCAGGCACAATGGCATAGGCCTATGAATCCAGCATTCCAGTGGTCCAGAGGTGGAGGCAGGAGGATCAGAAGCTCAGAGTCATTTCAGATACACATTTTTGATACATACATGTTTTGGATACATACTTTTTTGGATACATGTTTTGAATACATTTTTTTTTTTTGGATCTGGGATAGCCTGAGCTACATGAGATTCTGTCTCACGATAACAACAATACACCAAAACAACACCCCCCACCCCCCGCCAACACCAGCAGGGATCCTTTCCACCCTCTCTCACCTCCTCAAGAATAGTCTAGGTTCCATCTACTCAGAAATGCTAGGCAACAGCTATGAAATTTTCATAGCTAAGGGGTTAGCCTCCAGAAGCCAAAACTTTCATGGCTGCTGAGTTCATTCTCTTGCTAGAAAAAAACTGGAAATTCTGCTCCATCAATCCCTCTCTTTCCACTCGCTCACTAACTTCCTTCTGAAAAACTGTTTCCAAGGCTGCAATAGACAGATCTACATAAATCAAAGCCCATGCCAGCAGAGGCCACTGGGGTATAGATATTTTAAGGAATGATATGCTGAATACATCGACAGAGCAAAGCGCTGACCTTTATTTCTTAGTTTGTTCTGACAATCTGTTCTTTGGTTTTGTTTCAGAATCTGACTTGGTATATAGAAGAAGAACAAATAAAAGCTCTTTCCTCCTTCTCGTGTTCAAATATGTATTTAATATTTTGAATTTTTAAAATCAGCCTGAAAGCAACTTTCTACCTTGTTCATAGGTAGAAATCTGATATACTTCATCTAAATAGAAGAGGGACCTTCAGGGGAGAGCTCTTGACTTATCCACCATGGTATCGGGATACCGACACTGACTGGCATGTGGCAGGGCTGCTGGAATGTTCATAGAAAAGTACACTGAAGGACTTGTAAATAGCAAGAGCTTGGAAGGTAATCCAGTTGTGAACTGAATACCCAGGACCCACTTAAACACACACACACACACACACACACACACACACACACACACAAGGCAAAAAATCCAGGCATAGTGACATCCACTTTTGTGATGGCACCAGGTAGATGGAAATAGGCCGATCTGTGAGGCTCATCAGCAGCCAGCCCTAGCCTGCTTCTGAGTCCCAGGTCAATGAGAGATTTTTCTCAAAAGAGAAAAACATAGTGCATGCCATCTGAGAAATGATATCCAAGGCTGTCTTCTGTTCTACACACACACACACACACACACACACCACAAGTGCACCTACACACTCGCCAACCCACACTCCACCATACACACACCTCACACGAAAGGAATAAATAATAAGATTTATATATAACACAACTAATGTCATTGAAACCTCTTGGGATCTGAAATAACAGAGAGCATAATCATGATCAAGAACAAAGTTAAATCAAGTACAAAAGTCTGTACTGAACACAAATAATTTTATGATTTGATTGGATCAGACACCTGAATGGTGGATCTGTCTGTCACCAGTAGACTCGGTCCCTCAGGATGCTACCTCACTGACTGCCAGAGCCATGGTGAATTACTTCTCGACTTAGCAAATTGATGTGAGATATTAAGTGGGTATAAGCGAACTGAAGTCTGATAGAGCCTGCACTAATTGGTAAACATGATCATCTTTGCATGCACATCCCGTCTGTAATGATTAAAAGTGTCTCCATTTCTCAAGGGAGTAATTCGATGCTCATAAAGTTCTTACTGTTTTACTCTCTGCAAGTGAATCAGTTAACCACTTTTACAAAGACAAGTCCTTATACATAGAAGTACTTTTGCAATACGACAACTTTATACATATTATTTGATTTTTTTTCCCCAAATACTATTCCAAGAAAACAAAAGTAGTATTCAGGGAGGAAGTTATCACCCAGCATCAAAAAGTCACTCCTAACATCCCCACAGCACTAACTCGCCAAAGCAGCAACAACCATCACACACACACACACACACACACACACACACACACACACACACACACACCCCTGACAGAAGCTTACCGCTCTAGCTGCCAATGTGACCGGGACTCCAGTTAAGAATGTGAAGTAGTATCCAGGGTAGACGCCGTGCCACAGAGCAGACAGGAAGAAGGTGAGTGCAGTGGGGTACCAGGGAACCCGTTCATAGCACACACTGTGAAGAGAGGGAAGACCAGCAAATCCCTGGTGAAAACACTGCACAATTCCAGGGACACTTGCCTCCCTTCGGGGCAGACCACATGGGAGTCCTTAGATCCATTCTGAAATATGTATGCCTGACTCTTAGTAGGAGCTTGCAATGAAATTCAGGCAACCTGTGCTTTTTGGCATCTTTGAGCACTGTCGGACATACCCTTCCTGGCTCCACTATAAATCATACCTCATTAGACTAACCGGTCTGGACCCTATCGCGTGGGCTATTATCACAAAGGTCTGGGTGGTCTCTTTCAACTCAACACAAGTTCCTGCCTTACAGACGCAGGTTCCACCAAAGGGCACATCCACTAAGGGTACAGATATGAGTGTTAACGACATTAAAACACCTGGATGAGCATCGTCGGAAATTATCTTCATGTAGCCAGCATGAACTCATCTTTCCAACAGGCCCTTATGCCATCTGACTAATCAACATTTTCATCTTGGAACTTCAGGGAGAAATTAGTGTGCCGGTTAGAGGAGCTGCTCAAAGTCTATCAGGTTTTAAATGACCAAGATAGACATTGAGCAGACCTTACCCCAAGTGCCTGAGATAAGCCTTTTCAATTTCAGACTTTTTTTTTTTACAGAGTTCAGAGTGTTTGCATATGCATGAGTTATCTTGGGGATGAGTTCCAAGTCTAAAACACAAAGCTCATTTGTATTTTATGAACACCTTCCATACATAGCTGGAATGCAGCTTCACCCAATGCTGTAGCATGTATGTTCTGACTGCCAATCTGTCATGTGAGGTCAGAGGTGGAATTTTCCACTTAGGACATCATGTTAGTATTCAAAGGCTTCATATATGGGGACATTTGCTGCTTCATGTTTTCAGATATAAGATGCTCACTGTGTGAACTACACTGTGAGGGTCTAGAAAAGTTAGCTAATTCCCTTGAGATCTTTGGCTCTTATTGATTAAAATAACTGATAGGAAGTGACGGGGGCTTTCTCCCTAAAACTCAAGTTTATGCACTGCATAATGGCAGCCAAAGGTAGCCACTATGCACTGCAGAAAGTGACAGTGTCCTAATAAGAAGTGAAGCAGAAAATTCAAGCAATTATCATGGATTCATCACTGATGGTTCAAAAGTAACTGAATTTTTAAATTATTATTGTTGCTGTTGTTGTTGTTGTTTTAAGACAGGGTTTCTCTGTGTAGCCCTGGCCAGGATGGCCTCAAAATCAAAGATCTGCCTGTCTCTGCCTCTCCAAGTCTGGAATCAAAGGCCTGAGCCACCACAACGGATATACACTCCGATTCCAAGGTCCATCTCCCTTTTCATTAAGGAAAAAGAAATATAACTGAGATTTAAAACACAGGATTATAATGCTATTCTCAGTAAGATTTCTTTTTAACATGAGAACTAGGCACATGCATTTTAAAAATTTCTTTGCCCAACAAATTGGGAAAAGATCTTTACCAACCCTATATCTGATAGAGGGCTAATATCCAAGGTATATAA
>NW_022196913.1:34408794-34409125 GCF_008632895.1 Mastomys coucha | reverse complement strand
ACAGAGCTAAACAAAGAATTCTCAATTGAGGAACACTGAATGGTTGAGAAGCACCTAAAGAAATGTTCGACATCCTTAAGTCATCAGGGAAATGCAAATCAAAACAACCCTGAGATTCCACCTCACACCAGTCAGAATGGCTAGGATAAAAAACTCAGGTGACAGCAGATGCTGGAGAGGTTGTGGAGAAAGAGGAGTATTACTTCATTGCTGGTGGGATTGCAAACTGGTACAAGCACTCTGGAAATCAGTTTGGCGGTTCTTCCAGAAATTGGACATAGTACTACCGGAGGACCCAGCTATACCACTCCTGGGCATATACCCAAAAGAT
>NW_022196913.1:34386175-34408242 GCF_008632895.1 Mastomys coucha | reverse complement strand
ATGGGGAGGGGGGAGGCAACAGGGGTTTGTTTTTGTTGTTTTTGTTTGTTTCTTTGTTTTCTGGAGGGAAAACTGGAAATGGAGAAATTTACATGTAAATAAAGAAAATATGTAATAAATAAATAAATAAATAAATAAATAAATTTCTTTGCATCATTTTGCATGAGTAAAAACTTTTATCTCTAACATTTTTCATTCTTAATCATCTTGGGCTGTATACTTTTAATGGAGACTGTATGACTCAGGCATGTTGGAACTACTCAGCATAAAGAAATAAATGCCGGTGTTAAAATTGCTTGCAATATTAATTAAAAACAATCATGTTCATATGAAAATTTATAAACTACAGAAACAGGCAGTCTTCAGACAGCATGACATAAGCTTTATTAGAAGAATCGCTGCATTGTGTCTCCTTTGCTTCAGTAGTTTTAAAGATTAATTATTTGTTTTAAATATTTTTCTTATTTCTTAAATAAAATTTTGAATAAAAATTGTTTTAAGGTAGTTTGAGAGGTATTTTGTGTTTGTGTGGGGGTTTGTATACATGAGTGAGCATGCCTTGGAGACCAGAAGAAAACAATGGACCCCTTAGAGAGCTGGAGTCACAGGTGGTTGTGAGACACCCAACGTAGGTGATAGGAACTGAACTTGGGTCATCTGTGAGGTCAGCACACTTAATCACAGACCCATCTCCTCAGCTCTGCCTCGGTGTTTCGATCTGTGGAAGACACTCTTCATCAAAAGCAAAACTCAATATTTTCATCCTCTGTACTGACTTTAGGTACATTCACTAGTTTGGATTTGGTGTTCCAAAGATTCAGAGTTCCCCAACAAGTAATTCTTCTAAATTTATAACACATAGAAACAAGTCAGAGAGATGTCAACACAAATGCAGGCATGTAGGGTGCCACAAAGCTCTCAGGTCTGGGAACAGTAGCAGCCCTCGTCAGGGATTTTTAACATTCACACTGACTTCCTAAGATCTAAAATCTAGGCTCTGCTGGGTATCAGGCCATACAGCAGAGAGGCCAAAAGCCTGGTTCTTGGAACAGAGCTCTCTGACTTCGGGCATGTCGTGTAGCCCCTCTCTTTCACTTTCTACAGCTACTAAATGGGGTAATACACTAATGGTGTCTCACAGGATTGCCAAGAGAAGTAAACAAGTGTGTGGAACAAGTGATGAGCATTATGGGATGCAGTGGGCTCAGACAGGGATCTTCTCAAGCCACCGTGCCTACTTTCATTTACAAGATGTGCACATTAATGTCAAAGTGTCAGAGTGCATGCCGGTGAGCAGCTGCATGACTGGCCGGCAGCTGTTGCTCACCTAGGAAGCCCCTAAGCACATTCCTGCCAGGAGCAATCAAGTAATTCTTGTGTCCCTTACCATTTCAGCCATGTAGATGTCTGAATATTCCAGTTTTCCAAGTACATTTTGAAACTCGTAGCAGTCTAAAAACAAGAAAATAACACCTATCATTAGCTTTAAAAATACCCAAGCAGCGGAAAGTCCAGACCTCCCTCCAGCAGAGCTGATGTGGATTCTGAGCGTGATTACTCAGAGTCTCGTCAATCAGCTGTTCCACCCCAGGCAGTTACATTTTCTGGCATTTATAAGATTGTGTGTTGCAGTTAAACTTTGGCTTGGAAACTTGAGTCTGCTCAGAACTTATTTTTACATCAGAGCAAAACTGAAGGAGGGTTCTGTCCATCCCCTCCCACTCTGATTTTCTAAAAAACGAAGTCAAATGACTTAAAACTACTCTAAAATGGGATTTCCCACACGGAAAGTTCAACCATCTGATTGTAGGGCTTTCGGGACAAGTTACACGAAACTATTATCTTTGTACTATGTAACTGTGTACAAACTAGGTCAGCTTTTTACAGTCAACTTCTATAAATAGAGGCACAGTCCCAACTGCATCCAATTTTGCCTCGAATAGTAAGAGCCTTCATGCATGAAGGGATCACAATACAGAAAAGAAAATAAAGAAATATGACCCACAGGGAAACCAAATAAGTCAGTCAACTGCCAAAAGAAGGCAGCCCCAAATAAGCCACAAACTGTGCTTTCTCATTCAAAGGGTAACCGGAACTGTGTCTTTTCCCCATGGAAAACATTCAGCTATAAGAAACCCTGTTTACAGAGGGAGGGGAGGGAAGACAAGTAGGGGAGGAAAGTGAGGAAGAGGCAGGAGTGAGGGGAGGGGAGGGGAGGGATTAATATGTGAGAGGAGAGAGAGGAAGGGAGGGAAAGAGGGAGGGAGGGAGGGAGGGAGGAAGGAAGGAAGGAAGGAAGAAGCCCTGTTTAAGCCACATAACCACTTGATGAAATATGCTTGAAAGGAGAGCATAGAGCAATAGAACAAGAACAGAGACAGAAGATGGCCTGACAGATGTTAGTTGGGTAATATAGATGGCAGACAGATGACAGAGAAAACAGGCTGGATAGACAACAAATGACAATAGAGAAATGATGCACAATAGATTAGAACTGAGGATGTACATAGGTAGAATGCTTCTCAGGCTTTTGTCAACTTGAAACAAGTTGGAGTTATCTGGGAAGAGAACTCCAATTGAGAAAATGTCTCCAACAGATTATCTGTAGATAAGTCTATACGTCACTTCCTTCATTAATGATTGGTGTTTGGAGGCCCATCCCACCATGGGCAGTTCCACCCCTGGGCAAGTGGTTCTGAGATGAATTAGAGAGCGGGGAGAAAAAGTCACCAGGGGCCAAGCCAGGAAGCAGCATTCTCCCTTGGTATCAGCTCCTGCCCCCAGGTTCCTGCCCTGACTTCCCTCAGTGATGGGCTGTGACGTGGAAGTGTGGCTGGAATAAACCATTTCCTCCCCAGGCTTCCTTTAGTCATGGAGTTTTATCACAGCAATAGAAACTCTAGGATAGGTAAATAGATATGGACAGATGATAATTAGAGAAATGATAGATAACAGACTAAAAGACAAGAGGAAAACAGATACACACATGACAGGTAGAAAGTAAGCAGGAAAGAAGTAACGGATGATGTAGGAATGTCAGGCGATCTATTATTTTTTGGGTATTTCTAAATCCACTTTGTTCCCATTTACACTGCTAGTAGATGCTTTAAACATGGCCTTGAAGCACTGTAACAAAATCAGGCTTCCTTGTTCCCCTTTGTTCTTGCCCCATACCAAATACAGTGGAAATATTCTCATTTTCTTTTAGAATAACTGTATAACTTAATATCAGCCTCTCACCCCCAAGCACATACTCATAATGAAAGGGTTCTGACTTTTATACACATTCATGGGCAGCCAAAAACCAACAGGTCAGCTCTGAAGGACAGTTTTCCAAGGGAATGAAGTCCCTAAATTCCAAGGCCTTGCCTAACATTCACATAGTAAAGAGAGGCACACAGTCTTCTCAAGGTTTTCGGAGAATGGGACGGGGGTCATGATGTTGGCAAACTTTCTGGTGGAGGAGTGGTTTACTGAAATGTGGAAAAGTGTCACTGATCACTCAGAACCAGTTCTAAATTTGAGCCATCTTTTTTTAACCATACTTGCCAGGGCTTTCTGATGCAAGGAGCCATCAGATTCTCTAGAATCTAAATATTAGCATTTCCCCCATCCTGGGGGGCTGGTGATGCAATCTGGTCAGTCTGGGGCATCAAAGAGAACTATGAATTTAAATTGAATATATGATGCTATTTGGTTAGGTAACAGGTACAAAGTGCTTCTGCTTCACTCTTCCTGTTTACCTTCTGAAGTAACAGTGGAAGAAGAGGTTGGGAGAAAGAAGAGATGGAGGAGGAGAGGGCGGAGGAGAAAGAGGATGGGGAAAGGGGGAGAAGGAGGGAGTGAGGAGGAGGGGATATGGGGGAAAGAGGAAAAGGAGGAAGAAAAGGAGGCAAAAAGCAAGAGGGATAGAAGGGGAGAGAAGGGGGACAAGAGAGAAGGAAAGGAAGAGGAGGGGAGGGGAAGAGGAAGAAGAAGAGGAGGAAGAAGAGGAGGAGGGGGAGGAGGAGAAGGAGGAGGGAGAGGAAGAGGAGGAGAATCTAACACACTCCTTATGACTTTGCTAGGTGAAAGGCAGGCTACCTTCCCTCTGGAGACCTTCCAAATGCACAAGGCCTCAGGCAGAGGAAGGCGGGAGGTTTTTCTCAGACTCATTTTGGTCAGCTTGCCACTAAATGTGGGTGGAAGATGGTCAGTCCCCCAGGCTTCCTGCTCTCACGTCTGCCCCAGTGTAGATGGAAATTAAAACTCATAGCCACCCTGCGCAGCTGCCTGGGTATTCCTGCATGGTGCGCAGCTTAGCCTTTCTCTACTGCTGCAGGATGAAAGGCTCTGTGCCCTGGTCATCCTACCCATGCCAGGGTAAATAAGGCAAACTGCGATGATGTGGTCCAGAGGGAATCATGTCTATCTCCAAAGACAAAACGATACTGTCATCCTAGAATAAAGACTGGAGAAGAGACACCTAGTGGCCTAAAAGGTGTGCATTGAGACAGTTCTCCAAAACCAAATGAATTACAATTGCTTCCAAAAACCACCACCACAACAAAAACAAACAAAACAACAACAAGAACAAAACAGATAGCTGAGCATGCTTAATTCTAAAGGCATAAGCCTCTGGTCTACATTCTGAACTGGAACCCAAGTCAAATGCAAACAAAAGAAAATGACATTTTCACTTTCTAGTTGGTAGAACAAGAATTAAACAGGAGAGTTTCCTAGCTGTTTTTCAAATTTGTGATGTCATTTTTCCTTGAATCATGGCAAGTGTCAGGAAGTGGGTATCCTGAAAACAAGATGGTGATACTCGGAAGAAGGAAGAGGAGGAGAAGGAAGAGATCAATATAAAAAGTGAGGACAATATGGGGCCAGGCATCCCCAAAACAGCTCTCCCCAGACAGCCTGATGAAGGACTTTGGGAATTCCACACTCACAGCAACCGCTTGCTTTATTCACTGTGGCTGTTCCATAAACACAATATTCTCACCTCAATCTTCCAGATGTTCAAGTTAGACAGAAGATCCCAGCAAGAATTCCCATCCGCATCCATGCCACTGAACCCGAAGCCAGCCGCATTGTGCACTGCATCCGCTGTGGTTTTTTAAGACAAAGCATCAGGATCCAGGCAGAGGTCTTTAAAGGAGTGCAAACATTTGTCTACTTCCAACACTGGAAGCCTATTCTGTAGTTTCTTGGAAAATGAGCAACACCCCCCCCCCCCATAAAAACACACAAAGGATCGGGCCTTGTTATGAACTGGGCTGTGTTGGTGACCTTAGTTTTCACTCACTTGTTCTATAGCCTTTAAGTGAGTGTTTGTTATACGGCACAAGACTGGGGGAGCATCAAATGGACAGAGGAACAACAAGGAGTGAAGAAATGAGATGAAGATGTCGGCAGCGGGATTCAGGGCTGGGAGAGTGCCAGAGGAAGAGAAGAGGGCACAACATGCTACTGCTTAGATGCAGAGATCAGTAGGGGATGAGGCAGAGGGCTAAGCGTTATCACTAAAGATGGAAGACTGCTGTGACCAAGGCAGTTTAAGGAGGAAAGGTTGTTTGTTTTTGCTCACTATAGGGAAGGCATGGCGGATGGCGGTAGGGGTATGAGGCTGCGGGTCACACAGCACCCTCAGTGAGGAGGCAGAGAAAGGAAAGCCGGCTCCCAACTCATTTTCTCCGTTTTATCCAATCCAGGCCACTCACACTCAGGGTGGGTCTTCCCACCTCACTCAAACCTCCCTGGAAATAACTTCAGGCATGCTCAGAGGCTTGTGCCCAAGATTATTTGAAACCCCACCAAGTTGTCTGTCGACATTAACCATCTCAGATATTCTAGGGTTGGTGTGCTACGCCAGGAGAGACCCAGTACTGGAAACAAGCCAGGATCTTATCCTGGACATGTTACATACAAGGGGCTGAGAAGCTAACACAAGATGAAATTAAGGAAAGTTTTAAACCCACAGCAAGGTAGAGAAGCCAAGTTGGGAACTGGGAACCAGGTGCAATGGACGCCACACCAGTACACAGGGATCAAAACCCTCCACAGTGTATTGTGGCAGAGCTTAGGAGGCAGAGACAGAAGATCAAGAGTAAGAGATCATTCTGGGCTACACAGCAAGTATAAGGCTTGGACCACACAGGAAAAGTTTGTCTCAGATAGAAAAAAGATAGCAAGCTACCTTCTTCACAGAGTCATCCTGAAAGCCCCCACTTTCATCTTTATTTATTTAACTAAATTATAAGAAAATGGTCCCCAGAGGAACAATTTGCCTCAAAATGCTTTAATGAAGTGTTTTGTAACCAACTAGAGTCCTGACAAGCTCCTACACTTATGATGAAGACCAAAAGACTAATTTCCTCCTTCATCATCGTCCAAATTCTGTTAGATTTTGCTCTTCAAGAAAGTGCTTATTAGTGACTCACACTAATTAAACCACACTGCTTCAGAGTTCTACATCTGAAGGAGATCTTAGAGGATCATCCCGTAAACGTTCAAGTCCACATGCAGACTGCCTTCCAAACCTACTGGAAAGGAGCCCATCTTCAGACCAGCCAAAAAGGAGGCAGCCTTCTCCAGGGTGGCTCTGAGCTTAGTGGTCCAGCACTTGTTTAGCACTTACCACGGATGCCAAACCCAAAACTGGAAAGAGGGAAAAAGGGAGAGAAGGAGAAAGGGAGAGAGGGAGAGAGAGAGAAGTAAAGGGGGAGAGGGGGAGAGAGGGCAAGAGAGAGAAAGGAAGAAAGGGAGAGAGGGAAAGAGAGAGAACAGAGTTCTATGATTATCTCCTCTATTTTTAGCATAGTTGATGATTTAATGATGCTTATCTTAGACTTGGCTTCAGTTGAAAACTATCTGGTTTCTTGTAGAAGGATTTAAAAGGACAGAGCCTCATGTCATCCTCTCTCCTCTAGAGGGAAACTCAGTAGAGAAAAAGAAGAAAACATGCCCCAAAAGGAACCTCACAGTTCATATGTGAGACCAAATCAAGAAATGACCGATGTCAAGTGGAGGACAGCACAGCAGCACTTCTTAGCTTCCCATATTCTTCAACTTTGTGCCCACCATACAGAGCTGAAAGAACCAAGCAACAATCATGCACAGAATGCATGTGTTCCATGGTCATCATCTGTGATAGTCAGATTTTCACAAGATACCTAAAGAAAGCCACTTAAGGGAGGGGCCAGTTTACTTCAGCTCAACCCCAGATGTTACAATCCACCACTATAGGGTGTGTGTGTGTGTGTGCCCGCGCGCGCATGTGCGTGTATGTATGTGCGTGTGTATGTGTGTGTTTGTGGGGCAGGAAGAGCATGTCACATCATGGCACTCAGGAAGCAAAAAGAGCAAAATTGCCTATGTCCCCATCTTTCTCCTTCTCCCCCATTCCTTCCCATTCTGGAGCCCTCAGCCAATGTGTGGTGCTGCTGGCACACAGGACTGGAATTTCCTCGAGGCTGTCTCTGGAAATTCCCTTACATTCACATCTAGAAGTGTGCTTTACCAATAGCCCATGTGCTTCTCAATGCCAGTAAGCTGGCTATCAAGATGAGACATCGCATACCCTTCTGGGTCTCGGTACCCAACACCTTACAGGTATTTCTTATTTACTCTCACAGCTGTGTTAGGAGGGACAGTAAGAGTAGGCTCAGCAGCATAGGAATACAAACGCTAGAGGAGAAGACTAACTTCTAGAAACCTGTAAAATGGATATAACAATGGTACCCAGGTTAAAGAGCTGTAGAAGCGTGTATAAACTACACGGTGCAGGGCCCATCCGTGGAAGCACTCAAGAGATGGTAGTGGCCATTTTTTACTGTAATTGCCTCTGATAATGGAAAGGAGACTGAGACCAGAGATATTTGTTCAATGTGCAGACCATTCCAGTGTAGGCAGTACTGAATCTGAAGGCCAGAACCAATTCCACATCCTAAAGGGTTAAGAGCTCTTTTTCAAGATGACCGGTTCCCAGAATAACCCTATTTGGAGAGTCAGGATTCCCTGTTCTGCACAGTGCTTTCTGCAGAAGTTTATCTGAGATTCCATCATGGCCCTGAGCAGCCAGAGTGAGGTTCTGACTCATAGCCCCAAACCAGCTTTCCTATCCCCATGCATGGTGTAACTTACTATGGCAGACAAACTTGTTTGGATATCCCTGTCTTGGATTTTGTGGGCCTTAGAACATTGCCTATGCTACAGTTGAGCCTCCCTAATTAGTACCAATTAGTTGGAGAGAATCAGAATTGGATGTTAAGCCCAAAGAAAATAGTTTTACTAATTTAATAGAAACAGTAATGAGAGCAAGTCTAACATAGTGCAGTGCAGCTGAGATCCATGAGAGGCCAGCTTTAAAGATTCAATTTATAATAATTTGTAATTAGTGTATCAATTCTATGTAAATGACATTTTAAAGAGCTGGATAAAACAATTATTCCGTTAAGCAATTTAAATATTCCCTGATGGACTATTCATTGCTTCTTTATTCATAAATAATACAAAGGTGAATTTCAGACTAGCCCATGTAATCTAAACTGGAAAAGGCTTCAAATTGAAGCCAGGCAAACTAATAAAGCATTTCCACTATGCAACCAGGAGAACAGAGAGATGGGGCAGAGGGGAAGAATCACACCTCCTAAGAACAGAATGACATCCTGTTCCCTGTCACCCCTCCCACCCAGACCCTGTCAGCACAACCCACCTTGTGTCAGACTCTCCCCAGGAGGCCACGGAATGGCCTTTTTTCCTCCTTAAATCTGGAGCTGATTTAGTTCAAAGCCAGCCCTTAAGCCCTGAGATACAAAATGTAGGAGCAGGAAGGGTGGGGGGAGAAGAGAGAAAGCAAATAAGTGAAAATAGAGAATGCAGTTAACAGAAAAAGACTCTCCCACTCTCTTCCACCCTCTCTCCATAAACACGCACATACGCATGCACACAGGTAAGCATGCACGCACGTATGCACGCACACACGCACACACTCACGGAAGCACGCACGCACAGCACCAATGAACACCTGCACACATCCTTACTCAGGTTAGAGCAAAGTGAAAGCGTTAACTATTTTGCACGGGAAAACGTATATATGCAAAGATCCAAACAGACTCCCCGCTACTTGAGATAGAACTGCTTAGCTACTACAGAAATAAAGAAGGCAGCAATTTTAACTAGCAAAGCAACAGCAGAATCAGGAAGGAGGGGAATGGACTTTTGAAACACATTTTTCCTCCCTATTATTTTTATGGCCACTGGGGCAGCTCTTGATGCCTCTTGCCCAGTTGATGGAGAGGTCTACGTTCCCACAAAATGGCAGTCTTGGGATGCAGAAGATAGTTCCTAGGACAAAGCCTGGTACTCAACAAACACCACTAAATCAAGCTGAACAGAAATGGGAACAAAACATAGCCCGCCATAAATTCTAAAACAGCTCTAATGCTGGTGTGGTAGCTCACATCGTTAAGTCCCAGCAGAGGCAGGCAGATCTCTGAGTTTGAGCCAGCCTGGTCTACAGAGTGAGTTCCAGGCCAGCTAGTAAGATCCAGTCTTAACAAAACAAAACAAAACAAAACAAAAAGCTCTAAGTCTGTTGTCTCTGGCCAAATAATGCATTTGGGCTGAACTTATACATACATATTTTTTGCAGTGAAAATAACCTGGCCCAGGGAGAAATTGCTTAGTGGGCACGTTTGTGCTTGGGGCCATAAAAAGTGTCTGGCTCTCAACATTAACATACTATAACGAAAAGCCTGCCAATGCTGCTCTGCATGCCTAAACGGCCAAAATAGTCTATTTCATATTACCAATATTTAAATAAAGTAATTTTGCATCTGCCAAGTTTAATTTGGAACTTTAAACCCAAGGAACAAACTAAGAAGAGGATCCACAGTTATTCCTTAATCTGCGGTCAGGATTCAAAATCCTTTACAAGCCTCCAGAAGTGCAGAGGCTCATTACTTAGCAAAGCCTTATACAACTCCATCTCAAATTCTCAAGGGAACTATATAAAACCTTGAGATTGGCCAACACTCCCCCCACCAAAATGAAGCTGAACTTTCCACCATAAAGAGGAAAACTTGAACTGAGCATCCTCCTGAAGCAGCAGGCTCAAGCAGCACTCTCATCACCATGGGCAACCTAAACTAGAGTGTGTGCTAGTAAAACTCATCATACATACCTAGAACCCGAAAAATGAAAAGCAAGCAAGACTGTACTGGAATTTTCTCTTAACTCCGTACTGCACGCAATGGACAAGTTCAGTGGTTGGAAGCTGATACAAGCACTGTGTTTAAACAACAGCCCAGATATCCTCTCCTCAATGATAACTGAGTTTATGGAGGGTGGAAGAGAGGAGCGCAATGTTGAAGACTAAAATTGGCACTGGCTTCCCTGCTACCCTTGATGGCTCCAGACTTAATAATGAGTCAGTGATACAAATGGTATTCTGGCTGAGCCATCCATGGAGGACCATGATGCACCTCATTCCTTTGGGGTCACTCCATTGAACTTACCTAATGTCCACGCAAAGTAATACTTGGGCTTTGCGGCTTGCATGACGACATATAAATACCAGAGACGACTCAGAAAGTTGGCCTTATGGACAAACCAGTCATCAATAAGGAAGGTGACGGGAAAGGACTTAGAGAGCGTCAAAAACAACAGGAGAGACATCAAGGTCATGCACAACTTCTGTATCACAGCTCCCTAGAAATGGGAGGAAAAAGACCATTTACCTACTCGGGTATGAAGAAACTAAAGAACATTGCTATCAATTACTTCCCTAGAAGGAAGGGTAACAGGTGTGGGTTTCCTTCCTCAAGACACAAATCCAGTAGGTACAGGTGTCTTTATATGCAGAACCTGCATGTAACCCTTGAAGACTAGAAGTTTTCACTGTAAACACGGGACATATCTGACTGTGTTTTAGTACCCCTACCAACATAAGTTTGGTAGGGCTGTTGTTGTCCAAAACATAAGGGAAATGGATACCACTGTAGAGTACCATAGCCAGGGAACCTCGCTTGAGTCACCAGGCAAGAGGGAGAGGCTTCTGGTATAATGGATCCTGTGCAGGTAACTGGACACCTGAGACAGAACACCTGGGCGGACAGTGGATGACGTTAGCTTCCGATGATGACTCAAATGTTAAATCTAGAGTCACTGTTAGCTTCAGCTGTCACTGTGACACAAACCTACAGTCACCAGGGAAGAAGGAAGTTCAGTTGATGAAATGCTTCCACCTGATTGCCCTATGGCATGTCTATGGGGCATTTTCCTAATTGCTAATTGATGAAGGAGAGCCAAGAGTCACTAGGCAGTTGGGCTGGACTGTAGAAGAAAGATAGCTAAGCATGAGCCTACAAGGAAGCCACTAAGCAGTTCTTTGGGGGTTTTTTGTTTGTTTGCTTGTTTTGTTTTGTTTTGTTTTGTTTTTGCCTACAGATTCTGCTCTGGCTTCTCACGGGCCTATAGCCTGTAAGCTAAATAAGCCCCTTCCTCCTCTACATGTTTTTGATCATGGTTTTGTCACAGCAACAGAGACAAATTACAACATTCAGAGTTAAGATGTGCTGAGTTTTAATAAGGATTCAGTAATTTTGCCCAGCTCCTCTGACTTCCCAGGAAATGTCATTCTACATATTTGTAGTTTCCAACTTCCTAAGAATGGGTGCCCTTGGTAATAATGGCTCAGCAATGGCATCCTGCGCAGAAGGGACTGGGACTTAAGTGAATGGACATTACAAGGAAATGAGAACAGTGCCTGGCCCTGAACTTAGTGATCTTACACAGAGAATGGCCTAAGAAATTGCCTATATTCGATTTTAAGCAAAGAGGGTGGGCGATGGATCATGCTCTCTACTAAGCTGTTTGACATTTGGTTATTACTGTTTACTTATTTTTTAACATTTATTTATTGTGTATACAGTGTTCTGCCTGCATGTATGCCTGCAAGCCAGAAGAGGGCACCAGATCTCGTTATAGATGGTTAAGCGCCACCATGTGGTTGCTGGGAATTTAACCCAGAACCTCTGGAAGAGCAGCCAGAGCTCTTAGCAATCTTTCCAGACCCCTATTTTCTTTTTTTCTGTTCTAGGGATCAAACCTAGGAACTCACGCATGCTAAAGCAAGTGCTCTATCACCAAGCAATGCTGCCAGCTATAAATTCTAATTAAAATGACTATTAGCAAGAGTCAGCCCTGAAAGTGAAACCCATTCTCTGAACAACCCCTTTCCCCCCAAACATACTGAGCACTAAAAACTTACAGTGGGAGAAGGTTCTGGCAAACTGTGGAAACCTCTTTGCTTCTGGTTCACTTCCAGCAACTTCATGTGTATATGTCTCCCTTCAATGAAGGCTACATAGTCCTTGAAGTTGTTACAAGGGCCGGCTATGACACTCATAAAGTTGAGATGGTAGCTTAAGTATTCTAAAAGCGAGGGCTTCACTCTGTGAACAGAGGCAAGATATAAAACTTGACTATTCATCCATGTTCAGTTCTCCTTCAGAACATGACCATATTGCTGACAGTTATTATCCATTTCTGTTTTCTATAAGATCCAGCTAAGAGAGACATCTTTAAGACAGGAACCATCGATAAGAGAGGTAATTGAGACTGTCACAGTTTCACATCTCCCTCCGAGGGAGATACCTCGGGCAAAAGTTGTTCTGGGGCTCTTTTCTCATCACCTCTGTCTGCTTGCATCACAAAACAGAGGAACAAACAGAGGCAGGGTGAGAATTTGACCTCCTGCCATTTGCTGAGATGTTCCAGACAGGGGGAAATTCTCTCCTGACTGCCAACACAGATGCAAAGGAAACAGTGGGAGGGTCTGACTGGTTTCCACTTGGAAGCCACACAAAACCAACCGTGCAATCCGTTGTCTGCTTTGGTGTCTAGTCCTGAAAAAAAAAAAAAAAAAAAACCGAGAGCAGGGAAAACCTCTAGTGCATGGCTCTGCTGGATGATTCAAGAGCATGTGGTTTCCTTGATACCCTAGTAGGGTATCATTGAAGGGAGAGGGCACTTGAAACACCCGCACTCATTAGTTCGTCAGACTGTGCCTCAAGCTGTTGATAGCCACACAGCACTGTGCCGGAGACTGGACGTATTAGAATCCTCCAGTTCTTCCTGCACAACTGTTTCCAAGTCTCAGTTCTGTTGTGAAGGTACTATCCGGGACTCCATAGGGATGCCAGCAAGCTCTCTGTAGCCTCGAGTGGGATTGTATCCCGCAGCTGTGTCGAGTCTTGGTGAGCCACTCCAATGGTGTTTTCATTCCCAACAATGTTTCTCTCCTGATTCTTTAGGGCGGCCCCACCCTTCTCTCCAACACCATTTCCTCCCCTGTCCGTCCAAATTAGCCAAAGACCAACTTCAGAATCCCCAACCTGGATTCTCTTCTGGCCTCCCTCCTATCTTTCCCCATGCTGGCCACCTAATCACATTAGATGAGTTGGTAACTACTATTTCTCAAAGGCCCCAGACACAAATCCACTAAAAATAATTCTGGAGTAGACACACAAATCCTGGGAAAGGAGATTCTCACAGGACTGACACAATTAGACTCAAGATCCATCTGCCCTTGACCTCTGCCTTACAGGAGACCCAAACCTACACAGAAATGATCTATATCCAAAGTGAGCCATTGCTTAGCAATGTGCAAAGGCAAGGATTAGTAGATAGAGAAGTGCCTGTCAATAGCAGATTCAATAGTAACATCATATCCATATTATGGAATTGATATGTGAGTATTTATTAAAATGAGGAAACTCTAGACCAGTGGTTCTCAACCTGTGGATCACGAATTTGGGAGGCTGCACATCAGATATCCCGAGCATATCATGTTTACAGTACAATTTGTAACAGTAGCAAAATTACAATTATGAAGTAGGAATGAAAATAAATTTACGGACGGGAGTCACCACAACATGAGGAGCTGGACTAGAGGAGTACTCGCAGGAGAATTGAGAAGTACTGCTCTGGACACGCGCAAAAGGCTTGAGAATCGACTGCTAATTGCTCACTTACTTCACAGCAAGTCGGTGCTGCTCAGCAGAAAGGTCTTCAGCGTTTCGACCTAATCCTACGAAAATGAAATTAGGAAATTAGGAGTAAGGTATTTAAGTGAAATAAGAAACTGATCCTAAAAGAGGCTTCCCAAACTCATTTGGGAAAAGCCAATTATTTTTGCTTTCCAAATTTTGCTGTAAAGAGTTCCTGGTTTTCATTTTCAAAAGCCCGGCAGGAGGAAGGCAGTGAGCTGAACACACACAAGGCCACAGACAGAGTCCATCCTTATGACAGGTGTAAAGTTATCCTGGATCAGTTATCCATGAGTCCATGTGAAGAGGGAATGCCTCCATAGGTTTGTATGAACAAGGGAACATTCAAGGTTATTTGTATTTAATTTGCCTAGTAGGATATTAGTTCCAGAGAATCCTGCCCTTTCCTTACCACATGGCAGGATTCCATTGCTCTGGCAGCTGTGAGAGTGCCTTTCGTGAGCTGAACCAATTCAAATGTCTCCCTCATAATGCTCAGTGGGAAACACAGTGTGAAGATTAACAGTGACTGTCAATGGACTGGCCCTAAGAGACCAGCCTCTAGGTGTGCCTGGGAGGGATTATCCAGCAGTGGATAAGTGAGGCGGGAAACCCACCTTCACGTAGGCAGCACCACACCAAGGGCTGGGTTCTGGGCTTAATAAAAGTGACCTAGGTAGGCACCACCATGCATCCCTCTCTGCCTTCTGACTTCGAATTCAATGCGACAACGCAGACATGCGCCTGCCGCCATGTTTTCCCAGCAGTGATGGACTGCACCTCCAACTGTAAGCCAAAATAAACCCTTTCTGCCTTAAGTTGCTTTGGTCAGAGAATTGTGTCATGGCGGTATGAGATACAGTGGGGGGAAGCAACAGGGACCTCCAAACAGCAGAAGGAACACAGCCCTAAATGCAGGGAGAGCACAAAGAATTATCAAAGCTTCTTCTTCTCTTTCTTCAGACTCATCCACAGCACACAAACTTCCAACAGCATACGATGTTTGTTTCCTGTAAATTCACATGCTCCCTTGAAGTCCAGAAAACCAAAGTAGTATCTCCCTGTGTTTTTCCCGTCTTGTTTTTGTGAAATAGGATCTCACTATTTAGCCCAGGCTGGCCCCGAATCTGAAGCCCTCCTGTGTATGCTGTTCAAGTGCTGGGAGTACAGGAGTGAGATGCACATTTGCTCAATAAGCAACACAAGAGCATAAATCGGCTTAGCAACTGTGAAGGCAATCCCACAATGCACTTGTACTATGTGTGGTCGCTCAGGCCTGTAATCATAGCACATGGAAGGCAGAGACAGGGGGATCGAATTTCAGGCCAGTTAGGAGACATAATAAGATCCTGTCAAAAGAAAATGCCTAAGAAAAGAAAGAGTGTTCCTGGAATTCCCTCATTCGTCCCATACTCAAGAAGGGAAAAAGTAAATAAACAGTTTACTCCATGTTAGGAATTCTCCAGGAAATGTGGTCAAGGGAGAGTGCTTTAAAATGTAAATTTAGGCCTGAAGTCTATTTCAAAATTAAAAGGAGGAGGAGGAGGAAGAGAAGGGGGAAGAAGAGAAGGAGGAAGAAGAGGAGGAAGAAGAGAAGGAAGAGGAGGAGGAGGAGGAGGAAGATTTCTGGCAGCCACTGCCAAGCAAGGTTTCCATTTTCCTGGGACGTTCTGTGACAATGAAAATCATAGTTTGGGATGTATCTGAGCCCCGAACAAATCAGGATGGTTGGTGACTCGATTGGAGGACACCCCATTCTTGCTATGGAATGACCCAGCTCTTTGCAGAGTAGCTAAAGCCCCAAGTATGAATGAAATGTCCTGGGTCAAATGAAATGCAATCTGCTCCCATGCTTTAAGTAAAACAAGTAAACTAGCTGCTGGAGAGAAATCTTCTTAACCTATCTAAAGAAAGACACATCCACAGTTGACGTTGACGTCACTCTCAGAGCAGCTCAAACCCTCAGGGCCCCTGCCCACTGCACCTCTTAACCCTGTACTGGAATCTTCCACCTGGTTCAAAGTCCTCCTCCCTTCTTTGGAAAACCACGCTAAGGATGTAAATTACCTGTTCTGGCCATTGTTAGCAAGAGCCTAAGTGGGAAATAAAAGGTCCAGTTTTATACACACAAAAGACTCTTCCTTCTCCCAGATTTTTATAGGACAGGCTAATCTTATCAGATGATTTTTTTTTTCCAAGCACACATCTCCCCCTAACGAGGCTAAAAACTCTAGCATTAAAAACCAATGCTGTTAAATATTTTATTACCCTCTAAGTTCTTTAGAGATGAAATCAAAGCAAAGAGGAAGCTGTTGTCTTAATAAATTTGGGGAAAGGTCGGAGGGCATCATGAATTAACTTTAAAATGTAAACAAAGACGCTCTGTTCTTGGAGCAAACATTTTAGCAAAAGAAGGTTGTGGATTCCATAAGGAAATGGGGAGTGTTGGCTGGGAGGGTGTGACTGAGGAGGCCTGGGGACTCTGAACAGGAGAGCAGCAAGGCGTGCAGTGCTCACTTAAAGTTTGGACTGTATATGAAACACACACACACACACACACACACACACGCACACGCACACGCACATGCATGTGCTCGCCCACACACTCACACATGCACACACGCACACGCACACACACACACACACACACACACACACACACACACACACACACACGGGAGCTCCAGATGCCTGTCTGGCTCTGAGAAACAAAAGGAAAATTGTTTTCTCACCATCATGAACTTGGAAAGCCAAGGTTGTGATCTTCTGAGTGACAATCATCAGAGGCCTGGAAAGAGGACAGACAATGGGAACTTTTTTATAAGAAGAGAAACTTCTATTTCTTCACATGATGCTTTTCATCTTGAAGTTTACTGGATTAAATGCAGAAATGATGAATCCAAAATAGTCTGTTTCCCCCCCCCCCATTGCAAATTTCTTTACATATGCAGACAGAACAGCTCTTTGCTCTGGCACTCTGTCCTCAGGTGTTGATATAGCCTTTGCCATCTGAGACAGTCTGGGACAGCCCACATGAGACCTTTGCACAGGTCAATAAACACTGCATCATGGGAAGGGCAAAGGAGGGCCAGCAAGACGAAATGTTCTTCTCCATGTTTCTAGCCTGTGCTAGCCCGTATAGTTCAGATGGATGCCAGGCTGGACTATTTCATCTCTGTGAGTACACTCTGGGATGTTCAAATAATGACAAAATGACACCTTTCACAAATCACACTCTCAATATTAAGAGATATGGAACTGTTGTCCGTGTCTTCGTCCCCATCTGCTGCAATCTGTTTTGTCCTGTTAAAGAGGAGCTTGCACAGATACATGATAAGATATATTTGTAAAATATAACTGTCTATAAATAAGCAATTTGTTAATAAAAACCTTAACTTAGTAAAGTCAACCACTTGTGAGACCTTTCCTGGGGGACATGAACAAACTTCTAGTCATCCCAGATAGGGCACCAATGAAAGAAAAGAAATGGATTCTCTCAAGTCTTGCTGACCCAGTGAGTTTACCTCATGTTACACAGGTTTGTGGGTGAAGAGTTACCACAGTAGGGCAGCTACTGCCCTGAAGAGAGCTCTTTATCACCCCCATATGCCCCAGCAAATATTGACTGCTTGTATATCCTAGGGGACATATAAGACTCCCAGGGCTTTAAGGGCCATCTTGTGAGGAGCTTCGCACACCTTGTAAGTAGGTCCTACCATGAGCAGGACTTGTGGGACTAATTGTAACTACTCTAATTATAAAACAGCAACGGCCATGTCACACACAGAGGATATAGTCTCACAATAGCCTAAAATAAAAATTTACCAGAAAAAAAGAAGCTAGGATAATTGGATGATGGTAAGGATCACCATTTTAACTTTCAGCTACATATATCATATGCCTGTAAGGAGGCAGGAAGATCAGGAGTTAGGGGCTAACCTGGGTTACCTAGAGAGACCCTGTCACACACACACACAAAATTTATGCTTCAAAGTAAAAAAAAAAAAGAAAATATTTATAAATCATATACTTTATAACTTTTATAACAGTTTAATTTAAAAATAGCCATAAAAGCTCAAGGAGCAGCTTGTGTGTGTGTGTGTGTGTGTGTGTGTGTGTGTGTGTGTGTGTATGTGTGTGTGTGTATAATTGGATAATAAGCACATGAAAAGATGGCAGTTAGTAATTAGCAGTCACAGAGATTTAAGTGGGAACACTGTGAGGTACCTACCACTCCCAAGCACCAGAACTGCTGTAATCAAAATGATGGACAATGTCAAGTGTTTGCAGGGATGCAGAGAAATCAGCGCCCTTATACACTGCTGCTGAGAGCGTGTGATGGTTAATTTTGATCATCAACTTGACTTGATTAAGAGACACATAGGAAATTAATGAAGTGCACTTTTGGTTGTGCCTGTGAGTGCATTTTGACAGGTTTACCTAATGAGAGAAGATTCACCCCAAACGCAGATAGCATTATGCCACAGGCTGAGTAAAAGGGGGAATGAGCTGGAGAGCGATAGCTCAAAGAAAAATACTAACTACTCTTTGAAATCTTCCCACACCTAACATCGTGTTTGTAGAAACCTAATACCCAATAGGCAGGATGTAAAACAACATAATGCTGCGCTTTAAAAAAAAAAAAAAACTGTAGGTTTGCCTAGAAGGGAGGACATCTGTGCTCTGCCAGAACAGATAACAATACTTAACAGTCAACAAGGAGGCAAAAAGGTCAGGCACTCTGGGGCAGCAAGCCACGCCATGCTCTTTTATGTTGAAAACTAATTGAACACCATGGTTTCAGTCCTTGTAATAAGGGCTATCTCGGAGCTTCTAGAAGACCAACTTGGGCTTACAGATCCATGTATCTTTGTAGCTCACCCTCTTGAAGTTCAGGAAGACCTCTGACCCACCATGTACAACAAAGGCTAAGAGCTATTTTTCTAAAAAGAGGTTTACTATATATAGGCACTGCATTCAAGGTAGTTTCTAAATATGGCCTTTAAAGCAAGATTTTTTTTCCCAAAGCCTTTTGTGTGTGTGTTCCTTTGCTTTATTCTTAAAGCCTGGAAATGCTAAGAATCAAGCTTCCTATGCAAATCCCAGCACAAATTTTTAAATGTGTGCCACATTCTCCAGTGACTATGCTATCTGAAAGCCACTTAAGGCTTCATAGTCATGTTAACTCATACCTTTACCATAGTGTCTGAACGTGGGTACATCAATAATGTGATAAAATATTATGGAACTGGCCTAGAATCCCATCTCTGTAAAAAATACATCTGCTTTCATCTTCCAAGGGTTACATTAAACGTACTCCATTGCACAAACATTTAACATTCTAATATGCACACACATCTCTCTCTCCCACCTCCTCATATTATCAGGGATGTAACACAGGGTATCATTATGCTAGAGAAGTACTCTATCACTGAGCTATATCCTCAGTTCTTTCTTAAGAGTTTCAGTGAGTTGCCCAGGTTTGCTTTGAACTTACTATGAAGCTCAGGTAGGCCTTGAACCCATGACATTCCCGCCTCAGCCTCCTGAGCAGCTACAATTATAGACGTGTACTGATAGGCCTGACTTAAGTATCTGTCTTCCTTGAAACCCTATCTATCCCCATTAGCATCTTCCCTGTATGGGAAGAGGAAAAGTGTTTCACCCAAGAAATCTCCTGTACATGTATTTCTATTTGAGTATCGGCTTCTCAAAGGATGCAGACTAATACAGTCTCTGTTAGCGGATAGCTCGGCAAAGTCAATAAATACTAACTACTCAGCATGAAATCTCTACCACCGAAATATGTAAAAGAACCACATTGTTGTCAAGCCTTAGAGAAGACATTGATTGGAGGAGGAGAAAGAAGAAGAAGAGGAGGAAAAGAACAAGAAGAACAAGAATGGCAAGAATAAGAACAAGAACAAGAGCAAGAAGAACAAGAACAAGAGCAAGAAGAACAGAAAGAACAAAAACAAGAACAAGAAGAACAAGAACGGCAAGAACAAGAAGAAGAAGGAGAACAAGAACAAGAACAAGAGCAAGAAGACCAGAAAGAACAAAAACAAGAACAAGAAGAACAAGAATGGCAAGAACAAGAAGAAGAACAACAACAAGAGCAAGAAGCGATAGCAGCAGGGTGTCAAATGTTATATAGTAATATGTACATGTAATAATATTATTCATTATCTAATTTGTACTCTCACCAGCTGTTGCTTCTATTTGAAATATCTAAAGAACTCTCTAACAATTTACACAAAAAGAAACAATTTGGGGATGAAGAGATGGCTCAGCAGGTGAAGCACTTTTTGTGCAAGCACAAAATCCAAGAGTTTGGGTCCCTAGTGCATACATAAATATTGGGTAGGTATGATGGCCTGCCTGTAATCCTGTACTTAGAAGGCAGAGATTGGAGCCCTGGAGTGACCCAGTTAGCTATGCTAGCCAAATTGGTAAGCTCTTGGCTCACATTGAGCCTCAGGACCTAAGGTAGAAATGATCAAGGAAAACACCCAACCTCCATCTCTGGCCTCAGCATACATGGACAGAGTTGGGTACCTCCATCTTCATACATGTGTGCACCCACATATATACACATTCACACATGCATGTACACTACTTACAAGAAAGTAAACAATTCACAGTGCAGCCATGTGTTTATATAAATAAATTCCACGGGCTAGAACCAGAAGCTGTCTACCAAAGGGAAAAGGCAGTCCTGAACCCTGGAGACTTGACTCTGCCAGCCTGACAGGACAGCAGCAAATTTTCCTTCACAGATCTACCCAAAACTCACTGCTCTCTAGCAGTGAATGTCTCTAAATGTGCACTGACATCTACCAAGTATAAATACAGAGGTTGTATAAGGTAATCAGACTTGGGAAGTAAATACTTTCACTGAAAAATGTAATTCCCACATATCTTTCAATCAAATGAAACAATCTAAGATATATCTGTTGGCTTATGATTCATAACCATGCTCATTTTTTTGCCAAAAATGTAAAGCTCAACATACAGAATATGATAGCTAATATATTATGGACTGGCAGGATCTAACATCACCAGTAAAATAAGCCTCTAGGAGCACCAATAAGGGACTCCACAGATCAGGCTAGCCTTTGGGAGCATTTGTGGGGGGTTTTGTAGATTAGGATAGCCTCGAAAAGCACCTGTGGGGGATTTTGTGGATTAGACTAGCCTCTAAGAGCATCTGTAAGGGATTTTGTAGATTAGGTTAGCCTCTAGACACACCTATGAGGTATATTCTAGACTAGGCTAGCCTCTGGGAGCACTTGTGAGGGGTTTTCTACATGAGACTAGCCTCTGGCACGCCTATGAGGGACTATCCTGAATACACAAGCACAGGAAGAAAGGCGAAGATACACAACGGCTCCCTCATGCAGCAGAAGCACTTCTTCTCACAGAGAGGCTTCTGGGCTTGAGCTACGCTTACTTTTTACCATCAGCACTCAGCCACATCCTCAGATTTGCACGCTCATTGATCTCAGGCTGTGCCCTTGGTCCTGTGGACACACCTCTGAAACCAAGGGGACAGGCCAGCATAGGGAGCAGAGCCATCCCCTTTCTGTGTCATTCCCCAACCCCTGATTAAAACAATAAACAAGGAAAGTCATACTTTTTATTCTTACACTTAAGATAATTAGTGTAATTTGGATAAAGAAATAGGGGCTGGAGAGATGGCTCAGAGGTTGAGAGCACTGACTGCTCTTCCAGAGGTCCCGAGTTTAATTGCCAGCAACCACATGGTGGCTCACAACCATCTATAATGAGATCTGGCACCATCTTGTGACATGCAGATCTATACACAGAACACTGTGTATATAATAAATTTTTTTAAAAAAGAAATATAAGTGGGGGGGGAGAAATATAAGCACAGAAATAAAGTAATGAAAACCAGGCAGATGAATACAAGTTTGGGGCAAATAGACAAAACAGTGATAATCCCCAACCACCACCACCCACAACAACAGTCCAACAACAACAGTCACCACACACACACACACACACACA
>NW_022196913.1:34371056-34385439 GCF_008632895.1 Mastomys coucha | reverse complement strand
CACACACACACACAGAGACACACACACACAGAGACACACACACACACAGACTCACACACACACAGACACACACACACAGACACACACACACACACACAGTCATACCTCTTTTCAAAGACTGAAGCTCTATGCTTTGGCCTTGACCAAGAACACAGTCATCACTTCTCATTTCAACAGGGCACTGGACAAATGGACACAGCATGATTTCTGTCTGCAGAATTAAGCTCTAAGTCACTGCACTAAAGACCAAAAGCCTACAGTAGCCTGAGAGGGGAAGAATGTGACGAGAACCTATCCTTTGAATCTCTTTGAACATGTGTTCTCTTTCCACATAGAACTCAATTACATGGACATCGGGCTGGCTAATCAGATGGGTGGCCAGACAGCATAAAGCAACAGAGGAAAACACTGCCCAGGGACAATGGGGTGAATGGCCACCAGTAGGAGGGGACCAAAGCCATACATAGTTCTAATGTGCATCTATAAGATAGCCAAGAACACAAATGGTGGGTGCTTCAAACGTTAACCATGAATCTCTGTGATCTTGTCATGTGCATTTAAATATATTTAAATGACATTCAGGAGCTGTCATTACGACACTACTAATAAAACAGTTAGAACACCACTAGTAATGGCCCCTCTAGGAAGAAGCTATCTGACCTTCTCCATTTCTTCCCACTCCCTTGCTACAGATATCCAGGTTCAAAGATAGAAACAGATTCATCTTACATGCTTTAAAAACATTTTCTTCTTCCTCTGCTTGTTTTGGGGGTAGAGGGTGAGATGGTGTCTCACTCTGTGGTTAATTCTGCCTTCCAGCTCGGGACAGTCTTCCTGCCTTAATCTCCTGAGAGCTGGGACTGCAGATGTGAGCCACTATACCTAGCTGAAAAACCTCATTACCAATGGTAGTATTAATTAGCTCTTTGATTTAATTGTTCACATTTTTTAGACCATTTAGGATACTACCAGTTTTTCACTATCAGTGAAAATAGCTACAACTCCTGAATAAATTTATTTCCTTACCATAATTCAATTCCTATTAATTTTACCAATTACAGAATATGAACTTCAAAGGAAATTTTTTTTTGAAACTTGTAGGAAAATTGCCTTCCAGAAGGGTTAGATGTATTTATACTCCCACCATCGGTGTGAGAGTTCACATCCCATGTTTTCAAAAACACTTGGGTTAAATTGATAACATGAGGGGGGAAATGACTGCTCGGATCTGGCCTGGACTGGAAAAAAGAAGTAAGAGTTCTGGCCGCTGCCCTCAGAAAAAATAACTTCCCTTGCACCCTTCTATGAGAGCAAAACCAAGAATCAATTCACTACAATAAGCTTTAAAAATATCAGCTTTGCTACAATTGCAGTGTTTCCCCAGGGAGAGGAGTACATATTCTAATGCCTTCTGTAGGCACGTTCACAGAGAAAACATGGAGATATTCACAGCTTTTAATACAAATCGATTTAAATTCCATTAGTAGCACTGCCGAAGTACATCGCGTGTGTTTTCTTTACAGGTTCAGCCCGCGGCGGCTTGATTAGTTTTGAACGATAAATAAATTTTCAAGTCTTGAAATAACCTAAAGTCTAAGTGCATATGTTCACCCAAATTAAAGATATCCATATATGTTCTGACACTAATCACATTCAATCCCACTAAGTGCCTATCTGTGCTCTTACACTAATAGTACAATGAAGAGCGCTAAGCACTAAGAGTCACACTCACAAGACAGATGCTCCCATACCTAGCTGCTTTGTGACCCTGAGTTCCACTTTGAAACTTTATCTCCTGGCAGAGTCTGAAACACCACATTTCAGTTGAAAGAAACAGCAAGGCTAAATCAACTCCATTGTAAAAGAAAGTGGCTGCTGCTGCTGCGTATTTACAGTAAGAACCAGCATTCTGGGCCAGTGAGAGGGTTCGTCCAGTAAGGGTGTCTGCCACCAAGCCTGATGACCTGAGTTCATTCCTCAGGACTCGCACAGCATATCTTCTGATCTCCAACACAGGTTCTGTGTCATGCACAGATGCAAATGCACACACATACACAACCTACATAAGTACAAGATATTTTTAATATTTAAAAAGTAATAATGATAATAATTTTGAAAAGAATTAACATTGGTAAAGATACTTTTTAATTGTCTATTTGTGATTGAAACCCTTTGTCAATTTCAGGGTGGGGCACTCCTCCATTTATGCCAGAAAGATAGGTTTTTATCAGCCATTTTCTTTTTTTTTTTTTTTTTTTTTTTTTTTTTTTTTTTTTTTTTTTTTTTTTTTTTTTTTTTTTTTTGGTTTTTCGAGACAGGGTTTCTCTGTATAGCCCTGGCTGTCCTGGAACTCACTCTGTAGACCAGGCTGGCCTCGAACTCAGAAATCCGCCTGCCTCTGCCTCCCAAGTGCTGGGATTAAAGGCGTGCGCCACCATCGCCCGGCTTAGCCATTTTCTTTTAAAAAGAAAATATGAATGAATGAGTGAATAAATATTAACAAGAAAGAATGGTGGTGCACTGGGAAGCAGAGGTAGGTGACTCTCTGAGTTTGAGGCCAGTCTGGTCTTACAGAGTGAGTTCCAGGACAACCAGGGCTATACAGAGAATTTCTCAAAATTAATTTAAAAAAAAAAACCTATAGAATAGAAGCAAACAAACCTCCATGTAGTAGATAGTGTTGCCACTTAGCCATCAGAAAACTCAGTCAGGGACAACCTCCAAGGAACAGGCACTCCTTCTGTTTCTGCTCCTTAGCCACTTACTTGCAAGCTGAATACTCAGCAGTTTTCTGCGTAGGCTCCAGAGAATTCTTACAGGAAATTTAAAAAACAAGAAACTACAAAATGCACACCACTTGAGGAAATTCACCAAGACTCAGCTTGCAGAAAGAGGCAGGAGTTAGTTTGCACCCTCCTTGTAGGCAAGCACAGCACCAGGCCTGGGGTGCAAGCACATAACTATTTTCCCCAAATGTCCTTAAACTTCCTCTTCTGGTACTTTCCATGAGTCTGAACATACTAAAAATAAAGCAAATGATGTCAAATGTATGATGCATACCCATAAACCCAACATATATCTGAGAGAGTTCAAGTCCAGTTTATGCTATGGAGAAGAGATCAATCTGGAATACACAGCAAGACTGTCTGGGGTGGAATAGGGTGGGGCAGAGAAAGAAAAAGAAAAAGGAGAAAAATGTGTGATGCTAACAAGACAAATGGAGGAGGAGGTATAAGAAGAACATCCCAGTCACGAATGGTGAAGTGCTGTTACCCAACACAGTCAGGAGCCGGAGATGTGTGTTGACCCATCAAAAGCTAATCATGAATCAATGAATATGAGTTGCTTCAAGTTGCTATGACAAATTGCCACATGCCAGATGGCTTACAAAAACAAAATTTGAGTTCCAACTTTTAAATTAATGCTTCTCAACAAACATCTAAAGCTAATCCGATGTGCACAATGGTGGCTCTTTCTGGAGGCTCGGGGGGCAATTTGCCCCGTGCTTCTTCCTGACTTTGGCTGATTGACAGCAATTCTCACCCTGGCTGGACTCGTTACACCTGTAGTTTCTACCTCCACCTTTGCACAGTTGTCTTTCCTCTATGTGTGTGTGACTGGGTCTATGTACCCAGGCCTTCTCACAAAGACAACAGTCAGACTGCATCTAAACCACATACGTTAACTCACGGTCACTCCATCTTGATGATCACATCTGCAATGATGCTATTTGAAAAGGAGGATGGAGCTTGAGGCTAAATGGACAGGAGTTTGGGAAGGACACCTGCAATCCATGGCCACATGTTAGTTTTCTACATGTTCTGGATTATGAGAGCATAGTCATTCTGCAGCTGTGCCCACTCCTGTGTGTCTCATCTGTGCCTGCCATACACAGACTTCCCAGTCTATGTCTGCTGAATAATGAATGAAGGAGCCTTTGATGTAGGACCAAGACCTTTCCTTGGCTTGTAGCTCTCCTGCACAATGGCAGCTCTTCCATAAACCCTACCTGATATCTCTAGGGTCATTTCCTCTAGCATAAAATAATGCTAGAGGGAGGTTTAAAATAAAGGGTGCTTGCAAAGTAATCTAAGCAAAGAAGCCTTGATATTTGCAGTGTTCTCTAATGTTCCCAGCAACCTTTTCCACATTCAATTCAACAGTCATTATTTTTAATGTATTAAATTTCCTTCAGTGGCCTTCCAAAGTCCCTAAGCTGGTTTTAGACAAACTACTATCTCTCCTTTCATATCGATATATCCATATTTATTTATTTTCATTTATACATATACACACATTTATATATATATATATATACACACACACATTTATATATATGTATATTTATATATATACATACACACACACTCAGCTTCAATGTAAGCTGAGATAGTTAATTTTAGGTGTCAACTTGATTACGTTAAAGGATACCCTTCCTTTTGGATGTGTGTATGAGGGTGTTGAGAATCAATAGCGTAAGTGAAGAATCCCTGTCCTCACTGGAATCCCTGGTAGGGTCTGGCCAGGACCAACAGTCAAGTGTGAATTCTCCTTCTAATTCTGTGCTCCAACACAAATCTTCTCCCTTCAGACATCGGAACCCAGGCTCTTGGGCCTTAGGCTCTGACTCTGTCAGGGATTCTACTGCTACGACAAAACACCAAAACCAAAATCAACTTGGGGAGGAAAGGGTTTATTTGGCTTACATTTCCATATTGATGTTCATCATGGAAGGAAGTCAGCACGGGAACTCAAGCAGGGCAGGAAGCTGGAGGCAGGAGCTGATGCAGAGGCCATGGAGGGGTGCTGCCTACAGCTTTCTCTCCATAGCTTGTCCAGCCTTATAGAACCCAAGACCACCTTCCCAAGGGTGTCCCTACACACCATTGGCTGGACTCTCCCATGTCGAGAATTCATTAAGAAAATGCACTACAAGCCTGCCTACAGCCTGATCTTATAGAGGCATTTTCTCAATTGAGCCTTTCTCCTCTCTACTGACTCTATCTTGTGTTGAGTTGACATAAAACTAGCCAGCACAGGCTCTGGGATACAGCAGCAGCTCCAGAGCCTAATTATCATCAACCTCAGCCTGGGAGTTCCAACTCCAGGTGGGACTTCTTGGTCTTCACAATAACATCAGACAATTCTCTTAATAAATCCCTTAATATGTATGTGTGTGCATACGTGCTCACACACACACTCACAAACACATAGTTATCTCCTGCTGTTCCATTTCCCTGGAGAGCTCTAACAGACATACATAAGCACAACTGGAATAAACCAGGGTAGAAATCACAGAAGACACACGTGTGTGTGTGGGGGGGGGGTCAGGGGGAGTCTGGTACTGCTGTGTGTTCAAATGCTAAGTACTAGTCCCCAAGATCTGGTTGCCGACTGATGAGGAGACCCTAATGTGCACCAAATGATGTTATGTTTCTTAGCTTCCCAAGTTAATTAACTGATCAATAAAAGGCTAAAGCCTGTGGTTGGGCAGTAAATAGAGGTAGGCACATGTTCAGTTTTCTGGCTGGGTATTGCAGGTAGAGAGAGGAGAGAGAGAGGAGAGGAGATGAAATGAGGAGGAAGACACCATAAGAGAAGATGGACTATGAGCACATGGCCAGGAGAAACAGCAAATAACAAGGGACATATGGCTGGGATGTAAATTAGAATAGTTCCAAATCCTGACTAATCCAGGCTTACAGCTTGTAATTAAAATACCTGGATTGTGTCTTTTATACAGCTAATAGGAATTTACAATTTCTTTTATAGACACTCACAACACAACTGTTAAAAGTGCCCACAGCTATCAACAACAGCACTTGCTGTCTATATAAATGGACTTGGTAAATATAGTTAACAGGCAATGGCAACCCCAGCTAGTGACACCCAGGTGACAATTCTCTTGCTACCCAGACTACTCCATGACAAGGACAGGGGTCAGGTGGAAAAGCTACAGAGGGTGGCCAATTTTTTAAATAACAGGTATTAAAAAAAAAATAATAGGTATTTTTAAATAATCAAGTTTCAAGGCTGCTAAGATGACAAAGGGTCTTCTATTAGAGGATTAGTCCAAGCCTGAATGAGTGAACTATACCAGCATGTGCAGACCCTAAGCTTTTATGAATTACATGGTATGGGTAGGAGATGGCACCAAGGAAGGGAAGAGTGTGGAGTTCCGGGTTATTGCCCATTTCGTAAACCATCCTTCTGGCAAGTATAGTCAGAGACTTGAAAGGGGTCAAAATTGAAAGGGGTAAGGACAGCCAGCCAATAAAGAAGGGACCTTAGAACTGGGGCAACCCAGCATGTAGACAATTTAATGGGTTTGGTAATACTCAGGCTGCTGACATTTTGCCTGCCCTGTTGGTGGCATGAAACTGCTGAATAAATCAAGTTATGGACATTTCTTGTCTCAAAAGATATATACAAGAAATATGCAAGGTATATTTTGAAGGAAAAAGTATTTGTTCAACACTTAGCCTTATGTGGAATTTCTCCATCAAATCATAAGGACCCAGAGAATACTGTGGAAGACACAGCAAGAGTGTCCTTTGCAGATATATTATGGCTTCTGGTTTCATGTTTTTATGGGAGTCCTGAATGTGTGAATGAGTTGATCTCTCTATTTCTTATGCCTTCTCTTGGGTTCTTTTTCTTCTGTTTGTTTGCTTTGCATAAAGTTCTAATGTGTTGTTTTTTGTTTTGTTGTATAATATTTTTTATATTTTATTTTGCGTTGTTGTTATCTGTTAGAAGCCTGTTGTTTTCTAGTGTGAGACAGAGAGGGGATGGGTCTGGATCAGAGGGGAGGCTGGGGGGAACTGGAAGGAGCAGAGAAAAAAATGAAGCTGTAATCAGGATGTATTGCAGGAGAAAGAAGTTTCTTTTCAATAAAAGGAAAACATTTTGGTTAATATCCCAATTGCTATATCTGATAAGTCTCCCCAAAAACATTGAAAAATGGAATGAAGAGGTTTTTTAAATTATTATTTTATATGTACGGTGTTTTTCTTGCATGTATTTGCTGTACCAAATGCAAGCCTAGTGCCCAAGGAGTCCAGAATAGAGTATATGATCCCCTGAGAGTAGAGTTCCACATGTGTGAGCTGCTATGTTCATGGGTGCTGGGAATCATACCCAGGTCCTCTGCTGAGCCATCTCTCCAATCTGAGCTTAAGTATTTTATACATTCTGGAACACCTATTAAGGGTCTAGAATCCTTCTTAGTGGGACTCCAGAATGAAGCCAAAACACGAATAAACTCTACAAGCAGTTGTGATTCCCACTAAAAGCCTAATTTTTAAAAATATTTATTTACTTTTTTTTTTACATGTATGGGTGTTTTGCCTATGTGTATATCTGTATACCATATATGTGTCTGGTGACCTATAAGGCCAGAAGATCCACTGGAACTGGAGTTATATATGTTTGCTAGCTGCTGTGTGAGTGGCAGGAATGAACTGTGTGAGGCTGGTCCTCTCAAAGAGCAGTCAGTGCTCTTAACCGCCATGCCATCTCTCTAGTCCTTAAAGGCTACTTTGAATGCTAAAACATCTTGGCTATTTTGTGGTCTTTGTTGCTCCTTTATTTTCCATAGTTTACAAACAACACACATCATTAAAAAGAAAAAAAATAAATGTGTGAACCGATTTCGGAATAATTGGGGAAGCACTTCATGGTTTGAGGACAAGACAGACACATACAGGTGAAGCAGGAAGCAGAAAGCTATGGGGGGAGGGGAGGGGAGAGGGGGCTGCGGAGGTAGGAGGGACTGAAGAACGGAGAGTCTGTGACCAGATGGTGATCCTGAAGATTTAAATATAGCAATTCCTTAAACAAGGCACATTTGCCTTCCAGAGCCTTCTCATGTTGGGACAGCTTTGTGACCCAGCCTACAAGGTGTAAGGAATGAGCTGCAGTGTTTTATAGGACTGTTGACTCTATTCCAGGCATCACCCAGCTAAACCAGCATCCATCCTTGAACTGCACGTATTCATGAAAGCCGTACCATCCATACACCCAAGACGCTCAAGTTATTCAAAAGACAGCATGCTCACTCTAGGCTGCAAGCTTTCCACCCCTTTGCTGATAACTGCATGCCTGGCACTCATGGGTATACCTCTCTATAGGCTTTTCATTGAGCCCACAAATGAGTCACATTCCTACTGATGTGACTCAGTCACAGTGGAGTGCCCCAGTCCTACTGATTTTAGTTAACTTTTCCTGATGCTGTGTGTGACCAAATATCCAATGGATATCTTGCTCAGGGCACAGAAGAGTCAGCCCATTACAGCAGGAAGGACTTGGTGGAACAGTTCACATCATGAAGGCTATGAAGCAGAGAGAGAAAATATAGGCTGGCTTTCTCCTCTTACCCATTACTCTGTGAGGATCCCTCATCCCATGAGACACTGCTGCCCATATTCAAGGTGGACCCTAGCCCATCAGTTAATTCTCTGCAGACATCCTCTAGACATGTCAAGAAGTATACCTCACCAATCTCCTAGGTGACTCTAAAGCTAATCAGTTTGACCATGGATCTTGACCATCACCATTACTGATCACAGACAACATCACTTCCCATATGGTTATTTACATAAGACTATTTACACTTCCCTTAAGGCTAGTTACAAACACCAGTTATTTCACACATTTAGGCTAGTCCCAAATCTCAACCTTATTTAACACCAATGAAACAACCTTCTTTTAGTTAATGCTGTTAAACACCTCATACTTGACAGTATATCCACTCATTATGGTTTATATTAATTTATTTATTTCCCTCCCCTTAGAGCAAGGCCCCTATTCACCAAGGAGTCACAAAAGAATATGCAGTCTAGCTCAGGTTCTCCTGATCTATGCTGCTTGTGTAGAAGAGTCCAGTTCCTGAGGAATTCCTAACAAAAGATAATGAGTCAACAGGAACGAGCTTACCTTAATTCCACAAGAGTCGTAGAAAGCTGTTCTTGAACTAAGATTAGCAGGTGTGTGTGTGTGTGTGTGTGTGTGTGTGTGTTTATGCAGGCTCATGTGCACTTGTGGAGGTCAGAGAACAACCCTGGGTGTTGATCCTCAGGGGCTATCCTAGTTATTCGAGTCAGGGTCTCTCACAGCCTGGAACTTTCCAAGTAGGCTGGGTTGTCTGGGTAGAGAGCCCCAGGCTGAGCAAGTCATACTGAGCAAGCCAGTTAGCCCCTCCATGACTCCGTCTCCCCAGCAATGGAATCACACACATGGGCCACCATACTTGGCTTCCTTATGTGGGTTCTGTGGATAAAGTCAGGTCCTTGTGCTTGCAGGTAAGCACTTTACTGAACACACTGATATGCCAGGAAGAGTTCATGAACCCCAAAAGACTACCAAGGAGCCGTTTCTGATGTAATCACATTAGGGCCTCTTTATTAGAAACTTGAGTTTGGGCCTACCCATTGCAAATCCGCAGGATGCTTTGGTGAACCAGCCCAGAACTCTCACTGGGGTAAGGCTTTATAGAAAATGGGAGCAAATGAGGGGGTGTCCACCTTGGCAAGCATCTAACTGAATGACTATTGTAAGCTCACAGGTAGGTGCTCTGAAGCACGATCGTATACAATCACAAGCAGTCTGAAAGTACGTCTGAAACAATCAAACTAATCTTTGATTAGTTAGGAAGTAGCTAGGGAGTAACTCTGGCTGAGGACAAGCCATGGGGTCTTTCCTGGTACATGGATGCAGAGTGGATTCTGCTGCAGGTCAAATTCTCAGGCTTTTTAATTTTAAGATAGAGGTTAGTCCCAAGATGGGATAGGTTTGACCTCTCAGCACCATCTCTCCATGATGTAGAATTAGCATTGGTCTCTACCCAAAAGCTAATATGTACCAGAAGGCCCACAAAGTCATAGGTTGTCACCTGTACTGGGGATTTCTCTTATAGTTGACAGAAGTCAAGGGAATTTGGAAGTAGAATAATTGGTGCAGAATAGCCAAAGGATGCTAAAAGGACACCACCTATTTATCCAGCTTCTATTATTAACTAGTAAGATTATTAACTAGTAAGAGATGAAATGCAGCTGGGGGGGGGGGGCGAGGAGGGAAGTAGAGGGCGTGAGAGATGGCTCAGCAGTTAAAATGCTTCCTGTTCTTCCAGAGGCTCCAAGTTCAGTTCCTCTGGCTGGCGTCCATTTATAACTCTCTATAACTCCAGCTCCAGGAATCCAATGTCCTCTTCTGGTTTCCACAGGCGTTGCAGCCAAGTCACACATTCTTATAGACACACAACACACATGCCCGCTCAGATGACACACGCAGACCACACACACACAAATACCTCTTTAAAATCTTTTTTAGAAGAGATGAAACACCGTGGTGGTTTGTATATGCTCACTCCAGGGAATGGCACTACTAGAAGGTGTGACCCTGTTGGAGTAGGTGTGACTTTGTTGGAATAGGTATATCACTGTGGGCATGAGCTTTAAGACTCTCATCCTAGCCGCCTGGAAATGATTATTCTGCTAGCAGCCTTCAGATGAAAATATAGAACTCTCAGCTCCTCCTGTACCATGCCTGCCTGGATTTAAGTTTTTCTTCACCTAGAACTTGCTCTGTTCTAGGCTGGCCTTGAACTCAGAGATCTGTTTGTCTTTGGCTCCTGGGATGAAAGGCTTGCACTACCACGCCTGGACCTAAACTTAGCTGGATGAGATCTTACCCCAAGTCACTACTCCCTTAATTCAATTTAATATCCTTGAACACAGGATTCAGCTCCATTTCACTCCCTGATGCCCCTTTAAAATTCAAACCATACATTTTATATTTTTCCTTTCTCAGTTAGAGTGAGGGTCTTAAAGCCCACACCCAGAGTGACACGCCTAATCAAACAAGGCCACACCTCCTAATAGTGCCACTCCCTGGGGTGAGTAAGCGCCATCACAAACACATAAAGGAAGTGTGCTGCAACGTTTATCGTCAATTTGACACAAGCTAACAACATCTGAGAGGAGAGAAGCTCAATTAAGAAAATACCTCCATAATATTCAGCTGTCAGACATTTTCTTAATTAGTGATTGATGCGAGAGGGCCCGGTCCATTTTGGACGATGCCACTCCTGAGCTGGTGATCCTGCTCCTATAAGAAAGCAGGCTGAGCAAACCATGTTGAACAGCCAGTAAGCAGCACCCCTCCATGGCCTCTGCATCAGCTCCTGCCTCCAGGTTCCTATCCTGCTTGAGTTCCTGTCCTGACTTCCTTTGATGATGAACTGTGATTTGGAAGTGTAATCCAAATAAACCGTTTTCTTCAATAACCTGCTTTCTGATCACAGTGTTTCATTGCAGCAATAGAAACACTAAAACCAGAAATACAGTATAATCTTTAGTGGTTACAGGTCCTGCCATTGTACTAACAAAAGTGACTGCGGGCAAGGCATAATCACATGCCTAACTGTTCCAATAAGACTGAAAAGGGAAATGGGAGGGCTCCTGGGTTGTACCTTCCGTGACCTCCTTATAACTGTACAGAGTTAACAGCACAGAACAAGTACATTTTTAACCTCACCTTCATTACCACCGTGTCTCGCTGTGATTTAGCTGGGCATGATTATCCTTAATGTGTACTTGGTGTTGATAGACCCCGAGAGGCCTAGTCAAGGTCATCAGTTGAACACTCCCCCTTCCAATTAAGATACTCACCCAGAAAAATCTGTAGTGAGAATTCCATAATGGAAGATGTATATGCGGCTGATGTGGCATATCGTAAGGTAGCCCATTGCTACAAAAAAGGAATACCTGAAACCCAGAATACAAGAGACCAGATTAATGTGCAGGACAGTAAGGTGCTCAACAAATGCTCTCATTGTCTTCTCTTTCACCCTCTGCAAGTGATTGCTCACAAAGTCTTGAGTGCTCCAGCCATGTCCTCATCTACCCCATCTCCCCTTTCTTCCCACTCCTCTGGGCACGTCATCTTTTCTTGCCTAGACTACAACTTTGGCGTCAAAAAGATCTGTACACCAAGTGTGCACAGTGTCCACAAAGGTCAAAGACAGCATCAGATTCCCTGGAACTATTATTACCGGCAGCTGTGAGCTGCCATGTGACTGCTGGGAATTGAACCTGAGTCCTCTGGAAAAGCAGCCAGTGCTCTTAACTGCTGAGCCATCATGTCTCTAGTCCTAGCTGCTTACTTCTGAGCATGGGCAACTACCATCAGACTCTAGTTTCTTCAGCCTTCCAATATGGGCTCAGCACCCAAGGAGCTCCAAGCTTTAGTGCCAGATAATGACTTCTGAGATGTCAAAATTCCTGGACTTAGTAACTACAGGGTTCTGACTTTCTAGCAGACAGCTATTGTTGTAGTACTCAACTTCTAACATGTAATCCAATCCAATAAAGCCTCTTTGTTACATGCGTGTCTGTCTGTATCTCTTTCTGTCTCTCTGTGTCTGTGTCTGTCTCTGTCTTTCTGTGTCTGTCTCTCTGTCTCCCTGGGTCTCTGTCTCTCATCTGTCTCCATCTCTTTCCCCTCCCCTCTGTCTGTCTCTGTTTCTCTGTCTCTGTTTCTCTCTGTGTCTCTCTCTGTCTCTCTCTCTGTCTCTGTCTCTCTCTGTCTCTCTGTCTCTGTCTCTCTCTCTCTTTCTCTCTCTCTGTCTCTCTCTCTCTCTCTCTCTCTCTCTCTCTCTCTCTCTTTCTCTCTCTCTCTGTGTGTGTGTGTGTATTTAAGTGTGTGTTTACACAGGGTCTCAGGATTTTACCATGTAACTTTATAACTGTAACTGGCCCGGAACTCATTCTATGTAAACCAGATTGGCCTGGAACTCACTTGCCTCTGCCTCTGCCTTCCAAGCACTGGGATTAAAGGCATACACCATCATGTCTGGATATATAGGCATTTTCTATAGGTCTTTCTTCTCTACAGCATCCTCCCTATCACACTACACCTGCCCCCCAAAAGCCCTGCATAAATCACAGCTTAGCTACTTGAATTCTGCTATATAGAACACTAATAGATTAAAATTATCCACATGGATGTCTGTTTCCCAAACTCACTGGAATCTTGAGCATCCCACCCCTCACTCAGCCTGACACATGGATTGGGGGTAGGGAGGGTACCAGGGACTGTTGTAGAAATGAATCTGCTTACCATTTTGAATGTCTCAGGAATCCAACAGATAAGAGACATAAATCCAAAAGCTTTAACTTCTAACATATGTCATAAACCAGGGAAGATGAATATTCTGACATTAAATTGTACTGAAACTCACATGTTCATATTAAAATAACTCATGAATTCTGGGTCAACCCGGGGAGTAGTGAAGTAAGGACTATATCCAGATAGTGAGCATACAGAGTTCTATAAAGCATCATACAACATTAAGTTCTCTTTCATCCTAGTTATAAGAAGAGGATGTTCCAGCTGAAAGGCACTGGTTGGGCATTTGCCTACTGTGCACAAAGACCTGAGCCTGCTGCTCAGCATCTCCAGAAAGAAGAAAGGAAACCAGGAAGAGTCGAATAGCCTAAACCAAAAAGTCAAAATCCAAAATGTTCTCAAAAGAAAAATGTTCCGCAATAAGAAAGAAAGGAAGGAAGAGAGGGAGAGAGAGAGGGAAAGAGAGAGAGAGAGAGTAGAAAGAAAAGACTGAGTGTCATGTTAGTCCTCAAAAACGTTCAGATTGCAAAATATTCCCAACCTTAAGTTTTCAGATTCTGAGAGTCAAACCATTGACCTCTATACTCATGGTCCAAGACCTTAAGGCCTTCAAAACTGGAGGCACTTCTTTCCAAAACACATTAGATAAAGAATAGTCCTCTGACTCCATACAAAAGGCTTTCCTTACTTTGGATCCATCCTAAATCCCTTCTAAGCATGAAGACAGTCAACAGAGACAATGCCCAAGAGCAAATGCTCTCAGCCGCTGGAGTAGGAGGAGAGGGAGGAGGCCTCATTGCCTCTGGCTTCCATTCTAGAAAGTTCATGTGCGTAAGACAGAAGCACAGACTGGATTCATCAGGTAATAGACTCTTGTAGAACCAGGTCAACCCTAGCCACACCTGTTTCTTCCCTGGCTTACAGGGTAAACAGATTCAATGCAGTGGTTGTAATTAAACCACAGCTGTCAAAAACAGGGGTAAGTATTGAATCCTAACAAAACAGGGCAGGACATTCTTGCCCTGGCTGGACCTGAAGCCTCTGTAGCACAGAAAAGACATATTGTGAACACAAATAATAAGAGAGCAAACCCTGGCACTCGTAAAAGCAATCTGTGGTATGAGAAACTGGCAGGATGGCTGGCTACTTTTGGAAAGAGAAGTGTGACAGAGATTGGGACAGGACAGTTGGTAGCGTTTTCATGTTGGCCTGGCTGGGTGTCTTCTATGTATGTATGTATGTATATATATATATA
>NW_022196913.1:34362309-34371046 GCF_008632895.1 Mastomys coucha | reverse complement strand
ATATATATATATATATCAACCTGCAATTCTTTATATAAGCATTCATTTCCTCAATTCAAACAATAAAAGAATGTCTACATCCTACACACTTGTTTTAGAAGGGCTGTGTTAGCAATGAAATCAAACGTCAGCTGATACATTAATCACTATGTACTGAGAATAATGCAGCACACTAAAAAGATCTTAGCACAAAGATGTAGCACAAAGCAAGGGCTCCAGAATCAATTAACTACATCACCAGTACCCAAGGCCCACATCCTAGAAGATAGAAACAAGATCTGCTTAAGCTGCCCCTAGAAGAGTAAGCTGACACCTGTGTTTCCTGCCTAATACTGTAACTTGGGATGAAAACAGAGGTTGTACCCCGAGAACTCTGTCAAAATGCCCAGAGTAAAAAGCAAGGCAAGAAAAGGGTTCATTGCAGACAGCAGCCAACACTCCCTCACCGTGTCTATTCTCTACCACAAAACAGAACTCTCAGTACTGGACATGAAAAGGAGGACAATTCAGATAGGATCATAAACTCATAGTCTTCAGAATCCTCATTCAAGGAGCCCGAAAGATGGCTCAGTGTGTGAGATGCTTGCTATGCAAGCATAAGGACCTGAGTTCAAAACCCCAGCACCCATGTAAAAAGCTGGTCACGGCTTTCCTTGACTGTAACCCTAGCAGTTTCAAGCAGAGACAGACAGATCCTGGAAGCCTGCTGGAGGGAGAGCCTGGACAAAAAAAATAGTGAGCTCCCAGTTTCAGTGAGAGACAGTGTCTCAAGGCAATGAGGAGTCTAGCAGCAGAGGAAGATATCTGATATTCTGCTCTGGTCCATGCATGAACACACACACACACACAAACACACACACACACAAACACACGCACACACTCAGATTTATCTATAGCCAACCAGAAATAATCACAAATTGTTTTTAATTAAAAAGAATAAAAGGAACCATCGTCCACACTTTTACAAATTTCACCCCTCGTGGCAATAAGGAAAAGCTAATTTACAGGGATGCTCCCCCATCTACCCAGATCTCACATTTCCTAACCCCAACCTCTTGTTCTCTCCCTGAAACTCAGAGGAAACAACTTTGGGACACATTTTAGAGCTACATGGAGTTCTTCCTTTGGGAACTGGACCACTCCCTACGTCTGCAAGCTGGCAACCATTCAAGCAAACAGAAAGAGGAAGAACGGGTTTGGGCATCTCCCATTTCACTCTCAGGCGGAGCTTTCGGCTACAACACGGCTGTGGTGAAAGCCACTGTCTGTGAACCACTCAGCTCCACCTTGGTTAGAACATCCCATTCCCAGGCTTTGGAATGGAACATGGAAACGTAGGCCTGCAGTGGAACAAGGGTTCATATAAGGTTGTGACCCTTTAAAAACCAGAGCGCACCCTACCAGTGTCATGTAAGTATGAGGAAGTGCTGACAGATTATCATGGGTAGGTAACTGGCAAAGTTCCACCCCTAACCAAGACGCTGTTTGCAGCTGATGACTGGTGAGAGATGCGGGTGTATGGACCATATGCTTAGGGCAGCAGGCTGTGTGCCCAGGAATACCGATAACAGCAAACACAAAACAGAATCCCCGTGGTCTCCTGTTCATTTGGTTTTTGATTTTTTTATTCCTGCTTTGTTTGACTGTTTAAGAGAAAGAATATGAAGTAAGGAGGAGGAGGGAGCAGAGATCTGGAGGAGCTGGGAAAGGGGAACAATATGACAAAGTATGTTGCATCAAAATGTTTAGAAATAAGAAATAATAAAAGAAAAAACAATGTGACATTGGAGAAAGGAAATGTGCTATAAGATATAATACTATCATTAGTCATTTAAAAGCATGTCTAAGAGAAGACAAGCAGTCATACGTGCACATGGGCACAGACACACACACACACACACACACATACACACACACACATACAGTCACCACAACATGACTATTTTTAAGGCTCTTATAAGCATTATACATATTGTGTAAAGAAATTATCAAATTCTTCCTTCTCAAATTAGAAAAACTGGGCTTCCTGATGTTCCTCCAGAAAGAACGATGCTATCTCCTCAAGGAGAGGCGCTGAGGAGAGAGAGATGAGAAGTCATTGCCACTGCTCATTTGGATACAAAGTTGGAAAACTATGAAGTTTAAAAGTCTATTTAAAAAAAAGACTTTCCTCCAAAAAACAAAAATTTATTGTAACTACAGAATTATACTGGAAAGTTACATTTCAATGTTTTTAACAAGTGTTGTGTTGTCCTCACTAATCAAGGGGCTTCCGAAAGGTGGGCTTTTCAGAGAAGCCATGAACAAAGAATCAGTAAAACAGTAAGTGCAAGCATCACTCCCCTCCCTCTCCCTCCCTCTCTCCCTCTCCCTCCCTCCATCCCTCCTTCCCTCCATTCCTCCCTCACTGCCCCCTCTGTCTCTCTTTTGACAGACACTCTCTACATAGCCCTGGCTGTCTGGGAACTCATTATGTAAACCAGGAGGCTGGTCTCAAACTCACAGAAATCTGCCTGCTTCTGCCTCCTCAGTGCCAAGATTAAAGGCCTATGCCAATACCCGTAGCCTGAAAGTATCTTTTCCAAGCTCCCCAGTCATCTCTTCCATAAATATTTACTGAGCCTTCACTCTTGCCTGTGCCAAGAATCTTTCTAAACACTGAAAACACATAATAAGCAAAATTTAAAAGTCTTTATATTTATAAAATACATTAGAGGCTGAAGTGGTGGCTCAGCAATGAAGATTTCTTGCCGCTCTGACAGAAGACCCAGGTGTGATTTCCAGAATCTACATCATGGGGCTTGTAACCTCCTGTAGCCCCGGTTCCAGGGGATCCAGTGCCCTCTTCAGGCGCCTATATACACGTGGGACACATAACCTCACACATACATATGCACATACATAATATAAATAAAATAAATTCTTAATGAGTTACTTCATTTTTAATCGTGTGTGCATGTGAATGCAGGTGCCCATGCAGGCCAGAAGGAAAAGCTGGGTTCTCTGAAACTAGGGTTATAGGCAGTTGTGAGCACCATGCATGGATAATAGGAACTGAACTTAGGTGAACCTTCTCTCCAGCCCCTCAAATACATTTTTTAATAAAAGAAACTTGAAAAAAAAACAAACAAACAACCAAACAAACAAACCTCATGTTCTAGGGTCCACAAAAGGCAAAAATCAACACTGAGATTTCAGACAGACCACAGGAAAGACAGACATGGTAAAACATGCACACCACCAGTCTATCTGCCCATCACGTGACCCTACAGGCTTCAAGAAGAACTAATCGACTTCTGTGCCTTGAAAGCAAACATCACAGCAAAACTTCGCTCTTTCTTGTTGAAGAGTTTTCTTATATATTATACCTTTACATACTCAGAGAATATAATTAATGAGTGTTGACATGTGCAAACACTCAGAAAATGGTATCCAAACCTGAGATGGGACTTTGCCTCACATCAGCTCTTCATGCGTCTTTCCTGACCTCACTTCCACGTCCCAGCCTCACCCCACGCCAGGTAACTTCTGATTCTCTTACCACCACAGATTACCTTGTATTTTCTAAAACACAATATGGGTGGCTTCCTTCATCCAACACACTCATTTTGAGATGCCAATGTATCGTTCTGTCCCTCTTCTGTAAACTTCTTTCTACAGCTGCATCATACTCCAGTCTGGTGACTATCTAAGCTGGACTCAGCTAGAGGCTGCCTGATACAGATAAACCTTCTTCCAACTGAAAGCCACTTTGTATCTTTTTTACATAAAGTTTTTTTTTTTCTTTTTCTCACATCCTTTTCCCCCAAAGGTTCATATCCTCCCATTCTCTTACACCCTGGAGACTCTTAGACACATCATTTAGGGGAACAAGCGAAATACATTCCCCCCAGAAGATTCCAAAATTCTTCCCGTACACTGCTCCATCCCAGGACCTTACCGGTGAATGTTGGATCCACTTGCAGTGACCATGACCCCATAGCACATCAACACCAGCACAAATAGATGTACAGCATACCTTTAAGATATAAAAAAGGGGGGGAGATGCTAAAACATACTAACCTACCTACTGGATACCCCACTCCTACCCACTCCAAAGAGCAAGCAATCCGTTAATTCACAAGAGAACATAAGTCAAATTATTGTTCCACGGAATCAAAACACTGTATCTCAAAAAGACATGTGGAAACCTGGACACAGTTTGCAGTTGCAGCCCTAGGAATGTCTGGAATCAGTAAGTGGGGATGTTTACAGCTGTTTTACATCCATATAAAATTGAAAGCCCGAAGAGAATTCTTTTGGGTGGATTTCATGTTTTTAAGTCTCAAAGCTATTTTTCTTTTTTTTTTTTTCTTTTTCTTTTTTGGTTTTTTGAGACAGGGTTTCTCTGGGTAGCCCTGGCTGTCTTGGAACTCACTCTGTAGACCAGGCTGGCCTCGAACTCAGAAATCTGCCTGCCTCTGCCTCCCAAGTGCTGGGATTAAAGCTGTGCACCACCACAGCCCAGCCTCAAAGCTATTTTTCTTCTAAGTTTCAAAGTATCAGTACCAAAATGTCACTCCCAACATACCAGGGCGTTTTTACACAGTGTCTGATTCAAAATGTGTGTCTTTTCCCAGTGGCTTGTGGTGGTATTGTGGTACTTTCGCCAAATTCACAATTTCCTTGAAGAGTCACTTCTAGAAATGTTACTGTCTAAAGAATGTCCCCTAAGGAGTATCACTACCTCAGTATTTGCAATCTTCAGGTGTTAGCAGGTGTCTACCCTAAGCTAAATCTTGCATCTGTTAGAGAATAATTCACAGCCCTATTGCTTGCACTCAACCTTTGGACTAACACCAAGTTTCCAACAGGAAGACAAAAAGCACACCACCATCTGCAAAGATGAGGGAGGGTCCCCTGCTGGGAAGAATTAAACCTTACAGCATTCCATCTATCTGACTCAAGGAGGTCTGTAGAGATCTAATCTTAAGAAGAAAAAAGAAGCAGACTTTCAACACTTAGCCTCATTGTTGGCTCCAGTGCTTACCATGAGTGAAGGCTCCCACCACATCTCCATTCGTTTACAATAAGGTTTCTATGAAAGTCACAATCTCACCAATCTTTTCAGTGCATGAGGTATTTTACCATGTCATGTATTTCTTACCAAGAATATCATCACAAAACATCCAAGCAATACACATTAGAATATATGAGGCCTATACTCACCAACCAAAACAAAACACAACAAAATAGATGCCCAAAATAGTGGCTAAGGTGTGCCGGATCTCAGGGCTGGCTTTACCAGGATGTAAGTAGATTCTGAACCAGAAAGCAGCAGACAAGGCAAAAAGTTGGCAAGCCACAAAGTTAACCTGTGGAGACAGAGAATAAAGACTTTTTTCAGTGTTTTGCCTATGTGTAAATCTGCTTTTGGTTTTTCAGGTATCTATATCAAGATGCATCTGAAAATTGTTTTTCCCCTCTCAGCTGAGTGTTTGGAGGAGGGATGGGCACCAGAAGCAGAACGCAGCCGTGCTATAAAAAAACCCAGGCTGGAGCAAAGGCTGCGAGGTCAACATCACTTACTGCTCAGCTCCTGACACAACACAGGTTGAGAGATGGAGGCTCTGAATCATCAGAAACTCCATTTCCAGGGGATCTGATACTCTCTTCTGACCTCCTTGGGTACCAGACATGCAGTCAAAACACTCATAAGTAAATTTAAAAAAAATAAATAAAAATAAAATCTGAAAAGAAGTGATAAACCCAGGAGTCCCTTCTCCAGCCCCTCCAAACCTTCAAATGCTCTCCTCCCCGCAGCAGGGCATGTCTAAGGCTGAGGTTCTCAGCCTTCCTAATGCTGCGACCCTTTAATACAATTCCTCATGTTGTGGTGATCCTTAACCATAAAATTGGTTGTTGCTATTGCAACGTTGTAATTTTGCTACTCTTATGAATCACAACATAAATATCTGATATGTAGAAAACCCCCATGGAAGTTAAGAACTACTGGTCTAAGGAGACAGGAAGTCCGTTGACTGATTGTTTTGTTTTTATTCCCCACCCCCACCGCGGGGCCTCTGTACAAGGGAGAGAATATTATCTGCTATGCCCTTGTTCTGTGGTTTAAGTGTAAAACGCCCCCTACAGGCTGATGTGTTGGAACATTAGAGTCCACAGCTGCTGGTGCTATTTTTTGAAGGTTTGTTGTATCTTTAAAAGGTGGAGCCTCACTGGAGGAAGTACATCGTGAGGGTGGTGTGCCCCACTTCCTATCTGCTCTCTGCTTTCTTTCTATGGATATAGTATAACTTTCTTCCCACCCGTCCTTTTTCCGATGGTGGATTAGATCCCTCCCACACTGTGAGCCAACTTCCTCCCTGAGTTACCAAGCATTTGATCACAACAACAAGAATAATTAACTAATACGCTTTTTTTTTTTTTTTGGCTTTTTGAGATAGGGTTTCTCTGTGTAGCCCTGGCTGTCCCGGAACTCACTCTGTAGACTAGGCTGGCCTCGAACTCAAAAATCCGCCTGCCTCTGCCTCCCAAGTGCTGGGATCAAAGGTGTGCACCACCACTGCCCGGCATTTTTCTGAAAACTTAAAATCCAAGTGCTTTCTAAACCCACTTTTCTTATTTTAAATCAGCACCATGTAATACTGGACATCCATGAGAGACACAACCCACATTAAACCTCCAGGGTCAATCATGGCCAACTCTAACAGACAGCACATTCCCTCTGACACAAGTCTCAGCCATCTATCTTGGAGGAGCATTTTTTGTAAGAGGTGTGCGCTTAGCAGTAGGGCAGTCATCTTGTGTGTGTACAAGGTCCTGGACTTGATGCCCAGCATTGGAAGTGAGGGAAATGAAAGTACGGCAGAGGGGGGAAAAAGGAACAAGAGGAGAACAAACCAAAGATAGAAGAAGAGATGGAGGATTTTACCTAAAACATCAAAAGCTGTGTATGGTGGCTTACACCTATAACCTATAACTCAGGAGGTCAAAGCAGGAAGGGCAGGAGTTCAAGGTCATCATCCTGGGTGCATGTATGAGATCAAGGACAGCCTGGCTCTCTATGAAAGCCAAGGAAAAAAGAGAGGGAGGGAAAGAGAAAAAGCATTAAAACAAAAATTCCTCAAAACCCATGGGAAAAATCAGCTAATTTTTGAAAAAGAACTAACATGTATCTTTGTAGTTTAAACTTAAGGCAAATCAAATTCCAAACATGTCGAGTGGTTTGACCATTATCAAAAGCTGGAAAAGTAATGTAAATGTAAAGTCTTAAAAGTGTTAAGGATGAAAATCAGTACCAAGTCACTTTTAGAAAGCAAAGAGTTAAAAAAAAAAAAAAAGATTTAAGTCATGAATAAAACCACAGGATTTCATCAGCACTTTCCCAAGCCTCAAAGAGGAGCAGCTGTTACTGATGTTCATTAGCTGTGTACTAGGGGAAGAGTAGGAGGGGGTGACAAGGGGGAGGGGGAAAGGAAGGACTGGCATCAGCTCCACTTGAGTTCACTTTGTTTTCTCCAGAAAAACGCAACAATACTTTAGACCCCTTACAGAAAATGGGACTTTCAGAAAGTTTTTGTTCTGGCTTTGATGATGACTGTATTGTTTGCTTTCTGTTTAAAAGATTATATCTCACCAGACACCCAAACACGGTTCCCACTAAACTCCACCTTTACTTAGGACCTTAAAATATCCAGAGAAAAGGACTTAAAAGCCTGGTATACAAGTTGTGATGCTCGTAATCTAGGCTAAATGAACAACCAACAACTGGCACACAATAGTGAGAATCTGGAGTTGGGGAGCACTCTTGTAACTCCAGCAGAGGGGAGCTGAGGCAGGAGTATTGCTAGTTCAAGGCCAGCTCCAGGGTAGATAATAAAATCCTGTCTGAGGCTGGAGAAATGGCTCAGTGGTTAAGAGCACTGGTTCTTCTTCCTGAGGTCCTGAGTTCAATTCCCAGCAACTGCATGATGGCTCACAACCATCTGTAGTGGGATCCAATGTCCTCTTCTGGAGTGTCTGAAGACAGTGACAGTGTACATACATACATAAAATAAATAATTATCTTTTAAAAAAAGATATTGTCTAAACAAATAAAAGTTGTGTGTGTGTGTGTGTGTGTGAGAGAGAGAGAGAGAGAGAGAGAGAGAGAGATTCTCTCCTCTCAGCCCAGCAATCAGCCTAGAGTAGGGCATATTTATTCAGGAAAGTGTCCACAGAGAAATTTGTTCCATTCCTTCTGTTTGGCCAGGAAACACGAAGCATGTGTAAATGAGAAATGATTCAGGGGCTACAGCAGTATTCTCTGAGCACAGCCCTCAGGACAGTAGCAACAGCACTGCGTGGAATCCAGTTAAAAATGTACCTTCTCTGGTACCCCAGATCTACTTCATGAGTGGGATCCAGTAGCATGTGTTTGTGTGCCCCTTTATCCCATCATAATCCACTTTGAAACACTGGTATGAATGAGACAGAAAGCTTTCAATGGGCTAAATAATCAACGGTACAAGCTAGCCAGGTATCATGGTGTATACTTATAATTCCGGCATCTGGGAGGCAGAGGCAGGAGAATTAGCATAATCTTGAAGCCAGCCCAGGTTGTAAGGTATGTTTTAGAACCAGCCAAGCTACTTAGAAAGACCCTATCCCTTGTGGTTTGTGGATTGTATTTTGTGTATTCCGATCTTCTAGGCTAATATCCACTTATCAGAGAATGCATACCATGTGTGTTCTTTTG
>NW_022196913.1:34359847-34361052 GCF_008632895.1 Mastomys coucha | reverse complement strand
GAAAGGAGATATCGTATGACATGTAAATAAAGAAAATATCTGATAAAATAAAAGTAAATAAATAAAATGGAAAAAAAGAAAAAAGAATGACCCTGTCCCAAAACCAAACCAAAAGAAAACAAAGCAGAAAGCATACAGTCTAAAAGTGACTGTAAATTATTGTCTGAACTAACAAAGGTTCCTGGCTTGCCCAAACTTCACTGAAGTTCCCGCATCTTCTAGATCCATCTCCAGTTGTAGCAAGAACCACACTCCATCCTTCCTGCCTGTCACCCTTAGTATTTGATCAGTCCCCTGTTTCACTATCACCTAAAGTCGTCTTTGGTCGACTAAAGAAGCTAACATACATGACCACTTGAAGCAGTGCATGCAATCTCTATTAGTCTACCAAAATTAGCGTATGCATGAGCTGGGGGCAGGACGAATTCACCAACTACTATGGGCTGTTTCAAACTGACCTCCCCAGCTCCTTCCTGCCTGCCCAGTACCCAGTCTCCTCCCACCCAGCATTCACGTGGTAGTCCAAGCTCCTTCTTCACGAAGAGGCAACACAGCCCTGAATCCAGTCAGCTTCTGGGTTTTCAGTTCCTAAGGTGAGTTTTACAAATCAACAGCCGAGACAAACCTAAAAGTCTAGGCAGTTCCAGAAAGGGGACTGGAAAGAAGAAAGGAATTTTTGGGGTTTTGTTTTTTAAATTTTCATTCAAAAAACTTGTCTTTGTGAAAAGGATTCAGCATATTATACCAAATCCCCCAAAGATTAAACTCCACCCCTTAGAGGAAGCATGGATAGGACAATGTGCCAGCATGCATTGTGATATCCTTTCTTAAATACATCACAATTACAAGGAACACTAGCAGGATATTTCCTGTTCCAGTGCTGTGTCCCACAGAGGCATGATTGCTGCGGCCTCCAGAGGCATGCCGGGGGCTGCAGTTTCATTCTTGAGTTCTAACGACACTGTTCCCACAATTGCACTATTGTGTGGACCCTTCTGTACGAAGACAGTGTAGAGGCCAGCTGTTTTGTGGATCAGATACCCAAACACAAGCTAGGCTGGCATGAATCAGGTCCAGCTCAAGCTCAGTTTCTACAGCCTTTGCAAGATTTCAAAGTCACTGGGAGGAAATCAAACACACCCCCAAAGTGTGTGCATGTTTATTCCACCAGCCCAGGGTGTGCTAGGCTGCAATTTTCAAATGTG
>NW_022196913.1:34348733-34359837 GCF_008632895.1 Mastomys coucha | reverse complement strand
CTCTCACACTCTGCTAGAAATCTGTTATTTGGGGATTTCTGTCTCATGGTCTTCATGGCTTCCAACCAAAAACAAACTGTGTCAGGACCTAAAAATATTGCCTTCCTCCTAATTGGAGAAAGGCAAGCACACTATTTTTAACAGCAAATATCAACAGTCCAAAACCAATTTCCCCTCCTCCAGAGGTGTACCAAGGAGGGGCAGGTGAGAGGGCAGGCCCAGAACATTTTTCCTCAGCAGCATTGCTTTATTTGCACCAAGACCAAACCGATGGGACTGAATGGGCCCTGGCTCAAAGGAAAGTGATTTTCCACAGGAACGGTGCTCTCCTGCCTTGCACTGCATGCCCGCCTGCCTCCCAAGGGAGAAAAAAACAAAAAAGGCAGAAGGGAACTCAAACTGTGATTGCCTTCTGTTCCATAGAACAGAAAGGGTCTGTCCCACACTGTGTAGCTACGTTTCTCTTTCAAAGAGATCCTTATTCCCAGCCCCTTGGAATGTCAGTGAGATGTGTTTTTACATCGCCAAAGAGTCCATTTCTCTCCACTGCCCGTGGACAAGCAAATGTTATTAAAGATGAATAATCAGTGTGCATAATTTCACAACCCAGCAAACTTTCCATTGATATCTCCTCTCATCCTGAACATAAATGTCTTTTAATTGGGTGCTTGGGACGGGTGGAGGACAATGATCCTGACTACCACACAAAGGATTCTGACAGCTTTATGCACTAGGCCGCATCCCTAGACACAGGGAGATAATTAGGAACAACACTGTGAAGTGCAGTGCCATCAGCAAAGTCCATGGAGGTCACACACCACTCACCATCTCAGTTCCTAGCATCCTCTGCCAAGCAGACCACTTGAGAAAATTTGCTGGCTGCCTATAGTAATTTCTGGTGCAACCATAACAAAGTACCATAAACCAGTTAAACAATAGAGATGGATCATCTTGATTCTGGAAGTTGGAAGGCTGAGATCAAGATATGAGAGAGACTGGCTTCTCTGGAGCCTTTCTCCTTAGCTTTACTATCTTGCTATGTGTCCTCACATAATCTCTCTGGATATCAGTGTCTTGGTTTTCCATAGAAGGACAGCAGCTATATTAGATTCTATATGGCCCATCCTCATCACCACCTCTTTAAAGACCATCTCCAAACATGGTCACATTCTCAGACATGGAGGGATTACGACTTCAGCATGTGAATCTAACCTGTAACACTGCCCCATAAAAGTCCCTCTTCTCAAATCCATGAGTTAAGTTAACATCACTGTTCTTACCCCAGAAGGCAGAAAGCAGGCAGAGCCCAAAGCCAAGGCTTCAGGGGATGCTATGGGTCTCATCATAACCTGGAGCCGGCTACATAGAGGTTACAACAAAAATGACCACCAACAGGGCCACCCAGCTGCTGGCCCTGCTTGGATACAACTATCCCTGTCAAAAACTTGATAGCTCATTCTAGGTTTGTGCATGTTGAAGAGGTTCACTGTCCTTTGGCCTCTGTTTCAAATAGAAAAAGAAAAAAAAAAAAACAGTGACAAAAAGCACCTTTCAAAGTTGCATGTATTCATATATGTGTATGAGTACTGGTACCCTTCTAGTGTCTTCTTCTGTCACACCCCATCTTATCTTTCCAGACAGAGTCTCTTGTTGAACCTGGAACTCACCAATTTGTGTAAGCTGGCTAGCCAGCAATCCCAGGGATTTACCTGTCTCAGCCCCCAGCACTGAGACCATAGGTGGGTACAACTCACACATCTTAAATGGCTTCTTGAAAACAGAATCCAGCGCTCCATGCTGATGTAACAAGCAATTCACCTACTGAGCCATCTCCCCAGCCTGGCAATCAGCACTTACGTGAGCATGTTACATGTCAGGGGATCAACAAATGTCAGTTGTCATTCAAAGAGACTCACATCTATTATCTAAGCATCTCAAAGACTGCCAATAACTGCTAAGGAAACAAAAATATCAGTTCCTTAAAACACTCAGCTATACAGTAGCACTCTGAATTAAGCTGGGGCTCCTTAGCACCGAGCAAGACACCAGAGCTGTCCAAGGAGAATTTGAAGTAATACTACTAGGGCTAAAACTCCTTGCCAATGACTGTTTTTTGAGTGAAACTCTCCAAGTCTACAGAGTTTGTATTCTCACATATCAAGTCTCCTTCAGCAGTTCTGAGTAAGATGAGACTATCCCTCTTAATTCTCAGAGAAACAATCCACACACACTTGGTTATAGTTTAAATTACATGGGAAGACTTGCTGTGTCCTGAAAATATTGTGTGGCATTGTATTTGTTACAACTCAGAATGAAAACCCTTTAAAAACAGATACAATGGCCCCAAATGATCACTGTGTCTCTTTATCCAGGACCAGGAAACCTACCCAGAAGTCCTATGTTTATATCCCTTGGCTTGGTAGACGGAGAAGAATGAAGGAATTCATAGAATTCAGGACCATGTAGGAACTGAAAAACCTTGTCTTCAAACACACTATCATCCACCTCCTCTGAAATCAAAATTCTCTGCCACTGTTAGCCAGTATAAAGAGCCAATAGTAATAATGGTGTGGCTAGCATTTCCGGTTCCAGGCGCATGGCCAGAGCTTGGCCACGTCCTCTTTTCTGTCTAAATTAAGTCTTTCATCTTCACAACTCTGAACATATTTGAAGTATCTGGTAGACAAAGAAATTAAGTCACAAAAGGGTTAAGGAACTTATCAAACCAGGCGGTGGTGGCACACACCTTTAATCCCAGCACTTGGGAGGCAGAGGCAGGCGGATTTCTGAGTTCGAGGCCAGCCTGGTCTACAGAGTGAGTTCCAGGACAGCCAGGGCTACACAGAGAAACCCTGTCTTGAAAAAACAAAAACAAAAAATCAAAAGTTCACATACCAGAAAGTCAGTAGCAATACTGGATTTGAATCCAGGGAGTCTAAGGCTGAGATGTGGCTCATTGGATACAGTGCCTGCACAGAACCCTGGATTCAATGCTATCCTCAGGTACATAGCAAGTTTGAGGCCAGCCTGGGTTATAAAAAGCCTTGTCTTAAAGAAAAGCTTCTCAGGGAGTCTGGCTCCTGAGTCCACCAATAAGCATACTGAACTCAACGTTCTCACTCTATATCTATAGCAATACCTCATTTTCCAGATGAAGAAACTTGATCCTAATAAGCATTCTGGGTGACAGGGCTGCTGAGTCTGAGTTGGGACTAGAAGCCAGCATCCTATGTGAAGTCAGTTTCCTGTGACTTCTGAAAGAGACAGGAGTCTCAACATCTCCTCCAAGGGCATGCCCCAGCAGCTTAGCCTCATCCAATTAGGCCTCATACCTTAATACATGGGTGTTTGGAAGACACTTCAGGTCCAAATACAGCTACCTGACTCATACTCAGCAAGCCTTCATGTGGCTGTTCACAGTCTTGGATACAGTCTGTACAATTTAACTGTAAACTCGACTAACAGACTGCCCCAAGATAAAGGCTCTCAGTTGACCAAAGAATCAAAGGAATGTTTAAAAAATGTTAATTAAATTCTTTTTAAAATTTCTCTGGAAACAAAATGGAAAACAATTGATATTTGGGCTCATGTAGGAAGAAGGCCTTATCAAAGAACTCTGAGCATCTGGAGAGAGTAAGAGCACTGAAGAGGCCTGGAAGAGAATGTAGAACATTTGTGGATTTGTTATAAGCTTGAATGTATGGAGATCGACAACATATAGGAAAATAGCCCTTCCACTAGCAGGTGTGTGTGTGTGTGTGTGTGTGTGTGCGCGTGTGTGTATGTGTGTGTGAGTGTGTGCGCATGCGCAGGCGCACGCAGTGCATATGGATAATACACGTTTGTATAATGTCTACATGGCTAATATAAAATATTAACACCATGTATAATTAATATAAAATGTACAAGTATACATATATATTGCATAAAAGTGTATATTTATGTGTAGTGTATATTTTTATGAAATCTGAAATTTTCCATATGACTCAGTTCCACCCAGCTAAGGTTGTAATCTCTCAATCTTATTGAATAATGAAATATAACATCCAGTAAAGAATTGCCACCCTGTTCTCTGTTATATGAGAAAATAACATCTATCCACAGGATTGTAATGGGCATCCAGTGGAATGTGCTAGCACTTTCTAAACTATAAAATGACACGTGAATTAGCTGAGCTACAAACTGTAAATTAGCAGGGCAGTGCTGGCACATGCCTTTAATCCTAGCACTTGGGAGACAGAGGCAAGTGGATCTCTATGAGTTTGAGGTCAGCCTGGTCTACATCGTGAGTTCCAGGCCAGCCAGAGCTACATAGAGAAACCCAATTTTGAAAAACTAAAAACAAAACCAAACAGAAACTTTAAAGTGAACTGCCTAACAAGAGCACCCTGAGATAAAGACTCTCAATTGTATCAAAAGAATTTTTTTCCTTAAATCGGTGGCTTTTATTTGGAGCAAATTCAGCTCCTGGAGCTGGACCATTGAATGCAGGAGGAGTTCCACCAATTGCTCCAATTCCTTTTATTGTAGCAGCACGGCCAAATCATTCAGTTGTTGGTGGAGTCAATCCCAGGGTTCCATCTGGCATCATAGTGGCAGGTCCTGGAGGAGCTGGAGTGCCACCAGGTGGCACAGGAGCCGGGGCCACGGTGCACCTATTGTTTATGCGCATAGCATCTGTCATGGCCATTTGGCCCATCCTTATCTCTTGTTCTCTCGCATCAGGGAACATTCCCTTGAATCTTTCCTGCTGTCAGCACATCATTCCTTCTTGTCACCCTATCTCTTCCTCACAGTGCCTGTGTTCCTCTTCCCGCCTGAGTTCTAACTGCTCTTTCACCTCTGAAACCTCCATCTCCATCTCCAGCTTCTCCCAAGCCTCCTTGATGTCCCGGTCCACTTAATCCTGCTGTTGCTTCTCCATCTCAGTGGGTGCCTTCCAGAGCATGGCATACTCATACTCGAAGGCCTCAGATTGTGCAAATCTGGGTGGTTATCCTCTCTCCTTGTGAAATTACAACCAGCTTCTCTGGAAGTCCCTCTTCATCATCTAACTGGTCCATAGGCTCCACAATCACAGGCCGAGGAAATGTGGTAAGCGAGAAGGAGGCCTTCCCTGCATCTGTCCAGAGCTTTCCGAGCAGCTGGCTTCCCTGAGAACTCAACAACGCCTTTCCCTGAGGGCCCTCCTCGGTCATCCACAATGACTACAGCCCTCTCTACCTGGCCAAACATAGAGAAGGCTTCTTCCAGCAGTTCCTTGGGCACGTACTGAGGAAGGTTGTGGACTGTAAGAGATGCACTGTGACAGGCACAGCGCACTCGCAGCTGCTTTCCACGGAGTGGCATACTGTCCAGCTCCACTTTGGCAATTTCCGCTAGGGTTCATGTTTCCAAGCGAATAAAGCCAAAGCCTTTATCCTTATGAATGAAAACTTCGCCTGCTTTTCCATATTTCTCAAAAGGTTTCCTCGTTTCCTCCTCAGTGATGTCAGGGGAAGATTACCCACAAAGAGACGGCTATGCAGGGTAAAGGTCTTCTCTCCTGGTTTCCTAAAATTCTGCAGGTCAATAGTCAAGCCTACATTCTGGATGCTGGCCTGCTGTCCATTTGCAGGTATTGGTGGGGGTAGCTGCTGCTGCTGCTGCTGCTGCTGCTGCTGATGATGATGATGATGATGATGATGATGATGGTGATGGTGATGGTGATGATGGTGATGGTGATGGTGATGGTGATGGTGATGGTGATGGTGATGGTGATGGTGGTGGTGGTGGTGATGGTGATGGTGGTGATGGTGATGGTGATGATGGTGTTTCCTTGGAGTATGATTCTGCTTCTCCATGTTAAAGGTTTTATTGCTCTGCCTTTTTCCACCCTTGACTTCGATGTGAACACAGCCAAGTGTCTGCCTCCCAGTCCTCTCTAACCCTGACTGCCTCTGACCACAGTTCTTTGCTCAGAGTAAGGGCCACGCTATATGGCCTCCATCACCCCAAGGAATCTTAAAAAGAACACTTTTAATTAAAAATTTAAAAATTCCTCCCAAAACAAGATTGAAAACAGCTGATATTTGGGCCAGAGACGGTTCATCATGTAAATGCACTTACCACCAAGCCTGATGATCTGAATTCAGTTCCCAGGCCCCATGGGGTGGATGGTGAGAACCACTTCCAGCAAGCTGTCTTCTGACCTCTAAACCCATGCAACACACACGCACACACACACACGCACACACACACACACACACACACACACACACACACGAGCACTTACAAAACCAACTGGTCCATGTGGGGTGTATAAAGCCATTCAGACAAATTAAACTACTGCCCCGTCTTCCGGGACTGAATGTAACATACTGCGGGGACGCCATGCCTGCCCTCCTTCCAGGCATCGAATGAAACCACATTTAAATGAAGTCCATCATAAGAAGACATCTGAATTTTCACTGATTTCATTTTATTATAAAATTAATAAATGCTCACTTTAAATAAAGTGACAGGAATCTATTTCCAATAGAAGATGTAAAAAAATTGAATGAACAGGAGATCTCATCATCCACTTTCCTTCCTTCAAGATCAGAGAACGTTCCTTAATACGTTTTCTGTATTTAATTTCAATATAAAAAAGTGGTTTCTCTCCGTGGGCATTGGTTTCTCCCTTGGCTTCTTCATACAGTTGTGGTGTAATGACAACCCTGTGATGTGGTTTTCCACTCAGCTATGAAGGCGGGCATCTTTCTCAGTGTGTTGATTAGTTCTGTCAGCTTGATTGCATTACTAAATGCCTACGGCATTAGCCAAGCCTCTTCTGGGTATGCCTGCAAGGGTGTTTCCAATGAAGACTGACTGAGAGGGAAAGACCGGTCCTGAATGTATGGCACCATGCCACATACTGGGATCCAGACTGAATTAAAAAAAGAAAGGGGAAGTCAGTTGATCACTAACTGGATTCCCCTGTCTGTGTGTCCTCATCAACCACGATGTGAGCAATCAGTCTTCTACCAGCTCAGCCAGAGCTGGTTCCACAGCCATGGCTTCCCCTCCAGGCTGAACTGTCTCTCCTGCACTGTGAGCCCGAGCAAGTTTCCCTTCCTCAAGTAAGTCCTCTACAGCAAGGCAGCAGTGAGAAAAGTGACTAACACGCCACATTCACTCATCTCCAGTTAGCCTGTATTTTTTAAAGCCGCAGAGTATGCCACAGTACAGGGCGGTCAAAGGTGAATGAATATTCCTTGATCCTTAGATCTTTACAGATAGCCTGTCACTTTCAGCTCATTTCCTGGGAAGGTATATCAGTCAGCTTTGGGTTGCTGTGACAAATACTTGGGTTAAACCAAGTATTTTTGTTTTGTGTGACAAAATGCTTTAGGGGTAAACAAAGCCATTGAAGTTTATGTGGCTCACAGCTACAGAGGTTTCCGTTCATGGCCACTTGGTCCCATAGCAGTGCCTGTTGCTGGTAACACCATGGTGGGAAACGAATGACGAAGGAGCTCTGCTCATCTAATGAATGCTGGGAAGCAAAGTAGGAGAGAGGAAGGGCCAAGGTCTCCATTTGCCCTTCAATGACATATTTGCCCTTCCCTGTCTTGCAGAAGGTTCTACCCAACAGTGCTGCCAATGGCTGACAACCAATCCCACAACACCTTGGCCTTCGGAGGATGTTTAAGATCCAAACCATAACGCAGAAGATGCATTCTACTTCCTGCCCACCCTGAGGAGTCACTAAAGGAGGGAGAATGACTTAACAAAAGTTAAAAGGACTCACTAAGCATGCCCAGTCCAGGCCTCAAGAGCTTCCTTCATGGAGAGCAAGCCTGTCTACACGGAGCATTTCCAAACCTGTGCTGCCTGCACGTTATCCCACACAGGAGTCTTGCTGCTCAGCAGTACCAATATGTAGGGACAAAAACTCACTTCCATTCAAGAGTACAGACATATGGCAAGGCCTGATGGTGCAGAGGCAAGACGATCATGTATTCGAGACTTGCCTGAAGTACACAGCGAATACAAGGCTAGCCTGAGGCACTTGGAAAAATATCATTTGCAAATAAAAATCAAAGAAAGGGGCAGGGCTGGATATAGAGTTCAATGAGAAGGGCGCTAGCACAGCACGCATGAGGCCGTGGGATTAACCCTCAATCCTCCACCAGTAATAGCAATTAATAAATAATACACAGACAGTAAACCTTTTGTGATCCAAGAGTTCCATCATTATTAAAGTAATATTTCCATCACGGGTAGTAGTTGCTTGGTTCTTATTTCCAAATTGGTCCTATATCTGGAGAAAAGGATAGCATACTGTGTGTCAACTGCCCAGGATGCTATGCGCATGATAGCACACGCACAACCATTCTACAGTTTCTCATGTGCTTACAGCTTTGTTGTTACAAACTACACCACGCAGAACACTTCCCTGCATATAACAACTCACTGGTGAATTCCTGGCTGTAAGACAAAGTCCTAGCTCCACCCAACGATACAGTTATTCAAAATTCTAAGTCCTATTTATTACTTCTGTTTTCCAAACAGGAAGCCAGTTTCAACTCCTACTAGTAAATAAGAATTTCTCCCCCTGCCATGCCCCTTCCTGAGGGAGGAATCTGCCCAGTAGTTTTCAATCAGGTGGGGAGAAACTGAGGGGCGCTACTTCCAATTTCCTGATTAGTAATTGAGCCCATTTCCCTGCATGACTGGGTTTCAGCCAGGCAGTTCTGTGGTCACTAGACGAACTAATATCCCCAAGCATTGGCTGAAAAGAGGGAGCATCACACAGATGAGCTGAAACACAGCTCCTCAATCTGCAGATACTAGGGCACAGTAAATAATGGCACAAGTCAAAAGTGACCTTGTGGAACAGAAGGCACCTTGTCCCCTGGCATAACCTCAGCTAACTCATGCAGCCGGTGTCTCTATGAGGTGAGAATAGGGCTGGCAAGAGGGCTCAGCAGGTAACCTGATGACCTGAGTTCAATCCCTGGGACCCACACACACCAACACATACACACAGATAAGCGAATAAATGTATGCACGCAGAATACATACGCAAAGTTTGGGCTAGTGTAGCTGCTCTCGCAGAATTGAGTTCGTATATGTCAGTGATGAGCCTAGCACCTATCACAGCATTAAGTGTGCAGCACACTCTTGATGGTACAACTAGCTTCTTTTTTGGCACCTTTGAACCGTTTTTCGGACACAGAGCAGGAGAGACACTCAGAGGCGCTACTTAGAGGCTATCATTTTGCTAAACAGCCCTTAGTATAGGTCAACCCTTCATGTATAGGATGAAGAGAACTCCCCAAGCCACAATGACCTAACAAATAATAAACTCCTACACGGTTTAGTAACCAGCAGGCCCTATGTGTAAAAAGGCAGTTGGATTGCCTGCCAGCTTTCCCAAATGATATTCGGGTTCACAACTGTGTTTTAAAGAGACAACATTCACATTCACAACTCAATTATCAATCTCCTCTTTACTGTTAAATTCTTCAGTATTTATATTCACATTTGAAATGCAAAAATTGATTTTAAAAATGAATCCAAACCAACATCAATAATGTGATAAAGTAGTACCTTATAAAAAATTCTCTCTCCTCTCTCTCCTCTCTCTCTCTCTCTCTCTTTCTCTCTCTCTCTTTCTCTCTCTCTCTCACACACACACACACACACAGTGTTTAGCTGTTTCCTGTCACTAACAAGGCAGTCAGTATAACTATCACCAGTGTTTTCCCACTGGGTAAATTGAAGGTTAAATAAGGTAAAGAAAAAACAAAACAGAACAAAAAAGATAAGCTCCCAGATGGCTTCATTGTCCCATAACCTATGTTGTCTCCTAAACAAACAAATGAGACTAACTATGGACAATCTTTTTCCTGGTGACCTTAAGATAAATGTTATTACTCCAAAGTACTTTTCTCTATAGTCATACCCATCAATAATAACTATTATAACTATAATTATTATTATTGTTTCTGTTTCAGATCTTACCATGAGTGAGACCTTTGGGGACAAAAGTAAAAGCAGAGGGAGGGCTGCTGGCTTATGCAATACCCAGGGGCAAAACCAATTATCTCAGAATACATTGTGAAATTCTCAAAAGTCCCCAAACAAAATTAATTTTAATTTGTCTTAATTTGAAAATAAAATACATTGCCATTTAGTTTTGATAAAACAAGACTCTCTTGGGGTCAGGTGGAATGCAGCACAAATGTCACATCTCCAAAAGTGGAGGGACCCAAAGGCTCAGTGGCCACTGTGGAATGGAGGAGGGTGGCTGTCAGAAGAAGGATACTGTGACTGTGTATTCCCCAGGACCTAGGCTATTCTGAGCTCTCATTACACCATCACTTTCTCCAAAATATTTGTGTACAATAAAAAGGAAATCAACATGGACCAAGAGGCAAAGCAACTGCCTGTCCCTAAGAATCACGCTTCCCCGGGTGCAAAGACACAGTTGCCAGCTATAGATTAAGTTGATTTTCAATAGTGGGCAAGCTTTTCTTTAGAGTGCATTAATTTTCCTGCCTTATCAGCTCTGTACAGGAGTCACAGGAAAAATAAAATTACTGGTAGTTTTATTTCTTTGATTGTGACAGGGACTAGGTAGCCCAGGCTGGACTATAACTTCCTATCCTCCTGCCTCAGCTTACCAAATGCCAGGGTTACAGGTATGGGCCACCATACTCAGTGTGGATTTCCATTTTTAAAATCAGACTTCATTGTTGACTCTCACCCTTCATTCACAAACTATAGAGCACACAGACCACAGAGCACACAGGTGCTCTGGTCAAGGCCTGGATTCTCCTACTTGACCAAAGCCAGTGAGCAGAAAGGCCTCTTAGCATCACGTGTCCCACAGGGCTCTGCCCTTTCTTCTTGACACAGGCCATGTTCTCTTGCCCATCTCCTCTAGCCTTTCTTTTTTTTTTTTTATAGTATATTTTCTTTAATTTTTTTCTTTCATCTTATTTTCTTTTTTTAACATTTAAAAACATATTTTAATTAAATAGAATTGAATCACATTCTTGTTCCTTTTTTGTACCACCGCTCCTCCCATAGACCCCCCCTTCAATACCTATAATATATTTTTTGTCGTATTCCT
>NW_022196913.1:34347769-34348022 GCF_008632895.1 Mastomys coucha | reverse complement strand
GTATAGTATAAAAACATGAAATAAACAATACTACTAATAGAGAGGCTGAGATAGAAGAAGCAAGATTTTAAAACCCTTATGTTGTACACAGCTAGACACTGTCACAAACAAACAAGCTGACAGTGTATATAGATTGTACAATGTTGGACCTATTTCTGCAAGTACCAAATTAGAGAGATCATTGAATGACAATCAACAAATTTCCCATTCCTCATATTATTGGATTTCAATCGATTAGGATATGTTGGTAATA
>NW_022196913.1:34275594-34346624 GCF_008632895.1 Mastomys coucha | reverse complement strand
TGTTTATTTTCTTACGCTTGCCCCCAGCCATCTGGTTAACTCTAGTGCTACCTGCCCTTGCTAAATCTCTCCTCTAGCCTTTCTGATCACTGCTATCTCCTCTCCTTTGAGGATGCTGCTTCCCAAGGCCTATGCCAGGCTTTTCTTCCGCCATGTTATAAAATCGAGGTCACCAATCACTTCTACCCACTGAAACCCAGTTGTTATTGTCAAGTTCTCTTCTCTCCTGAATTCCCAGCACAGACCCTCCTGTCATTCTGCCATTTCAAGCTGCTTATAACAGCTCACAATTTTCCTTTTGTTTATTCAATTCCACTATTTATCTAAGGCAGTGCTTCTCAGCCTTCCTACCGCTGCAACCCTTTAGTACAGTTCCTCATGTTGTGGTGACACCTCGACCGTAAAATTACTTTTGTTGCTACTTCATAAGTGTAATTTTGCTACTGTTATGAATCATAATGTAAATATTTTTGGAGATAGAGGTTTGCCAAAGAAGTTGTGACCCACAGGTTGTGAACCACTGCTCTGAGGCAAACACCATTTAACCAGTCAACTGCCTCATTCTGTCTTATACCCACCTAAATAGGCTCAGGCGTCCCCCACTGTATACTGTGCCTCTTCCTCCCACCTTGCCCATCTTAAATCCACTCACTTCCCCCCTACACCTACCATCCTTCTGTCAAACCTTCATATCATATTGGTAACTTACAATAACTCCAGAAATCGCCTAACTGACCTCCAACCTTGGTTATGTCCATTTTTCCTAGTTTTGATCTCAGTTTAGAGTCACCTTCTGCTAGAAGCTTTCTCTCATCGAGTTCCAAGATAATAGACTGCTGCTGCTATTGCTGCTGCTCCTGCTGCTGCTGCTGCTGCTGCTGCTCTTGCTGCTCCTGCTGCTGCTGCTGCTGCTGCTCCTGCTCCTGCTGCTGCTCCTGCTGCTGCTGCTGCTCCTGCTGCTGCTCCTGCTGCTCCTGCTGCTGCTCCTCCTGCTCCTCCTGCTGCTCCTGCTGCTGCTCCTGCTGCTCCTGCTGCTCCTGCTGCTCCTGCTGCTGCTGCTACTGCTACTGCTGCTGCTTTTGCTGCTGCTGCTGCTGCTGCTGCTCCTGCTGCTGTTGCTTCTGCTGCTGCTGCTGTTCCTCTTCCTGCTGCTGCTGCTGCTGCTGCTGCTACTGCTACTCCTGCTGCTGCTGCTGCTCCTGCTGCTCCTGCTGCTCCTGCTGCTGCTGCTGCTGCTGCTGCTGCTGCTACTGCTGCTCCTGCTGCTCCTGCTGCTGCTGCTCCTGCTGCTGGGTGGTACCCTCAGCATCCACAGACACATTCTTCTGCAATGATCTCTTTCTTTACCTAAGCAAAACCCTTCAAGAAGGTGGCAGCCATCTTCTTCAGGGTGGCTGTCATATGACTGTTGTTCTAGACTCGGCAAATATCTGTTCACGCCATGTGGGCGCCAATAACCAACCAAAGGAACAATTGTATCCAAATCTAGCTTGAAAAATTAGTGAGTTTACTGTGGTGACTGACAAAAACACAGACCAGGGGTGATGCTCAGGCTGTTGCATCCCCAAAGAGCTTACACTGACTCGGGTAATGGTTTTTGAAAGTTACATCCCTAGCTCCCTTCCCAATTTGCAGGCAGCACCACCAGAAAGCATCCTTGCTCCAGCCATTGGTTATGACTTTGACGACTTTGAGAAAGAGCTCTGTGAATTTTGTAACTTTCATGAACTTTGGGGATGTTATGTTATACATTTAGTACGTTTCCTATTTGATGAACTTCTCCCTCCAAGCAGGAATGCTTCAATTCCTAAGAAACAGTTGTAAAACTGGGTCCATAGTGTCCACTGTCTCCACTAGGGGTGCACTACTGTTAACAAATAAAGAAAGAAGAGAATGAATGAAGGTTAGGTTAGGAAGCAAAAGAAATGGTGACCTTGTCGGGGGGAGTTTTCAAAATGTAGGTAAAGGGAAACAGAGTGGAGAGCTGACACCCGAAGGCCTGTAGTCTGGACAGACAATGTCAGCTTGTTCTGACCTGGGACAGACGCTCAGAAAACCTTTGTCACAGGTATGATGTGTAACCATGTATGTTCTAGAACCACTGGTGAGTTCATCAAAGGTGTGACCCTTTGAGAGTCCGGTGACGGTTTTTCTTTAGCAAAAATATCTTATTGAGATCAAATCTTCACTTGTAACTTGAATGGAAGACATCATAATTAATCCTCCTGACCCAACCAAGGAGTATATCACACCTTAACAACTTTAAGGAGGGAAAATATAAGAGAAGTTATTATATACACTGGAGGAACGGGTCTATGAAAACCTCTCGTGGAGGTTAAAGTTTTTCACACTATATTTACCAAACCAATGAAGGGCCTGCAGCCATGTCTCCTCAACTCTTGGTTTTAACCAAGCAGAGTAGCCAGAGAGATAATTTGTCTATTACGAGCACTCGTTGCTCTTACAGAGGACTCAGGGTTAGGTTCTCAGCACCTACATGGGAGGCAGCTCACAACAGTCTGTAATTCTACTTCCAGAAATGTAACACCCTCTTCTGATCTCTGCAGGCACTGCACACCAAGACACACACGCACAAACACAGTTAACAGACATACACACAAGCAAAAATCCATACACATAAAATAGAAATAAATACATAAAGTCAAAGTTTTGCCCTCCCAAGTCTGTAGTTACCAAAGGCCTTATATGCCTAAATTTTTGCAAAGTATTGCCAACAAGAACGACAATGATGGGGCTAGAGAGATGGCCCAGCTCTTCCAAAGGTCCTGAGTTCAATTCTCAGAAACCACATGGTGGCTCACAACCATCTAGAATGAGATATGATGCCCACTTCTGCATTGCAAGTGGCAGAACACTGTGTACATAAATAAATGAAATGTTAAAAAGGGGGGATCCGATGGAGGGCTAATATCCAATATATACAAAGAACTCAAAAAGTTAGACTCCAGAGAAACAAATAACCCTATTAAAAACTGGGGTACAGAGCTAAACAAAGAATTCTCAACTGAGGAATAAATGGCCAAGAAGCACCTAAAGAAATGTTCAACATTCTTAGTCATCAGGGAAATGCAAATCAAAACCCTGAGATTCCACTTCACACCAGTCAGAATGGCTAAGATCAAAAACTCAGGTGACAGCAGATGCTGGCAAGGATGGGGAGAAAGAGGAACACTCCTCCATTGTTGATGGGGCTGCAAGCTGGTACAACCACTCTGGACATGAGTCTGGCAGTTCTTCAGAAGATTGGACATAGTACTACCTGAGGACCCAGCAATACCACTCCTGGGCATATACCCAAAAGATTCTCTAACATATAACAAGGACACATGCTCCACTATGTTCATAGCAGCCTTATTTATAATAACAAGAAGCTGAAAAGAACCCAGATGTTCTTCAACAGAGGAATGGTACAGAAAATTTGGTACATTTACACAATGGAGTACTACTCAGCTATTAAAAACAATGAATTCATGAAATTCTTAGGCAAATGGAAAGAACTAGAAAATATCCTAAATGTGGTAACCCAATCACAAAAGAACACACATGCTATGTACTCACTGATAAGTGGATATTAGCCAGAAGCTCTGAATACCCAAGATACAATTCACAAACCACATGAAGCTCAAGAGGAAGGAAGACCAAAGTGTGAGTCCTTCTGTCCTTAGAAAGAGTAACAAAATACTCACAGGAACAAATATGGAGATAAAGTGTGGAGCAGAGACTGGAAGAAAGGCCATCTAGAGACTATTCCACCTGGGGATTCATCCCATATACAGTTATCAAACCCAGACACTATTTTGGATGCCAAGAAGTGCATGTTGACAGGAGCCTGATATAGGTGTCTTCTGAGAGGCTCTGCCAGAGCCTGACAAATACAGAGGCAGATGCTCATAGCCAGCAATTAGACTGAGCGTGGGGTCCCCAATGAAGGAGTTAGAGAAAGAACTGAATGAGCTAAAGGGGTTTGCAACCCCATAGGAATAACAACAATATCAATCAATCAGACTCCCATGGACTAAACCACCAACCAATGAGTACACATGGAGGGACCCATGGCTCCAGCCACATATGTAGCAGAGGATGGCCTTGTTGAGCATCAGTGGAAGGAGAGGCCCTTGGTCCTGTGAAGGCTCTATGCCCCAGTGTAGGGGAAGGAGAGGATGGGAAGGTTGGGGGGGGGGGACAACATCATAGAAGCAATGGGAGGAGGATGGGATAGGGGGTTTCGGAGGGGGGCAAGACCAGGAAAGGGGATAATATTTGAAATATAAATAAAGAAAATATCCAACAAAAAATGTTAATGGTAAAGGGGGTCCTGGAGACATGGCTCAGTGGTTAAGAGCACCGATTGCTCTTTCAGAGGTCCTAAGTTTAAGTCCCAGAAACCACATGGTGACTTACAACCTTCTGTAATGGGACCCGATGACCTCCTCTGGTGTGTCTGAAGACAGCTACATTGTATTCATATACATAAAATAAATTAGTAAATATTTTTTTAAAAAGCACTACAAAGAAGAGCCATGTAAATGTGGAAATATAAAATAATTCCATGCGCATATAATATTTACCTTATGTGTCATGAGTATACCTATCAACTTATTGTATAATTAATAGCAATAGTGTAGTTCATACTAAATAAAACTATAAACACAGTAAATTATGTTTCAATATAATAGGCAACACCAAAACATAGTGGTGATTAAATACAAGAGAGTAGATGCATGCAACTGTCTAAGTGTCCTGGGAAAGCATCCTCTTTCAGTATGGCAGCTAACATTTCTAGACCCCTGCTTCCATAAAGAGGAAAAAACTTCCAACAGTAAAGCTAGCATTTGAATCTCAAACTTCCACAAGATACTCATAGGTTAAACAGGTTTTAAATGATACCACAATCTAATGGGAATCTTTCCTCAGAAATGATGAATTACTCAGGCTGGAAACAATACCCGAAACTGAGTTGAAATGCACTCAGCTGCTTGCAAACCGGATCACACAAAGGAGGGCTTGAATGTGTTTGGCTGACGAAGAGGGAGACCAGAGACAGACAACTCTTCAAACTCTGAAGACTGAATGTAGGATCGAGCCATGCAGGGAAATATTTGGGAACATGGAGTTTAAAGAACGGAGGGTGGAAAGACATAAATGTTTGGGAAGAAAATATGTAAAAAGCAGAGTAGTGAAAAAGATGTGGAAGTCATCCATCTCAAGATAGTTGTAAAGCTCCGATGAGATCCTGACACTGACAGAACGATGAACACAATAAAAACTTTCCACAGCGTCCGAACACACTCCAGGTACAACAGGAGGGACTCTACTGAACAGCCATCTCCTCCAAACGGAATTGCTCCCTCCTGGAGGGAGGATGGGGGTTCATAAGACTCGGAAAGCTAATGAGGTTCAGAAAACCCATGGAGCTACAACATCCCATCCCAAGGCTACAACAGCCACGGACCACTGCTGGAGAGAGGAGACTTTCTGTCGCAGTTGCCTGAGATACAGGGATCTGGAAAGGGAGCTCCAGAGATGGGATTTTGTTAGCCATATGGGTGGGCTTCTTAGTGATGCAGTTACCTTTGAGTCATCCAAGCTCCTGCGAGTAACTTTCCACCCCTGATCCTGTGAGTAACGACCCACCCATGATCCTATGAGTGACTACCCACCCATGTTTCTCTAAGTAACTGCCCACCCATGCTCCTGTGAGTAATTCCAACAACCCCACAGGCTCACCACGGCTGTACATGGGTGCTTTGTTCTGTCACAGCTGCCCTAGCTGAGATGAACAGATGTTAGTTTGTATCTTCTTGTAACAGTCACACAACAGTCTCATTCGCAGGAACCTAGTAGTTTGTTACTCTTTGGACCTACACTTGCACTCACGAAGAGGAAGCTAAAGAAAATCCAGGAGAAAAAAATGTTAGAGTATTAAGATAATCAACAGGTATCAATGTGACTCACTAGTCCACTGCTCCAAGAACAAAACCCTCTTTCACCTTGACTGGGCCTTCGGTAAATCATGTAGTCAGCTAGTAAAGGCAGACATTCTGCTTCAGTGGACAAGAATACTACCTGGCTTTTGTTTTCTTTAGAGCTGAAAACCAAGAGGAAGCCCAGCTCAGTGCTCACCACCTTATGCACCTACCTCTTTACAATGCCCAAAGGTTCAATCATGCCACAGGGAGGCATACAGACCAGTACAGACCAGAGAATGAGAACAGCTCTCCACACAATTCCAAGAGCCAAGTTTACACACTAAACTTGACAGAAGCCAATAACACAAGCCAGGCACTTTTTTTATAGCCTGTAGCTTCAAATGAAAAATGAGGCTAATAACTGTTGGGTTTTCTGAAGAATATATGTGCTTTAAATAAAAGGATTTGAAGAAACTTAAAAACGGCAGTAACCTAAACCAATCTAGAACTAACCGCAATTCCAGTGGTACATTATGGATTCATTAGGGTCTGAAGAGAATGTCTGTGAACATATACATAAAACTTAAATGGATGCCAGGGACCCCCATGCCCGCCTTCTAGGTAGTAGTGATGCATGGTTTATTTTGAGAGTAAAACACTGAGGTTTATAATACATCTGTTATCAGGGCTTGAATACAATGTGTCTCCCAAAGGCTCATTTACTAGACACATGGACCCCAGTGGATCGACATCAGGAAGATTTGGACCTTTGGGAAGGTAGTTAGATCACTGCGGGGAAGGATCTTCAGAAAGGATTAATATAGCTCTCATGAGACCCAAGGTAGTCCTTACAAAGTAGGTTATCAAGCGCGGCCACCCAAGCACACTCTACCTTTTACAGACAGCTGCTTCCTTTTTCCTCTTCACGCAATGAAGGGACCTTCCTTACCAGAGGCCAACAGATATGGCTACCTGGTTTTGAACTTTTAGCCTCCAAAACTGTGAACCAAATAAATGGAAGCAGTTGAGTAGGTGAGGGAGCCTGCTGCCAAACATGTCATCCTGAGTTCAATTCCCAAGCCATAATAAAAAGAGAAATAGTCATGTGACTTCAGCATAAACACACACACACATACATACGCACACAGGCACATACATGCATGCATGCACACAGGCACACACATATACACACATGCACACAGACACGTAAATAAATATGAAGAAAAATATTGTGAAAAACATTCAAGAAATCAAATCACCTTTAGCACAGACATTGCTTTCTAAGCACAGTACAGGAACTTAGCTTCTCAACACACATCTTTTTTTTTCTTGAAGAGAAACTGAAGGCACATACAGTCTGTTGAAAACAATAATTGCAGTGTGTCATGTAGCCTTAGGGCATTTTCATGGTTGTCTGCAAAGAGCTGGCTACTAAGAACCCGGGCCATGGAGGCTCACGTGTTTGTTTTTGTCTCTGTTTTAAAATAAACGAAGTGCTGTGGCTATGAGCCCAGAATCTGGAGCCTACCTGATCCTCATCTTGTACTCACCCACTATTTATTGCCTTCATGTGTAAAACTGACACACGCCCTACCACACTGAGAGGAAATTAGGCTTTAGCACATTAGGATACATGAAATCATAATACTCATATCAGTGGCCTCAAGGATTCTCTGTTAACCGAAGACACCGATATTTTATTTCAAAAGTAGCTAACTGTTTTAAGCTGAGCCATTTTAATTTATTCTTATTTTATTATATTTTTAATTGTGTGTGTGTGGAAGTCAGATGGTAACGGAGAGAGTTAGTCCTCTTTTTCCACCACGTGTGTACCGAGAAGCAAAGTCAAGGCTGTCAAGTCTGATGGCAAGCGCCTTTACCTGCTCAGCTGTCTAACCAACCCTTACAGCCTTTCCCTTTAAACAGATCTAGTATATGACTCCAAGGAGACGATGACCAAAAGTACTCACTTCTTTTTAATTCTATTTCAAAGACTGTGGAGAGGGGTAGACTCGTAATTACAGTTATAATTATGAGAAGAACCCAACCGCTTTACAAGGTACTTCACACGGAGAAGAATGCCCACGTTCCTTAACAGGCTAACTCGCCCGTCAAGAATGACTAGTTACTCTCGTGACTCAGAACACGGTAACAAGGGCCTTGCTGGGGAGGAGGTTCAGCAGTGAAAACCAGGCCAATTCTAGTCATTTCTGCCAACATTCTGGTCTTTGATCTTCAGGAAGTTTCATCTGCTCCTGTTTCTTAAGCAGCAAACAAAAGGCCTCTGATCTACCTGGAGATGCTGTGATAACAAATATGACTATTTTTAAAACCCACCAAGAGATGCAGCTACGCACACCAAGTGCAGTGGCTATCCTGATGCCTCCTAGAATCTGGCAGGCTTCCTAAGAGGCCAGCATTGTCTGATTTTTTTCTTCTTCTTTTCTCATTTCCGTTACTTTCCCCAAATCTCAAGCTGTGAACCCACCCCTAAGAGCTTCACCTCCCTCCTCCCTTTACTTCTAGGACAGCTCCACCAAGTCCTGATGGCAGAATAGTGCCTCACTGGAGAGACTCACATCCTTTAGCTGTCCAAAAGATTCTTGAACTAAACTAACACTAAGGATACTCTCACCCAGTGTAATGGTGCACACCTATAATCCTGCCCTTCAGAGTCTGAGACAGGAGGAGGACTTGTATAAGGCCAGCCCTCTCCATGTTGAGCTCAGAGGCTACGGTGGCAGGATGCTATCTCACACCTCCAGACTCTTCTAAGACCACATGAAACTTCCTGTCTCCTCTGGTTGTTCTTCTCTTTCTGTTTCACATTTGAACTGGATCATTCCACACAATAAACAGAAGTGTTACCTGCTGCTACCAGCTAGCTTCCAGGAATGCAAGTTCTAGGGGAAGGGGGTGGTGTTGGGCAGGGGGACTCCTGCATACCAGGAAACGGGACATGAAAGTCCCTGGAATTCTGTTTGGGATGTGCCCTGCCCCTTCCCAAGGACGCCACTTCCTTCTGAGCAGAAGCTAGACTTCTTAGAGCTACCAAGTAAGATGCAGACTCATCAGCACAACCCTTATCAAATAGCAAATGGCCTGCCAGTGTGGAGAATCATGGGAAGTAAGTATGTTTAAATTAAGACTTGCTGCTGGGCTCTGGATTAGCAGTTAAGGGCACTTGCTGCTCTAGGAAGGAGCCCAGTTCTGTTCCCAGCTCCAGTATTAGACAGCTCTCAATTGCCTCTTACTCTGGCCTGGCGCCATCTCCTGGTCTCCACAGGCAACTGCACACACAATGGTATACACTAATTGTACTTATGCACATACACATAAAATAAATAATTTTGTTTTAAAAAGTTACTACTATATTAAACATGATGGTCCTTCCAAGCACAGTGTTACAGTGGGGACATTGGTTCCCTGGTCCTGTAACGGCCACTAACTAGCTCTGTGACAGGAGCATGAAGGATTGCTGTCAACCTCTGTATAAGTTTCATCAGAGAACCTTTATGGAGCTGCTATGGGCACAGGTGTAATAATGCCACCTTAAGTAAACGTCTCTGGTCATCCAACGGAGGTAAAGACCGAGCGCTCGCCTCTCTCCATCTTACCCTGCAGTGTTAAAATGCTCCGAAGAGGAAAATCTGGATCTCAGAGGAATCATCTATCAGGTTCCTATTGGCCTAAAACCTTCCTATAAAAGTGTTTAATGATCTTGCTAAGATAATGTGGCTTATCCTAGGACAGTGGGTTCCTGGTCGCTCTGACAACAAATGATGAGCTGCTTCCCTGCACATAAAGTTGCCATGGGTGAGACAATCAGTAAACTATCCAGTATGCTGTATTCACACTCCATAGGGGAGGAACAATGTCAACTCAACAAACATCTTCTTCTTGCCAGCCACGATCATTCCAGCAGTATCTAGCGCATGGGGATTCCCAGCAGAAAGATAAATGAAACAGAAATTTCCATACCGGCTCTGGAAGGGAGGAAAGTACCCAACCTTTGCCTACTTTTAATGATCGCTATGATTTACATATGCCAATTTTATTTTGCCTGTGACATCCAGTCTGGGACATTAAGCATCTCCACTAACAGACTGTGTGATGGTTAATTTTGATTGTCAGCCTGATTGGATTAATAATCATATACAGCATTAATGAGGCACATTTTGGGGTGTGTTTGTGGGAGCTTTTCCAGAGTGGGCTAACTGAAGAGGGAAGATCCATCCTGAGTGTAGGCGGCACTCTTCCATGAGCCAGGGTCCCAGACTAAATAAAAAGGGGAAATGGAAGAAGTATGCTGAGTGCTGGCTTGCCTCTCTCTACTTCCTGAGCCATCATAATGAGGGGAGTCTCAGTACTCAACTTTCATCAACATGAACTACACCATGAACGCATGCACAGAGAGAGAGAGAGAGAGAGAGAGAGAGAGAGAGAGAGAGAGAGAGAGAGAGAGAGACATAGACACACAGAGGGGGGAGAGGAAGACAGGGAGAGAGAAAGAGAGACAGAGAGAGACCGAGAGAGACAGAGGGGGAGGGGAAGACAGGGAGAGAGAGAGAGATAGAGAGAGAAGCAAACACAGAGAGAAACACACACATTCGGAAATAGAGAGACAGACAGACACACACACAGAGAGAGAGAGAGAGAGAAAGAGAGAGAGAGAGAGAGAGAGTCATAGACACAAAGAGGGGGGAGGGGAAGACAGGGAGAAAGAGAGAGACAGAGAGAAAAGCAAACAGAGAGAAACACACACATTCAGAAATAGAGACAGACAGACAGACACACACACACACACACACACACACACACATTGACTATACCCTTTTAAATTATAGACAAAAAAGGGAAAAAATCTTTCTTTCCTCCTTTCCTTAAGCTGCCTCTGTAAGGTACTTTTGTCACAGCATCACAAAAGTCACTACTACAGGCTCTATCTTCATGGGCTAATACAGACTGTTGCTTTCATGGGTTCTTTACAGAAACCCCAAGAGACCTTTATCTCCTCCCACTTTCCCTAACCACCCTTTTCTCCAACCACCCCCACTTACTCTGACCTCACCATGCCATACATTCTCCAAGGCTACTTCCCTTGTTTTCCAGCCCACAGCATGCCAAGTCTCAATACCCCACTCCCTCTTCTTAAAAGTATTCCCAGTGAGCTACCCTCTGGTAGCTGATGCCAGGGAGTGCCCCAGCTCAGGCTGCCTCAAATCCTATTTTCTGAGTCTTCTGGAAACAGCTGCTCCAATATTCTGCTAACTGAGCTCAAGACCCGTTAACACTTAGAAACCTGCCAGTGTAAATCCACCTTGCCCAGCCCTTGGAGTCACTGGAACTGCTGTACTTTGTAATAGAATTCTGACTTCTAAATGTGACCCCAACTCTTCCTTCTGCCACTTAAGTACCAATTACGTGTGACTTTTTTTTCAAATTCAAACAGATAATTTATCCATGCGTAAATGAAGTTGATTATTAAAATTTTCATTTAGTAACTGGCATCTCTTAAGGAAACTTGCAAACTGCTTTAAATTAGAGGTACACAAAAACTTAATTAGAATTTGAAAATTGGGAACAAAAGAAAATGAGCTAACCAGATAGAGGTTGGATGTAGCCCAAACTGACTTTAATGAGACATGTAATTAAAGTAGACATGCCACTGACTAGAAACACTCTCACTGAACCTGGGGTTCATCAAATCATTTAGGCTGGGGGGCCAGCAAACTCCAGCAAACTGTCTCTGCACTGCTCAAGTGTTTGAATGCTTGGCCCATAGAAATTGGCACTATTAGAAGGTGTCACTTTGTTGGGGTAGATGTGACCTTGCTAGAGGAAGTGTGTCACTATGGAGCATGCTTTGGGGTCTCATATGTTCAATCAATGGCTGCTGTGGCACTCAGTCTCCTTCTGCTGACTGCAGATCAAGATGTAGAATTCTCAGCTCCTTCTCCAGCACCAAGTCTGCCTGCATACCATGTTTTCTGCCATGATGATAATGGACTAAACTTCTGAAACTGTAAGCCAGCCCAGTTGAACATTTTCCTTTCTAAGAGTTGCCATGGTCATGGTGTCTCTTCACAGCACTAAAAACCCTAAGGCAGGATCTCAGCTCAGGTATTCAACTTGAACAGCTAGCACTTTACTGCCTGAGCCATCACCACAAGTCTCTGTTTTCTTCTTTCTTAAATCCTAAAGTGAACATAGATCTAGTGAATTAAGTCAGGATCCTGCAGAGCCCGACTCTGGGGTCAGCACGTGCTGTGCATGTTACAAATGAACAGGAGCTTGAGTACCACCTTCTAGAAGGAGGGATTCTACGCACACTATGGACCACTAGTAGGATATACCCTCAGTGCCCATCACATAAGGAAGGTCCAACCCATGCAATGTCTATGGTTCAGTCTGCATGGAGATGCAATAATACCGGAAGAATTGCTTAAAATGGAGACTCTGTGTAGTAGTTTGAAAGAGAATTGCAAGCATACAATCATACCAGTTGGTAGAACTGTTTGGTAAGGATTTGGAGTTGTAGCCTTGAAGAAGGTGTATCACCAGGGCTAGACTTTGAGATTTCAAAAGTCAGCATGCCTCCTAATTCTCCCCACCTTCCCCGTCTCTGTGTGCATGGCATGCATGCGTATGTGTGCGTGCATGTATGTACTTGTAGAGGGGATGTAAGTTCTCTGCTACTGCTCTAGCCCCATGCCTGCCTGCCTGCTGCCATGCTCCCTGCCATGATAGTCATAGACTAACCCTCTGGAACTATCGGCTCCTAATAAAGCCTTCTTCTAATAAATTGCCTTGGTCATGGTGTCTTATTAGAGCCACGGAAAAGTAACTAAGACTGTGTTTCCAACAGCAAGCACTAAGGAAAGTTGTGTACAGTTATGGTCTAATGCCTCAAATGACTGGTAACTACCCCACATCTGCAGTGAATTTAAGGAGCACATCCCAACACACATCATTTTCACAGGCAGCATGGTCTCACAAGGCAACCTATGCTAGACAGTTAGAAGTCCTTAGGTTAAGTCTTCGTTCACCTACATAGATGGCCAGTGACTCAAGACACATTGCTCAAATTCCTTAGCTATGAAACAGAAGTATAAATTGTTGTGTGGTGACACACATTTAATCCCAGCAGAGACAGGCGAATCCCTGTGAGTTTGAGGCTAGCCTATTCTAGAAAGCAAATTTCAAGACTGTCAATGATACAGAGAGAACTTGTCCTAAAAAAAAAAAAAAATGATGATGATGATGATGATGATGATGATGATGATGATGATGATGATGATGATGATGATGATTACATAGAAGTTTAAATATCCCAGTTGTAGAAATAGTTCTTTGGAAAGTGCCTGCCACTTGGTGTTTTCTGTGCTAGTATAACAACTCGCGTTGGGCTAGGTAATTTGTAAACAACAAAAACAGTTCTAGAAGCTGGAAAGTCCCAGGTCAAGTTGCCAATACATTTTGTGTCTTCTAGACGGTGCCTCCTATACTTGGCAGGAGTCCCTTCCATTTCTTTTTACAGGGACATGAATTTCCTTCAAAAGAGCAACCCTCTGTTAACATCACTGCATCACTGGTCATGTGGTTTCATTATCTGGTAATATCACTGCATCATTGGTCAGGTGGTTTCATTACAATTCCGGAGAGGACTCAAGCGTTCCACCAGCAAAATCAAGCAGGCTGTTTATCTTTCCACCAGGGTCCATACGTTATCAGAGCTGTTCCATTCCTAGAACACTGGAAAGTGACCTTCTACCATTATCCCTGTCCTCAGTCACCTTGCCTGAGGGAGAGGAAAGACTGCTATGAGAACACTCTTCCTTCCTCTGGGGAGACCAATGCACCCTGTGACCCTCTCTCCTGCCTCCAGCCCAGATGCTGCTGTCACCTTCCTACTGCACACACACACATACAGACAAACACATACACGCATGCTCGAGCACACAAACACACACAAACACACACACACACACATTATTATGTGTCAACCTCATGTATTATTGTGAACTGGGACTCAAAAGCCATAGTCTATAAATTTTTGGACTAATCAGACCTCCACATCATATGACCCCCGTCCTTTAAAATAGACTCAGATGGACAGATGGAGAAATGGGCAGATAATCAGCTCTAGGAATATTTACAAATTCTCACTGACTCACGCTAATACAAGTCACAGCATGCAAAGCCACACACATTAATTTTATTTACAAGATGGCTCAATGATTAAGATTATTTGCTGTTGAGCCAGTGTGGTGGCACATACCGTTAGTCACAGCACCCAGGACGCAGAGGCAGATTATCTCTATTGAATTCAAGGCCAGCCTGGTCTACCAAGTAAGTTCTAGGCCAGCCAGGGCTACAAGAGACTATCTCAAAACAAAACAAATAAAACAGCAGTTCCCAGCACGCCCCGCATAGGTGGCAGGTGGCTCTTCTGACCTTCACAAGCACCTGTAGGCAGGCACATGGTACACATACACACATTCAGCCTAGTATATAAACAATAAAAATAAGCCAGGCAATGGTGGTACACACCTTTAATCCCAGCACTTGGGAGGCAGAGGCAGGCGGATTTCTGAGTTCGAGGCCAGCCTGGTCTACAGAGTAAGTTCCGGGACAGCCAAGGATACACAGAGAAACCCTGTCTCAAAAACAAACAAACAAACAAAAACAAAAAAACAAAGAAAAAACAATAAAAATATGTAAACAAATATTTTCTTAACACATTAATTTTACTCTTTAAGATCCAAGGAGTTTTCACCAGTGTTTTCATATCACCACCTGAACCTACTTCTTTCAAAAGATGAAGGCTAAAATTTAAGGACTGACTGCATGCCTTAGGCCTCACAGGTTTGGATGTTTCCAGTTGCTTTTGACTCGAAGCCTCAGATCAATATGTGATTAAGGAGAAAGAAAGAGACAAACCTGCTTGCATGCTCCATGTGTGGACAAGGAGGCCATAGCTTCCTCTACTCTTTGCTCTCCACATTCACAATTGATAACATCTGGCAAGCCCCCTGCCTGGGAGCTCTGCCTCCCACCAGCCAGGTCTGAGCACTTGAAGATCCACACAGCTCATCCCTCCTACAGCCAAAGATGAGGGCTTGAGAAACAGAGAGGAAAGCCAAGCATGGTCCTAGCTAGAACAGGAGGCTGGCGGCTTAAAGTGAATGATTTGGGACCCTGCTGGCTGTGAAGCTCTGAATCAGGAGAGTCCACAGAAGGTCAGCCCGAAATTCCATCACTTATGGATAGAGCCCGTGAGAAACCCTTCAAGACATGGTGCATGTTGGGGTCATCATGTACAGGGGTGAAAACTGTGTCTTGCCGTGGGATTTAGGAGAGCCGTACAAGAAAATATATACTTCCAAAATGATTAAACTAACTAGAAATTCAGAAGGAAATCCACACCACAGAACCCAGGGTCAGTTGCAATGATTGGTTCTAGTTCATTTAACAGCTCCACTCTCTGCCTTCCAATGAGCAAAGCAGAAGGGGTTGGCATGGTGACCTGCTGAGCTCTGGGCAAAAGCTTATAAACACAGTTATAAACTACTTACCAAGGTGGTCAGAAATGCTTATGACAAATTTAAACATCTTCAGGATAAAAATAGCTTTGCCTATTTATTCCTCTAAACCATCTTTGACTCCCACAACTCGTTCATTCAGATATTAACAATGTCTTCCCAAGAATACCAGAGAGAATTCCTAAGCTGCTTGGAATGTTTAAACACCAATCAACAACTTCATTTGCACGAACCTAATGTGGATGTTTAGCCTTCTCTTTTGTTTTCTTTTTTAAAAAATTATTATTATTCATTCATTCATTCATTCATTCATTCATCTGAGACAGAGTCTCACTGGATGACCTGGAACTCAAGGTGTAGATCAGGCAAGCCTCAAACTGACCCTCCTGCCTCTGCCCCCCCCCCCCCCCCCCCCCCCCCCCCGCAGTCCTGAGTTTAATGGTGTGTACAGTCCCCTACCCTACACCAGGCCTAGCCTTCTAAGTGTGGTTACATTTTACTGATTCTGAAGAGAAGAACAGGACAGAAATGATGCAAAATTGGAAAGAATATGACTTATGTTAAAAAAAAAATCTCGGTGTCTTTGGGCAATGTATTAAATTATGATGTGCCTGAGTCTTATCAACAATAAAGGAAAGGAATTTGATCACAGGTGTGGCAGTTTTTAAACTTCCTAATCAAAAACAAACAAAACATGTCCTAGGTATCTAAATGGCCCATTCACAGCACACTAAATGAGGTGTGGTCACCAAGGCAGGAATGCTGGGGTGACAAAGCATTCACATACTTCTTCCCCTTTGAAGAGAATAAAATTCTAGTTTTATGAACTGAAGACAATTCGCCAAGCTGGAGCGGTGGCTTACTGATTCAGACTGCTCGCAGCTTACAGAGGAACTGTGTTCACCTCCAACTTCCTGTATCAGGCAGCTCACAAGCACATGTAAGTCCAGTTCTAGGGAACCAAATGCCCTCTTGTGACCTCCAAAGACAACCTGCATGCACACACCCCGGCAAAGACACGTAACACACACACACACACACACACACACACACACATGTAATCTTCAACTTTTTAAAAATATTTTTGAAAATTACAGTAACAAAGAATTCAGCGATCTCTGCTTTCAGCAATAAATGGGGGAAGGGTGTCATAATATGGAGTACTAAGTCACTGCACTCACTTATAAAAGAAGTGTTAAAAGCATAATGCCCATGGGTTTTCTACCTACAGTGGAAACTGGAACAGGGAGCTAAAGATGGCGGCGCAGGTCTGAAATCCCAGCACTTGGGGCTTGAAGGCAGGAAGGACAGGAAATGAAAGCCAGCCTCAGCTACATAGCAACTTTGAAGTCAGCCTGGACTACATGAAACACTGTTGAAAAGAAAAGAAAGAAGAGGAAAAATGGAAGAAAAAGAAAAGGAGTAGAGGAAGGAACTGACATGTTGTAAGGAGGCCAGGGAAGTATGTGAACGAACCCACAGGATGGAGCGGAGGACTCAAGGGTGTACACAGACTAAACAGTAGGCTAAGAACCGTAAAGAAAGCAAAACACAGACCTACATACAACTCAGAGACAGCTTCAGCCTTGAAAACAGCAAGCTGCCTGATGACTGTGACAGACAGGAAATTTCCAAGGGAGTAAAAATGTAGACCAAACCCCTACAGGGGTAAAAGCTCAAATAACCCTTTGTACAAAGCTCAGAGTTTGTCTGTGACCTGGAAAATCCTGCTTCCTCGTACTGTCCCTCAGTGCACCCCAGGCAGCTTCTAAGATGATCAGAAAGATGAGAAGCCGACTGCAGTGTGAGAAGACCCAGGATGACCGTGGTGACAACAAGCATGGACGACTGGACGTCACACTGTAGAAACGTTCAGTCCCAAGACCCACATCCCTTCTGACTTTGGACCCTGCTCACCATCTTACTATTTCCATCTATTTGGTTGCTTCTTAATGAAACATGTAAACATAGGGGGGAAAAAGGACATCAGTGCTCTTACAGTGTGTATACGGAAGTGACTCTAATTCACCACCAACCCCAATCCCCTCCCAGTGAGTTCAGTCCACCAAACTCCAAATCCATCCTTCTTCCTCATGTTAACTTCACTTGTCTCTTACCACTTCTCTGGTTTTGTGGTTTCTTCACATCTATCTGTCTTCCAATCAGCCAATCCCTTTCTCTCTTTAAAAGAACATTAAGCAAAGCTCTCTTGCCCTTCCTGCCATCTTCATCTTGCTTCTTTGAAGCAATCAGACTTACCTGTGATCAGTCCACTACAGGTATGGCCATTTCCTCTCACCTCAGCCCCTCCTGACCTCATTAATTAGCTATCCTCACAAAACTCCCTTCTTCACTAACCCCAGCTTTCTTCTTAAGAAATCTTAACATTCTCCCTCCTCCTGTGGGCCTGCAACACTCGTTTCCTTGCTAAATGGCCTCTGGGATGCTGTCTCTCTTGGGGATCCTCCATTGCTCTGGCAATACCGGCTCAAAGATCGAATGCCTATTCACTTTCCCTCAGCCACATCTCAGTGTGCTAATATCCTTCCAAAAACCCTGTAACCCACCTACAGAGGGACAGGACCTGACTTGCAAAGAGCAAAACACTGTGTGTGACCCACCTGCCCAGCTACTGCATCACATGCAAAGGGCAATGGTGGAGAACAAGTCCCCTGGTCATTGCACAAACCGGATCAGCCCCTTACCAAACTGCTGAGGATCTGATGTGCTCCCATGATTACCCAAATATTCTCAAGACACCCCTTCTTTGAAGCATAAACATCAGCAAGTAGATAAGAATGGAGGGTTGGAATTCAAGTGGCCTGGGTCAAAATCCAGACTGCACTGCTGGCCAGTCATGGAACCAATACAAGCCACTTACCCAATGGGACTTTTGTTGAGGAATGTTATTTCTTACCACATAGAGATGCTCTGTGGCTTTAAAGGCAATAATATGGTAAGAAAGGAAGTTCCCAATTTGAAAGTCTTACAGCTCTATCAGCAAGGTGACCCGAAGCTGAAGACAATGTGAACAGTATATCCCTGTGTAACGCAATGAATAAGGATACCTCAGGCCAAACTTTTCAGGAAGTAAACACTATGTTCAGACCTGGGCATGGTAGCCCATCCCTAAAATTCCAGAAACTGGCAGGCTGAGGCATGGTCCCCCAAAAATGCTTAGGGATCAAGGTCAACCCAAGCCACATAAGCATTCCAGTTTGGTGGAGGCTACAGAGTGATACCCTAGCTAAAAAGACAAAAATCAGTTCTTTTTTTTTTTCTTTAGAAGAGATAGAAATTACATCATCTTATGTATGTAGATGGCCGAAGGGAAAGTAAACCTGGTGGCTCTTTGGCTCAACGTCTGTTTCAGAAGACAACAGAAGGTATTTGCACAGGCAAAGCCACTTGGGTGGTGAGAACCATGAACCACGATCATCGCCCCAGAATCTCAGAGATTTAAAAAAACAAACAAACAAACAAACAGTCTTTATCTAACAACAAGAGCCAGGCCTTTGAAAGGCTTTGGCACTTCCTAGATACATCAAACTTCCCTGAATTCTGCTCATAATTCCATTCTCCAATTTCACTACAATCAAACCTTCTTCTTTCTTCCAATCTGTCATTCATATATCTTTCCTTGTACCTTCTCCTGATCACCACCCCACCTCCTTTTTTTTCCTGACTTTTATATCCCTTTATCTGGTCATTAACCCTAACTTGAGTTTCTCTTTTAGAAACTACCCAAACACCTCTTACACTGCCTCCCTGCCCCAACATCCCAGACATTCACTTAGGAAGCTTCAAAGACCAGCTGAAATCTAAGATGGTACGATGGAGTTGTCCATCTCAGACCACTGAGAAGTAAGCGCCTTGGGTCGCAGGTGTAGTTCAATGGTAGAGCATTTGCCCAGCATGCACAAAGCCTTGGGTTCTGACCCCAGAAGCACCAAAATAACCCTAAGATAATTCTTGAGAAAGAACTCTGCCTATGTTTTAACAAGGAAGACTTTTTCTCTGAGCTTCAAAACCATGGAGCAGATAATATGTGCTAAGCCAACATTTACTAAACTAAAGCTTTCCCTAGAGTTGACCACCCATTTGAAGTCACAGTCAGCCCTTAATGTACTTATCATATGTTGATGTTACAGAGATAAGTCCCTGAAAGTTTAACTGGCTTGCACTAATAAATATCTGCTCTAAGCCTAGAAGGGAATCTCCATAAACCAATTCTTGTTACTACGGCCATCACTGAACAAGGTGAGGTCACAGACAGATCTCAACAGGAAACCCAAAAGTCCATCACACAGCCTGGCTCTGAAGTTTTTTGTCTGTTTTCATTCCTTCAGCTTGCCACTCTAAACTCCTTGCATTAGAAAAAGAGTCCCCATGTATGATAACCTCTGCCAGAAGCTGAACATCCCGGAGCTTGAGAGATGGCTCAGCAGTGAAGAGCATACCTCTCTTTAGAGAGGATCTGAGTTTGGTTCCTATGTGCTTATCAGCAGCTCATGGCTGCCCATAACTCCAGCTCAAAAGGAATCTGATGCCTCCCGCCTCCACAGGCACCTGCACTCATATGGGACTTGCAGAAGGTTCTAGGAGACCAAAGAAGGTGGCAATCAAAAGCAGCACTCAAATCCAGGATTACACAAGTAGCATTTATTAAAGCCTTACAGACAGGTGGATCCCTGAACCCCAGAGCAGGAGTTAGGGGCTCAGATGCAAGTATACACAGAAGGGAGCTCAAGCCAACCAGAATGTTGTAACTGCTCAACCTCTCATATTGCTAGTTTCTCAAACACTACCAACATGTCAGTGGCAGTTAAGAGACAGTCAGATTGTCAATGGCTGTACTGAAACACTTGGCTATCTTAGCAACTTTGTCCTACAAAGGTTGGAGCACTTGCCAAAGTTACCTGACTGGCCTAATGGTGCTCAAGAGGGTTGTAATTATCTCAAGGCAGATACCTGCATTCCTTACAAGTAGATCACAGCATGGACCTCCTATTATTTGAACAACATGCTCTTAAAAGGTCCTATAATGAGGAGAGTGAATGGAGAGGGGACGGTGGCAACTTTCTATGATCATTACCAAGGTCAAAACCTAAGGAGAACCTGGTAAGCTGTGCCAACCGCATGAAGGACTGTGTGGGCGGGTCTCTGTGGTTGAGGGTTAGAGAAAGAGAAGTTAAGAATTGTTCCTTCTCAAAGATTACCCAATCGGGAGCCTGAAGATTTAAGAGGAGCTAGAGCTCTTTCGTCATCACAGAAATGACTTAAGATGTAGGCAAAGATTTTAATAAAGCCAACTGTAAGATGAAAGTAAAACTAAGCACAATTACATACTGATGGAATTGTAGATTAATGTTCCCATCTTTTAAGTGGAAAATCCTGTGTAGGGTGGGAACATAGCTCAATGAAGAGCACTGCCCAGTGTGTGCCCCAGCACAAGGAAAATTACAAAAGGGAGAAGAGGAAGAGTAACAGAGGTAGATGGAAGAAGAAAGGAAATAAAGAAGGAAGAGGGGGAGGGAGAGGAAAGAGAGGAAAAGAGAAAGGGAAGGCCCACCAAAATACTGGCCCTAATTCCATTTCTACCAATATAGTAGATATGGAGTAGGTCAGTAAAATAAAATTATGAATCCTAGGTTATAGCTAAAAAGCATCAACATGGGATTTATGCAAGTCTCAGAATAACAAGAACTGCACCCACACTCACCCTATCAATATCTCCCACTAGTTGACTGTACTTACTACAGCCAAAGAACTGTTTTGACACATAGTTACAACTAGATGAAAGTTAACAGGGATCATGATTCTAGATTAGACTCCTGCACTGGATCCAAATAGAACAGGCTGAAAACAAAGTCACCCTTACAAGGTCTCTACCACTAAGCTCCTCCATCTAACGGCACATCAGTTTGAAGATGCCACATAATGAAATTCTAAATACTGTAACCCTTGCTCACACACACACACACACACACACACACACACACACATGCCTGACACCAATTAATTAGCTATTTCCCTAGTATTTTATCTTCTAGGGTTCCCATCTTAAATGTGTTAAAGACCTGGTCCATAGCCTATGGCTTTATGGGAAGATAGCTGAGTCTTAAGAGGTGGGGCTAATGGAGGGAAGTTAGATTGTTGGAGGTACACCCTTGAAGGGGATGGAGGCCTAGGACCTTTCCTGTCTTTCTGCTTCCTAGCCACCTTGAGGCAGACATTCTTCTGCCATATGCCCAGTGAGGTGTACAATTACACCACACCCCCAAAGCAGTAAGACCAGGGAACTTGAATCCTCGGAAAGCAAGATCCGTAACAAACCTTTCTGTTCTATAAGTTGAAAGTCTCAGATAATGTAATAAAGCAATGGCAAGCAGACAATCACCTTACAGGTCCTGCCTCACAGGGGAAGTGGCTAAAGTAACTGTCCCTGATTTTAGATTTGTTTCTGCATGGTTCAGAGCTCTGGCCAGCAACTCAAGATCTTTTTCCCAGATCATAGGAATCCTTATTCAATTTTATGGAATGCGAGGTTGACCCATTCTACAATTGAAAATAAAACCAAAAATAAGTAGATACTTAGGGAAGTAGAGGGAAGACTGATAGATTATTAAATAATAAACATAAGAGATTATAGATAGATGATAGAAACATATATTGGTAGATAGATAGTAGGTAGATAGATGACAGGTAGGTAGATGGTAGATGATGGAGAGAGGGGGCAGGGGTTGAGGAAACAAAACACCAAATTACTTTATAAGAACAAAAAGGAGAGAAAGCCAATTATTCTCCTTAAATTGTTATAACATGAGCCTTCTGCGTTAGCAACTAAGATTCACGCTTTGTTCAGATTCCTGATATCCCCAAGTTTCTTCTCTGCTTCAGGATTCCAGAACACTGCATTACATTAGTTTCGTGTCACTGTAGCCTCCTGTGCTGCGACAGTACCTGGGTTTCCTTGATTTGGATGACTGTGACTGTTTTCCTCACCTGTGTGCTAGGTTTATTACATGTACACTACACACCATCCTGAAGGTTAACTTTAATACACTATCCACTGTCTGGTGTGTTATTACATGCATATTACACACAGCCCTGCATGCTAAGTACACGCACATGGCACACCACCTCCCTGTGCTAAGATTATTGCATGTACACAGCACACAACCCCTTGTGCTAAGTTTAGCACAAGCACACTACACACCACAGGCTCACTTTGCTCAGATCTTGAAAGTCCAGAGCTGGGGGTGCACACTGTATGGTTCTAGAATATTCCATGGTCTCTGTCCCTTTCTCAAGGTGAAGCTTGCTTAACTTTTTCATTCTGAAGCATGTTTTTGCAGAGAACTGGCCAAACACTCAATTCCCACCTGTGTTTTATCTACCTTCCCTAAAACTAACACCTTACCTGACCATTTTCAAAAAACAAAGGAATGAACTCAGGTTAAACAGTGCTCTTAGGTTTCAGTCTGAACTTACAGACAATAAGTATACATATGAATAGTATACACCAGGATGCACCCATATAGGTACACTATACATAACAATTAAATTTGAATAACGTTAGTATATCTGTGACCTCATATTTAACATTTGCATCACACTATGACTATCAAAATCCTCCTCCCGCTTTGAAATATACAACATATTAATTCTTTGCCCCAGAAAGCTTTGGAAAATCTTTATAGAAACTCTTAACTCGTCTGGGTGTGATTGCGTACCCCTGTAATCCCAGCACTTAGCAGCTGGAGACAGGAGGATCTGGAGTTAACAGCCCCTGGCTGCATAGGAGCTGGAGACAGGAGGATCTGGAGCTAACAGACCCAGCTGCATAGGAGCCTGAGGTCAGCCACTGCGACATGAGACTCTTTCTCAAAAAAATAAAATAAAATGGCACCGGAAATTCAAACTTAGTATCTGCCTGATACTTTGTTCATAATCACACAGGCTTTCGGGGTTATGGGGTTCTGCAAGGAAGGTCAGAGCAGTAAATGCCAGTTGCACACTTTCAGGGTGACCTGTTGTGGGCATGGCCACCTCTCCCAGTTTGAGCACTTGCAGAGGTGACACCTACCTGGCTCCACTGTAAGGTTATTTGCCCCGGCCTGTTCCCACACTATGCTGTTCAGAGCGGTAATGGGGGAGCGTATAAATTAACCAGTATTCTATAGAAAGTTCTAGATATCTTGTGTAAAATACATGGAGACTCTATACCTCTCTTCTGAGGGGTTTTACCCCTCAGCCTCCCTCTGCTTGTTTATCTAGGCAGCCATTTATCTAGGCAGCCGCACTTCCTGGTGTGAACTTACAGAACGATTACTTTACACTGTAAGTTATATTGCAGAATATCATCTCTAAGTAGGCTGTGTTGTAATCTTTAATATATCCTCCCCTGGTCTTAGATTTCTTTCTTTATTAGTTACACTTTGCTCCAGGATTCCCCATTTTCAACCAGCTCCTAAGCCTATCTGACTTACCACTGTCATGAATTTATTTATTTATTTATTTATTTATTTATTTATTATTTGGTTTTGATTTGGAGTAGTTATATACTTTCTGGAATTATAGAAAAAGACAGAAAAGACAAAAATCCAGGTTCATATTATAGATTTCACAATTGAGCCCTACAAGTATTTCTCCAAGGACTCCAGTTCCTTGTGATGAAGAAGGGCATTAGAAATATGATCTAAGCTTAGAAATACTCACTGCTGATGGAGTTTCATTCTTATAGACTGCTCAGCTGACAAACTAAAGAACTATAAGTGTAAATCTTCAAATATCTAGATTTTTCTTTGTAACTTTCTGTATTTATATTAAGCTAGGCATGGGTGTATAGTGACTGATTTGCCATTTCCGTGATCTAGTAAAAAAGAGAGTTCTTAGGGCCAGTGAAATGGCTCAGTGGGTAAAGACACTTGCCACCAAGCCCAATGACCTGATTTTGATCTCCAGGACCCACATGGTGGAAGAGAACCAGCTCCCACATGTTGCACACACAGGCCTTGGTGCTGGGCTGAGACAACAATGCAGACTCCCCTGAGGATGACAGCTCATGTCACATGTAGAAAATACTGCTTAAATGAGCCAGTTCTAAGAAATTCCCCAAGTATCTGGCAAGAGTAAAGCCAAATTATGTCAAAGGTTTGCCCTATAAGCAAACCTGTCTCAAAACATTCCCATAGAAGAACTCAAACAGAGCATAATGACCCAGTCAAAAATCACCGAAGACCCTGGGTCTGAGGTGCCAGTCACAAAGAATCATACACAGCAGAAGTCTATTCAGAGGCAGGGTGCACATCAGGCAGTTATGTGGGCATGAAGAACAGAGCTGCCTGGGCTAGTGGGAGAGGAAAGCCAGAGGCAGGATGTACCAGGATGAGGACCTGCCAATGAGACAGGCCTTCTGTTCAGACCATTCAAGAGTTAGGTTGCGACAATCGTTGGGCAACCTTAGAAGTACATTAAAAATATATAAAGTAGGTGAAACATGAAGTGTGAAATACTAGCACAGAAAGGACAATAGAGAAATTAGTAAAAATCAAAAACTCTGGGGTTATTTAATATCCACATCATAATGTTAGTAGTTTTAGTTTCTATAAATACAGTAATGATGATAGTATTTTCTCAGGAGCTGTAGAGCTCCTTAGAAGTTCATGGAACAAAGAAGCTGCCCTCCATGTTCAAGGTCCTCTTCAGGAAATGAGTCTCACTGATATTCCCCCTGTTCCACTAATGACATCCCATCCTACCCCACTGATACCACACCCTACCTCACTAATGCCACACCCTACCCCATTAATACCACACTCTGCCACACCGATGGTAGCCCACCCTACCCAGCTGCCTATGTGGCAAGCTGAGGTCTCCCTGAGCCTGGCTGGCCTTCCTGAGGTCTTCCTGTTCATACAGCTTTGCACCCTACTTAGTCAGCCCATCTATCTCCTTACTTTGGTTCACTCCCTTCAGTCTTGGCCAGCCTGGTTTTCTTAGAGCCATTTCCCTGGCTCTTTCCTAACACCTTTTCCAGAAGCTACCAGATGGAACCAAACCTAGATACACAATATTCTGAAGGTGTTTGAAGGTCACCATGTACACAGAATGTGGCTTTACAGCTCTGATAAAGCCATACGTAGTTTATTTCTAAATTGCTTTATCACCCACTGGTTTCCTTCAAATTTTCTCTATAATTTCAACAAACCAAGGCACACAATCATAATTCATTATTCACAATCATGAGTCAGGGCCCCACCTTGATGAAATGACTGTTTTTCATTTACAACCTCATTATCCTATAAACTACGACAGCAAAAGCCAGCAGTCAAACAGAGCCATCTCTCAAGACACTCTAAATGCTTAAGTGGAAAGATGACACATACAGCAAATTAAACTTTGTAAAGTAGAAAACTAACCATAAAACTGAGAATATGGGCTAGGGGCATAGCTTGCTTGGTTGGCAGTGTGCTTGCGTACCACACACACAAGGCTCTGATTTTGAACCCCAGCATCGAATAAAGCAAGTGTGATGTTGTGTGCCTGTAATCTCAGAACTGGAGAGGTGGAAACAGGAAGATCAGAAGTTCAAGGCTATCTTCACTATACATATGGAGTTTGAGGCCAGCTTAAAATACATGAGACTCTGTCAAATAAAAAAAAGTACACCGTGCAAAATGTTTACAAGGCTGAAAGAGAGAGCAGGTAAGGTTGGCTTCTGTGACCTTTGTCAAGTTCACCACCCCATGACCCACGCAATTAAAAAAAAAAAATTAAGAAAAAAATTCATTTTACTTTCCCTACACAATCTACCCACATCCATTTGCTTCCTTCTTGTTAAACAACCTATAGGTAAATTGACAGCTTCTGTTGGGAGACCAGGTCAGTATTCCTTTCAAGTGGAGAGAGAAGCTGAAAATCTCATCCTTGACAGCCAAGAGTGAGCAGCTGGTTCTCTTTGCATGAACTCCTCCCAGAGTAGAATGCAAGTTCCCAAGACACTCTGCCTTTAACAGGGAGAAGATTCTAGAATCACAAAGGTCAGTCCATTCTGGTCAACACACACCAAAATGAACCCCTTGCATTTGGAAAAATAATAAAACTGTCAAATATACTGCTACAACCTTTAAGCCAAGACCACTGGAAAGTAGAAACGAAAATGAAGGTTCTTAGTGTGTGGTCCTGACTCTAAAAGGTCCTCCTTTATAACGTAAAGCCAGCCCGCCCGTCCTTGATACCATCAAAGGCACTGGAATCGCACAGCTAAGTGGGTCTGAAAGAGTCTACTTTCCACAGCTTCTCATCTTTTGGCTAATTTCAAGTGTAGCATGTGTTCTTACCAGTTTAATATCTGGTGTGTCCTTTATCTAACAGTAATATATTCAATGGATTTTTTTTTTTTTTTTGTGGAAACAGAAAGACTCTTCTCTGTCTATCCCATGCATCCACCTGGTAGTACCGTGCCTCCAAGAATAACGCACTTCATCAAATAATAATTGCAAAAGTATCATTTCTAGTGGATGATCAAGAATTCCAAGCAAGTACCATGATCAGTAGGCTAGCTACAGGCAAAGCGGTTTTCAGTCCAACACACAGAAGTGCTTGAATTCTGAGGGCACAGTAAAAACAATCTCTCCTCTCACAGCTCCCGCGTGAAGGGGCGATCAGGGACTCTCCATCTTCCTGGGTCAGGTGATCAGAGACCCTGCCTTAGCCCTCTTATCGCCCCCAAACAAGAGCAGGTCAGTACGTACAAAAGGGCACAGCTGTTCCTGAAAGACTAGAAATGGAACAGAAAGGGCAGAAAGGAGGTCGGGTATCTTCAAAGCTCCTCGTGCTGATAAGAATCAGTTTCTTAGAAATAGGGTAAGAACGGGGGAGCACAAAATGGAAGTAGAGAGAAAAAGCAAGCTGAAGAATGGTAGGCCATCACGGGTGGGCAGTTACGGGTGCGCAGTCACGGGTACGCAGTCACGGGAGGTGCAGGACGCAGGCAAAAGAAACGATCCTGAGCACAAGTAGACACAGACTGCCTATGGAAGGAGATACAGGAGGAAGAGCAGTCTAGGAAATGGGCCAGTAGAAAGACTGGCCTTCATTATCCATCCTTCTCTGCCTGCCCATGCATTTGATACCAAGAGTATATGCTACCAGTGTAAAGGCTAACAAAGGCTAAGGGTTTGTTTAATTGTTTTTTTTTTTCCCCAAGATGCTGTCTCACTCTATACCAAGGCTGGCCCGGAACTCAACTAAGTAACCCAGGCTGGCATCAAACTCTTAGCAATCCTGCAGCCTCAGCCTCTAGAGTGCTGGGGTAATACTCAAGAGTAATCATGCCTTACTAAAAGGTGAATTTTCAAAACTCACCTGCAACAACAACAAAACTGGTGATAAAGCATGTAATATATGAGAAAGATACATAGTAGATTCTCATCGGCTTCAGTATATAATAAAAAGGATAAAACTAATACTTTTAATAAACTAATAATTTTTAATTTAAAAAAAAAGTCTTAGGAACAAAGGAGTTTTGACTGGGACAAGAGACCTTTGGATGGGGCAAATGGCTTTTTGTAGCCCCTCACTGAGCACCTCAGCTGACTCATACTGCTGAGTCATCTGCCACAGGTTGGAACTGCAAAATGATCAAGAAGAACCAAGCAGAGAAGGAAAAAAGAAAGAAAAGCCCGAGAGCATTTTTAACCTCCTCCCCTGGTGTGAAGTAAGTCTGGGTGGAGCAGAAAGCCAGCACATCCCATCCTTTGTCTCCTAGCTTTTTCCAAACTAGCCAGGAACCTGTGCTCAGAGTGCTGTGTTGTTTTAGAAGGTGGGAGCCGGTAGTGACAGCCATGGGAGGTCCTCCGCAGCTCAGCCCAGACATCTGAATTCAGTATTTTAAGCTATGTTAAGGCTACCGTGGACTTCAAATCCATACCTAAATCAGACAGGATCACAAACACACAAAAGAAGATTACGCACTGAAATCTTAAGCAGTGCTTAAAAACAGAGCTCAAGCTCGGGTATTACAAGGAAGTTGGTCAATGATTCACCAAGCTCACATTTTTTTTTTAAAGAGAACTAAAAAGCACATTAGAAATGGGTTACTGATTCCAGTCGTCTGCGGGTAGTAAGTTCAGTCTGGGGAATGGCAGTCTTGTAATAAAACACATTTTTACTCAAAGCCTAGTCTAGTGCTCCTGGCAAAATTTCTAGAAACTGCCATTAGACTGACGAAAGTTTTCCCTATATCTTATCTACTCAGAGGCCTAACTTGCTTAAACAGGAGATCTCCAAAATCCATAACCACTTTTCTGAATGACACACACTGAATGTATACATGTTGCTGTCACCAGAGCTATTTCCAGATTGTATCTCTTCAAATATAATAATTCCCTGCAATTTTTCTTATAGTGTTCAACCAAGGAGCATGTCATAGAATATTTGAGAGATTTTTTTTTAAGTTGTGACTTGACCTTAGACAGAAAAACATTACACATAGTGCAACATAAATCAGAGACAACATATCCATGAACAGCGCAATGATCACCAGTGCTATCCAGGTGTGGAACTTCAACTGCACACAATGAGGTCAGGAAGAGAGGATGTTAAAATTAAGCATAATTAAATTGCCAGTAACGAGGCCAGAAACCAGAGATAGATCTAATTAGAATGAAATTCAGGCTCGAAATAATGCACAAGCCTTATGCCCTTGGCAAAAGAAAGAAAAAAACCCTGCTTCCCAAAATTATCCCAACTTAGTCATTCATTCCAGACCAAGAATGTAAATAAAATTCCATCACAATTCAACAAACACAGATTTAGGTCCTACTTTGTTGTAAGCATGCAAAGGTGCCTCACATTCGCTCTCACTGATGTCACTTAAAATATTTACCGAGGCCTTTGTTGAGAATTAGCGCCTGCTCTTATACCCAGCATCTTATAAACCAGACAAGGTGTAAGGGGCCACACGCAAATACCAACATCAAGGTGGACCAGTGGCTGTTTATTTGTTCATCTGTTTAAGGAGGGCTTGCAGTAAGCAAGGCTTATATAGGTCTCCTAGGGTTGGAATGTACTTCAGTTATTGAAATACTTGACTAGCATGCATGAAGCCCTGGGTTTGATTCCTAGCAACCACCCTGTGCTACTAGAGACCTCTTCAAGAAAAAAAAAAAAAACAAAAAAAAAAAAAACCAACAACAGACCTCCCAACCCAGCAAGTCTAAGCTACTTGGCAAGGAAGTCCTGCCTTTTTCTAACCTTGTATATAAAGTAATTTTGAGTTTACTATTTGTTTTTTTTTTCTTTTGTGTAGTGTATGTGTGTGTGTGTGTGTCTGTGTGTCTGTGTGTGTTTACACAGTCAGGCTTGGTGGTGTGCACCTTTACCTGCTGTTCCATCTCACTGGCCCTGAAGTTTCCTCTGACATAAAGGGCCTGGTTTTGTTTCTTGTTTCTGCTTCCCTTGGTTTTTCTGAATGTAAAGCCACCTCCTCTGTACAACTCAGATTCCTAAACTACTAATAAAAGACAGTCGGGTTTTTAAACTACGTTTGCTGACATTCTGCTCTGTGATGGTGATCGCAACCCACAAAGAATGTGACTCTGCAGTCTCCAGGCCTGTGCTGAAACTTCTTTCTGGAATATTCTGCTTATCCCACCTAGCCCGGATCGCCCCCACAAATTCTTCTGTTCTTTCGCCTTCTCCTGGAGCATTCCTTCTGGCCCTGGGCAGCCTCAAGGCCTAAGGAGTGGAGTGCACACACACTAAATACTTTGACACACCAAGAGAGCAGTTTAGCAAGCATCTACAGGTCCTCCTGGAGGGATCACCTTAATCTCTGCACTGCACACTAGGCCGAGATGTACTTGGCCACTGAGCACCTAGGACACTCAATGCATAACTTTGCAAGAAAGCCTATCAGTGTTGGGCAGGGCAGAAAACACTGAATAATAAATGCATGCCTAAGACATGAGAGAAGTGGCCTAGTATTAAGAAAGGGGCTGTCTAAAGAACCAAGAGTGGGGATTTAGAGGTGTGGCTCAGCCATGAGTTCAATCCCCAGCACAGAAAAAAAAACAAAAAACAAACAAACAACAACAACAAAAAACTGACTTTATTTTATAAGTTGGAACTTTTGAGGGAGGGAGACAATGCTTGGTGGTTATTGCTATTATATTATATTATATAAACTACCAAAAAACCCAATCAGCTGCAATAGTAGTCACCATTTATTGTGAATAACAATAAAATGTAAACCAGGGCAAGATTATAATTTTTGTTTTTGTTATTTTAGTTTTAGATTTTTTGTTCATTCATTCACTCCTTTGTCTGTTAGACACTTGAGGGGAATGTCTCTCTATATGGCCCTGGCTGTCCTGGAACTCATTTTGTAAACCAGGTTGGCCTCAAACTCAGAGATTCTCTGCCTCCGTCTCTGTCTCTGTCTCTGTCTCTCTCTGTCTCTCTGTCTGCCTGTCTGTCTGTCTGTCTCTCTCTCTCTCTCTCTCTCTCTCTCTCTCTCTCTCTCTTTCTCTCCCTCTCTGCCTCCCTCTCTCTCTCTGCCTCTCTGCCTCTCTCTCCCTCTCTCTCTCCCTCTGTCGCTCTGCTTCTGCCTCTGCCTCATGCTGAGATTAAAGGCATGTGACACCATCCCCGGCATAATTTTCCTTTTAGAAAACCAAATGTACCTTAGGCATGAATGCAGCCTTTTATACAGGATGACATCCTCTGTTTTATTCCATTTTCTAGTCAGGTGACTGTATTCTCATTCAAACTTAGCTGTTTTCAAATTTTAAGATGCTGTGCCCGGCTGAGCAGCCCTCAGGTATCTGTATAAATTTTAAAATGTAATAATCATGATGGTCACAAAAACCCTGGGAAAAAAATCAAGAGCTCTTCCAAGCTGTGGGGGACAAGAGGACAGGGAGATGGGAAGTAGAAGCCAGAAAGGCACAGACTAGGAATAACATGTCAGGGGGGGAGTGGGTGTGCAGAGGCAGAGGCTGGGAAGACCCTGGAGGGACAGGACATCAACTCTCTGCCATGGTGAGAAGATGGCTCAGTGTGGCTGGGACAACATGTGCTGGGGACACAGAGCCTTCAGACAGAGTGCTGGGTTCAAACCCTGCCCCTCTCCTTTCTTCCTGAAGAACTACAGATCAGCCCCACAAATCCTGGGCTTGGTTTGAAATATGGGAAATGCCTCTGACTGAATTGTTTGTGTGTGTGTGTGTGTGTGTGTGTGTGTGTGTGTGTGTGTGTGTACATGTGTATGCACGTGTCATATTCATGTGCACACATACAGGTGTGCATGAGGAGGTCAAGAGTCAACTCTGAGTACTATCCCTTAGGGGCTGTTGAGGTTATTAAAAATGGATCTCTTGGGTTGGCGAGATGGCTCAGAGGGTAAGAGCACTGACTGCTCTTCCGAAGGTCCTGAGTTCAGATCCCAGCAACCACATGGTGGCTCACAACCACCTGTAATGAGATCTGACACCCTCTTCTGGTGTGTCTGAAGACAGCTACAGTAAATTGGGGCCAGAGCGAGCGGGGCCAGCAGAGGTCCTGAGTTCAATTCCCAGCAGCCACACACATGATGGCTCACGGCCATCTGTACAGCTACAGTGTACTCATACACATAAAATAAATAAAATAAGTCTTTAAAAAAGAAAAAAGAAAAGAAAATGGGTCTCTTGCCAGGCTGCAGAGCTTGCCAAGTAGGCTAGCCAAGAAGCCCCAGAGATCTGCCTCTCTCCATCTCTCCAACACTGAATTTACAAGTGTGCCCAGTTTTTTACAAAGGTTCATTGGCTCTATCTCTGGTCCTGAAGTTCGCATGCACAGCAAGCACTTTTACCAAATGAGCTGCCTCCCCAGCCCCTGACTTTTGGTTATTTCATTTTGCATATTAGTTGATTGAGTACATGCATCCAGAATAGTTGGCTAGATTCCACTAAGTAGCATAAACCTTCAATATGTGGAGTTGAGAGTGTCCTTAAGCCAGATAGGTAAGCAGAAGCCATGACGTAAAGACCATCTCTTGTTTACAATAGGAAAGTTAACATCCCAGGACCACTGCTTAAAATGCTAGGAGTATACGGTCACATATACAATCTAACAGCCCTACCTTTAGGCCACTACACTGTGTCATAAACCAATATTCTGCATGAGGGACATCCTGGAGACCCTAGGATGGAGACTGTTCATCCTCCTGTTACATGCGTACAGGGTCCTTATCTAAAAGGAAAGGTTAGAATGGAGGGTATCGCCACCCCACTAGCCTTGTCCTCTCCACCCGCCTGAACCAGAAAGCTTATACCTGTGTGGCCATAACATGCCCATGGGATGTTCTCTAGCTGTTCCCCAAAGCCACCTTCTACCTCCCCGGTGTCATCTCTCTTCAGAAGCACAAAGGGACTTTCCACTACAGTCATATACCGCTCTAAGAAAGACTACAACCTCAGCAGTAGGTCACTGGACTCACTGGATTCTGGAGTTTCAAGGAGACACCTACCTGCACCTCCATTTCCCTAACCTCACACCAAACATGTGAGCACCAGTTCTCAACTTTTACCAGTGCACAGCTCCTGACCTCCTCCTCGACTCATCCTCCATCCTCCCTCCTCCCTCCTCCTTCCTCCCTCCTCCTTCCTCCCTCCTCCCTCCTCGCTCCCACTGCTAACCTTTCTTTGCTCCCATTATACCACTAAAACTGAAAAGTCAGTGTCTAGAGAACAGGGTCACTGCTTTTCCAAAACCCCCACGGCTGCCTGGGATCACTGTTCTTCAGCCTTCTGCAAAGCCCCTCCTCCTTGAAGACTCCTCCCACTGCTAGCACCCAATGAGATATCGCACGCAGGAAGGCTGGCCCAGTTGGTTAGATCCTCCACTGGTCTTTCTTCCTGCTGCCGAAAACCTTCCATAGTCCTGAGATCTTACATACCTCAGGATCTTCTCCATCTTAAGGCCCCAAATACACATAAGCAACTTTAACCATGAAGCTCCCCCATACCTCGGGCTTGTGTAAATGACTTGGTTTTTACCCTGACCCCCATGTCCACACCCTGCTCCAGCGTGCCCAGCACCTAGAGGATTCTTCAAGTTCCTCATGGCTTTCTCTCCTTCTTCACTGTTACCACATTTACCTACTTGTCAGCGGCCTTCAGCACCCCTGTTTAACTTTGCAATAGGCTTCTCTGAACACCTCATCTGTTCCATATTGCTACTGGAAGGAGCTGTTGGAAAGAAACACAAACGTGTGATTCGTGCTCTAAAAGTCAGATGGCCAGAGGAAATGGCTCAGTCAGTACAATGCATCCCCTGCAAACATAAGGACGTGGATTTGATTCCTAGCATCCATGTAGAAGTTCTTGAAATGATGACACACTTATAAATGCTGCATGCAGCCTTAGTGATGCAGAGACAGGAGGATAGGCTAGCAGGTTGGCCGCCCAGCTTAATTGATGAGTTCTAGGGCAATGAAGGCCCCAGTCTCAAAGGAGATGCATGGTGACCGAGAATGACACTAGAGGTGTGCTCTGGCTTCGACAGACATGTTTATGCCTCTGAATACACACACACACACACACACACACACACACACACACACACACACACGCACACACGCACGCACGCACACACACGCAGGTTCACCTGCACACATGTATGTACACACACAAGCATAGTAAACAACTAAGAATTTAATTTCCAGTGAGTTGATTAATGATCACTAAATTGACCTCTTTCTCTAATCCCCCTGTTGTGATTTGGATGTGTAATGTTTTCCCACAGACTCTTATTGAATGCTGCTTGGTCCCCAGAAGGTGGCACTGGTTTGAACCCTTAGGAAGGTGAAGGGTCACTAGAGAAAATGGGGCACTAAGTGGCAGGCCCTGAAGTTGACAGTCTGGCATCGCTTCTTGTTCTCCATTTATGCCATCCCTGTGGATATGAAGAAACAACTATCCCCAACTCCTGTTTCCATGGAGTCTCTCCCACCATCTGCCTTCCCTGCCTTGATAGACCAGACCTAATGTTTCCATTGAGTCGCTCCCATCACCTCCCTTCCCTACCATAATAGACTATACCTTCACATTGTGGGCCATAACATGTCTTTCCTCACACAAGTTGTTTCTTTTCAGGTATTTAGTCACAGAGATGAGAGTAGTAACAAATGCAGCCCCTTAATGATCTCTCCAAACATTTACCCGTCCTCAAAGCCCTTGCTCCACCCTGCATCCTTGCCTCCTTCAGCAATGATCTCCTGTATCATTGATAATATGACAATCTTTTCATACTTTAAACCCTTCAATGTCTTCCCTCCGATTCCCTCTATAGACCAGATGGACTTAGGAGTCTCAGAAATCCTCCTGCCTTAGCCTCTAACTGGTAAAATTACAGATGTGAGCTGCCACACCTGGCTTAGATGTGTCATTGCTAACAAACCTGAGGAGGACTCAGTCCAGGTGGCACCCAGGAAATGCATCTCCGCCTCACCGAGAATGAGCTTTAAGGGTTAGCCTCATTTTACTCAGGCTTGAATCACGGTCTCCCATGACTCTGGAAACCCTCAGAACACAACAGAAACTTGAGAGGCGTGGTCTGTGGCCTACCTAGACTAATTTCTTCCTGTAACCCTGTCATTTTGGCATCCACCAGTGACAGGAATATTAACTGGAAAGAGATCTCACTTTGCAAAAAATGATTGGAGCCAAAGAAGAATCACCAAAAAGGAGAAGGAAGGAGAGGAGGGGGCTGGGGTGGGAAGCCCTGTGTCCTGATGGGTGTTCACACCCATCCTGAGCTGAAGTGAGCTGGAACAAACCCAGGTCACAGTTTGGAGGCTGCAGATAATAGGCATGGTGGAATGAGGCACCTTTCTTCAAAAAGCCAACCAACCTCTGTCCCCTTTAAATACAAGGTCCCTGGGCTGGGAATGTCTCTTTGGTGAAGACTGGGCCCTAGTGTTTTTAAGTCCCTAGATTTGGTCTCCAGGACCAAAAATCACAAAATCAAAATACTGTGTTCTGCATGGGACTTTAATGACTGACAACAGGCACTTGTTGGACATCTAAAGTCCCTCGGAGGAGGGGCAAAATTCTAATCCCATGGAAAAAAACTAGACTTTGAAATCAAGACTACAAACTCAGCAAGGTCATAATATAAAGCAACTGTCACCCAGTACCTTGATTGTACACAGGAAATCTTACAGGAGTCAAATGTGTCCTGGGCACTTCCCTTCCTGCTCCCCTGAGGTGCCAACTACAATCTTTGTAACCCACCCTGCCTGTTTACTTGTGTGGGCCTCTCCTCTACTGGTGTATACTCTTCTGGAATAGGGACCTTGACGTTATTTCGCCACACAGCCAAGTACCTGGTACTAACAGGATTAAATAAATATTTAATGGATTTAACAATGGCTGTGGAATGTGAGCCAAGATTTTAACATAGGGCAAGCCTTAGATAAGAACAGAACTGAAGGCTGGATTTTCCAAGTGTACCCAAGGGCTTCAACCAGATGACCAAAAGCTGTAGGAAACTAAAGTTTCAGTTAATAATTTTCTGCTGTGTCACCATTAGCCTAGTGCCAGGTCTCCAAGGCTAGTCTTCATGAGTGCACTTATGAAATAATAACAACAACAACAATAATAATATTTACTGTCATGTGTATGAGTGTTTTGTCTTCATGTATGTACATATAGCGCATGCATGCCCTGTACCCTCAGAGGTCAGAAGAGGTCAGATTCCCCTGTAACTAGATTTAACAAGGTAGTTGTGAGCCACTGCATGGGTGCTGGAACTGAAGCCAGGTCCTCGGCTAGAGTAGAAAGCAAACACTCTTAACCACTGAGTCATCTCTCCACCCTCATGAGTCCTCATTTACAGGCCTATGTCAAACCCTTAAACCCTGGCTACTTTAATCTCAGAATCATTTCCTGAGTCAGTGAAGCTCAGCGTCTTGATAATCCCATGTCCACTCAGACAAAGACTTATTTAAAGGTACAGTTTTCTTATTGTCTTCATTTATATTGCGTACAAGTGGTGCATGCATGAGAGGATACTTTGTGGAAGTCGGTTTCTCTTCTCATGGGATAAGTTCCTGGGACTGAAATCACTTTACCCACTGAGCCATCTCTCTGGACCCCATAATTCAGTTTTCAGCCAACATATGCACACTGTGGAAACCCTGAGACATCCCAGTTCCTGGACTTCATTTGAATTGTAGGGTCTCTCTTTAAATAAGAGATTTACATTTATCAGCCTCAGAATCTTGTCAGACTAGCCAAGTCCCCAGAGGGGAAAAAAACTATAGACTTGCATCATAGACATAACTGCACACAGAATTCCTATTTCACATTGCCCAGAGGAATAGGTACACAGGCACACTGGTGAAGAGTTTCTCCCACAAGCCAGAACACAGAGCATAGTCCAGGGAGTTGCAGATAAGAAACCTTTTTAAAGATTTATTTTCTTTTGATTAATGTGTGTGCGTGCGCGTGTATCTGTAAATGTAGGTATGTGGATCTGTATGTGGATTCATGCAGACTCATGCATGTGGTGACCACAGAGAAGAGGGCATGGGGTCCTCTGGAGCTGGAGTTAGTGAGCTGCCTGATACAGGTGAAGGAAACCAAAGCTGGGTTCTCTGGAAGAGCAGCAAGCACCGGCAACTGCTCAGCGCGCTCTCCAACCCCAGTAATAAAGTCCTTGGTGCAGAGAATCCCAGACACTGAGGGCAATCGCAGAAATGCAATTTCCTAGAAGTTACAAACAGGAACATCAAATCTTTTTTTACTTAATCTTTTACTTGTTCTTTTTACATCCCACTCATTGCCATCCCTTCCCACAATCCTCCCTTTCTCTCCCTCCCCTTCTCCTCTGAGTGGGGTTCTTCCTGGATATTCACACACACACACACACACACACACACACACACACACACACACTGGCAATTCAAGTCTCTGCAAGGCTAGGCACCTCTTCTCCTACTGAGGCCAGACAAAGCAGCCCAGCTAGAAGAGTGTATCCCATGAACAGGCATACTGTACATGCTGTTGGGATAGCACCCATTCCAGTTAGGACCATGAAATTAAGGCACTGAGAAAAAGCTTCAAAGACAAACCTACTGCTACAGTTTGCCCCCAAATCATACTATTGATGGCTTGGGAGTTTTCCCCAAGCTGAAAACAAGTGATTTGGGGTATCATATGATTAACACTTCTACCAAATTGCTCAAACTGACCCAGGTGGTCAGGCTGACGCAGGATCTCAGAGAAGCCAAGTGTTCCTTATGATTTTCCATCTATCCTATGATAATCCGAGTTCATATATGGAATGAACCAAAACCCATCATGTCTGGAGTACTCTTTTCTTCTTTTTTCATAATTTAAAAGCAGGGTTCCTTTGGGGGCTGGATAGATGGCTCAGAGGTTAAAAGCAAAAGCAGCTCTTTTAGAGGACCCAGTTCAGTTCCCAGCACCCAGCATACAGCAGCTTACAAATGCTTGGAACTTCAGCTTCTGGGGATCCAAGACCCTCTTCTGACCTTGGTGGGTACATGCACTCATGTACACATACCCACACATGGACACGGACACACACACACACACACACACACACACACACACTGTAAAGTAGTAAGTCTTTTCTAAAAACCAGGGTAGCTTTTACAAAAACTCTGGAGCTTGGGGAGGGTGGTGGATGCAGCCAGAGGCTTAATAACACACCAGCTCCTCCCCACTCGGCTTGCCTCCACCAATCCATTTCTTTCTGTCCAGGGCGGGGGTCCGGGGGAGGGGTGGGCAAGCCCACTCTGTAAAATAGATTATCATGCAAAAGAAAATACCATTACTATAGGTTCTAGTAGTAATCAGAGAGGTCAATGCAAAAGGAACTCATCCTACGGATATTCAGCAACAAATACATTTAGTTTCTGAACAAAAGAATTCGTTCACCCTTGTGCCTGCCCCCACCGGGGTCCCTTGGACTCCTGACCTTAAGTACAAAGCGAAGAGTAGTTGACTTAATATCTGATACTTCTACCAAGTTCCTGATTCTCATGGTTTTGCAACTGATGAGAAGGCAGTAGTCAGAACCTAAGGGTTAGGATGAGGGCGACCCTGTGAGCAATGCAAACAGTCAGGGCCAGCTTCCTCATTGTCAAAGGAATGCAAACAGAAGAAGCCCAGGTACAGGTAGTTCTAGTATGAAAAGGAAAAGAAAGGACGGACAGGCAGATGGACAGAAGGAAAGATGGAAACAGCTCTAAGAAGACAGGAAAAATTTGTTTTGTTTTGCATTTTTTGAGCCAGGGCTTGACTATGTAGCCCAGGCCAGCCTGGTACTTTCCACGTGGCCTAGGCAGGTCTCCAACTTGAAGTACTCTTCCTGCCTCTCTCCCTATACTGGAAATCCAAGCATGCACCTCAATACCCAGCAGAGGAAGGGAAACTAAACTGGGGAAACTCACAGAAACAGATTAGTTAGGAGTGCAGTGGGTCTCACTCCAACCTGTCCTGCCTGATTCCATTTAAACCATTAGGCATCCTACACAGGGGACATAGCCTGAGGCACCAAAGGAAATAAGCCAAGACAACATACACCTCAGATTTTTCTTACCCCCAGTACTGAGCCAGCAGCCAGACCAGATCCCCAGGATACAACAAACTCTACCACTGAACTGTCTTTGGCAAGATTCCTTACCAGGTTACTGTGGCCAGTTTTACCTGTGATGTAGCAGGCAGTTCCGGAGCAGTTCCAAAGACTTCCTCACAGCCCTCTCCTCCCAGGACCGGCCTTACACATCAGCTTCCCACAGCAGGGATGAATGAGGATAGAGTAACAAAGGCCCTCTGAGAAGCACCTCAACACCGTGACCAGAGGATCACCACAAGTTCTAGCCCAACCTAGACAAAATAGAGACTTTGATGCCAGCCTCAACTTCAGAGTGAGTGCCAAGACAGTCTGGGCTACAGGGCCAGATGCTGTCTCAACAAACGAAACAAAAAAGTCATCACCTTATATACTATATACCGACACATCTGGTTAGTCAGGCTTTTTACTTTTAGTTTGGTTTTGTTTGGTGGTTGAGGCTTCTCACTCAGCACCCTAGACAGAGAAGATTGGAACTCCGCAGCAATTTCCCTGCCCCAGGCTCTGAAGAACTGGGATTAAAGGCGTGATCCACCACACCCAGCTTGATCAGACTTATTCTTAAAGTAGGATCGCCTAAATTTAAAAACTCACAAAGACTTAACTACACTGGTGGGGGAAATGCTGGATTCATGAATCACGCCACTAAAGAATTCGACCACAGACCAAAGCTTAAAAGTTCAGCCCAACTTGCTAGCTTAGGTGGACGGATAGTTTTCACACAGAAAAAGCAACCAACTCAGAGAAAAAAGGAAGAAAAAGTCCTCGCACGTGTAGGGTTCATAGCCATAAACTAGACTCTGTGCAAAGACCCGGTCGCAATCCTGTCCTCAGACAGAGGGTCTGGGTAGGGGTGGGACGCTGTTACCTGATCTAGCGGGATGCCGAGGAGCTGGCTGAGCGGGTGCAGGCAGGTGGAGCCCGTGGTACGGTAGGAGAGGCTGGCGGGTGGCCGCGCTGCCATCCTGCATCTTCAGGGTGCTCTGTCGCCCGGGAGCTACACGCTGGCCACCTTGCTGGCCACCTTGAAGGATCCTAAGGACCTCGCGGGAACCTGGCGCTGACTCCAGGGCGCGGACCTGGCGCTGCGGGACCCCGCGCCTGGGAGGGCAGGGCCCCCGCGTTCTGCTTCCCGCTCCGCGCCTCCCGCCGCCCATTGGCCAGCGGCCGGGGACGCCCCGGAGGAGGAGCCGGGCAGAGAGGGGCGCGGATCCCCAGGAGCCCGGCCCCAGGCGGGCGACCGGGAGACGCCCTGCCTGTTCCCCAGCTCGCTGCCTTCCCAGAGGCGCATCGGGCCCGATCGGGATTCCTCGGAATCCTCACCCTCCTCCCAGGCAGCTGGGGTGTCCTGTGCTCCAGTTTCAGGCCCAGCCCCTGCTGCTACTCCTGAAGCCAGAAGAGACCTTCGAGTTAGCCAAAATCGCCGTTCTGCTCACATTTTTAAAGATTTATTTATTTGCCATTTAGAAGCAGGATCTCCTGTAGCCCAGACTGTCCTTAAACTCCCAAATACTGGAATTACAGGTGTTCACCAACCATAAAACTCCACTCCAAATTATTCTCCTTCTCCTCCCCTTCTTCTCCTTCTTCCCTCCCTCTCTCCTTCCCTATCTATTTCTCTCTGTGTGTTGTTTGTGTTCTGAATTCCTGGTCCTCCTGTCTGGTATTCTCTCTCTCTCTCTCTCTCTCTCTCTCTCTCTCTCTCTCTCTCTCTCTCTCTCTCTCTCTCTCTCTCTCTCTCTCTCTCTCTCTCTCTCTCTCTCTCTCTCTCTCTCTCCCCCTCTGTTTATATGTATATATGTACTTGCGAGTAGATGCCACTGGAGACTGGAAGAGACCATGGAGTTCCAGGTGATTGTGAGCCACCATGTGGGTGCTAGAAATAGAACTCAGGTCCTCCATAACAAGGGAGCTTGCTCTCAGGTCCCGAGCCATCTCTCCAGCACCCAAAGTTGTCTTTCTTTACCTTCTCTGGTCAAGCCACAGTTCCCAGCACCCTAATCCACTATCCCTGCTTCCTGCAAGCTGATACTGGAGGACAGCTAGCTTCTGTGGCTTGTCTCATTTTGATCTGGACTGTTTCTCTCCAGTAAGCTCTGTTTACTGTTTACTATGTACATGGCGACAGGTCTTTCACTTGCTGTAACAGCTCTGTATCACTATTTCTTAAGGAAATCCTTTTCAACTCACTAACAGACATTTTAAAACATCAGAGAGATCCTTCCAGCACCCTACAGGTCTCTGCTGCTTAAGTAAGTGTTCACATTGAAAGTTTGAGAAACACACAAGGACCTACTGAAGGGAAAGGAAATCAGAAACCAAGAGATCCCTCCATACACACACACACCTTTAAAAGATTTAATGTGTGTGTGTGGTGTGTACATGTATGCATGCTCTGCCTGCATATCTCTCTCTCTCTCTCTCTCTCTCTCTCTCTCTCTCTCTCTCTCCCTCTCCCTCTCTCTCTCTCTCTCTCTCTCTCTTTCTCTCTCTCTCTCTCTGTGTGTGTGTGTGTGTGTGTGTGTGTGTGTGTGCCTGTGCCTCACCTCTGGAATCTGGAAGGGAGAGTCAGAGCTGGAATTACAGGCAGTAGTGAGCAGTTAATTCATCGAGAGTGCTGGCATCTGAAGTCCAGTCCTCTTCGAGAGCTGGAAACATTCTTAACCACCCTTAACCACTGAGCCATCTTGCAATCCCCTGCAGTCTTAGGCTGTGGAGTGACTGGAAATGAGAGCCTTTCTGTAAGGGTTGGAAGTAGCTGAACATGAAGTCTGCCTCAGAAAGGAGAAGATCCACACTGAAGTTAAAGCAGTTTCTCAGCATATGTATAAGATGGTGAGAACGATGAACCAGAAATGTTGCGGTTGTGCCTATGAGCTTACAGGATCTCTACTATACTATTCATGCAGCCAATAAAAGACTATGGAGTAAACCAGTACTCCTCTGGAGAGATGTGAGCAGAATGCTGGGACTCAGACACAAGAAGAATGATCCTTGTGTGTCATGATACTACTGACCTCCTCCCTCCCTCCATCTCCAGTGTTCCTGCCACATCTGTGTCCCTCCAACCTCCATGTACCAGCTTCAGGACTATGGCAGCTCTGTTCCGATTAGGAAGTTTCAGTGGCCCCCATCACCCATGGTCTGTCATCATGGCGGGGGGGGGGGGGCGGTCTTCTAGCACCCTGGAGCGAGCCTTGAAACCTGAGTCCTCTGTAGGCAGTGCCATACCTGCTTCCTACCTTTGGCCCAGGAAAGCCCAAAGCTGTGCTCTGTGCCCATCCAGACCTGCAATGAAAATAACAGAAACACTGTTGTTTTCTGAAGAACTGCAGAACTGTGCAGTTGCGTTACGGATAGCTCCTTTCTCCACCTAATAGGAGAGTAAAATGTGCAAATAGAGAAACATCAGCACCGTAAGTCTGGCATGCCACACACCTGTAGTCCTCGCTATGTGGAAGGCCACTGTCACAGGATCAGATCGTCTGAGCCTGAAGTTGGTGACCTGCTTGAGAAATATCCATTAAATAATAATAACAAACACCCTTTCCAGGAACCGCTAAATGTTAGCTGATAAAGAGGGTTTTAGGACCACGGGCACTGGGTTGATATGTAGAAAGCCAGGGAAAGGGAGCTTTGTGGGCCCAAGCGAAGCATCTGGAAGCTGCCAGTCAAAGACTTGCTAGCAGAACTATCCAACCAGAGATGTAGTCAGTGACCTTGAGTAGATTTTATGAATGTGGATTCAGGTTTCAAATTAAATGGATAGCCCGTAAAACACTGACAACAACTTCCTCCCAGAGACATAGGCCTTCCTGTTGAGGTTTACAAATGCCACGCCTAGAAAGCTACAGCCAACACTACAGGCAGGCCGCAGGTTTTAGACCCATGTCCTCTGCCAAGGAATAAGGGGGAAAGTCTACACCATGCTACTCCCAAGCAGACTCACACCACAAGCACATGCACACACATACATGTACACACGTAAGTGCACATGCGTACACATAAACACACATATATGCACATACATACACAGAGAAACACACAGGAACATGCTTGAGGCTCACAAGACTAATCAGACCCTGGAAGATAGCCAACCTGAAATCATTACTCATCTTAAGTGGGGTACTAAAATCAGATAGGGGCTACAAGCATTTATTTAAAAATGAAAAGGGAGGCGTGGAATTGTACCTGCAGTCCTATCTACTGGGAAGGATGGCAGGGTCATCCTGGAGCCCTGAAATCTCTAGACCTTGTCTAAAGAAAGGGAAAGGAACCCTGAGCTAGGAATGGACAGAAGCAGACCGTGGCTTAGTGTTCTCACGCAAATGTTTTCCATAAATGCGGTTAGGTAGGTTCCTTGGACTTATAGAAATTATCCTCTGACAAGAGAGGTGACTCGGTTGTTCAGAGCACTTGCTGTACTTCCAGAGACCTGCATTTGTTTCTCAGCACCCAGGTCAGTGGTTCACAACTGCCTGTCGCTCCAGCTCCAGGGAACCTAACTCTCCTGGCTTCTAAGGGCACATGCAAACTTAAAATCATAAACAAACCAACATGCATTAAAAAGAAAAGGAGAAGGAAGCAAAGAAGGTGGGGGAAGATCAACATGAAAATGAATGTTATCTACCGCAGCCCATCAAGATAAAAACTAAAGGTCAGGTACAATACGTTCTGATAAAGATTGTAGCCTGTTCAGGAAAGGTATATGCTACTGTTGGAGGGACCACACTAGTGGTACCGGACGGTAACCCCAACACCCAGTGGGCTGACAGAAGAGGATCATGAGTTCTAGGCCACATGGGGCTACAGAGCAAGTCCCACTGTCTTCCCTCCTATCCACCCTCTCCCCCACCCTCCCCAACCACATAAAGAAATAACACCAGCTTAGCACCTGTCCTACCAAACCTAACTTAATCAAAGAACAATGGAGTTTACAGCCATCTTCAAAGTCTTCAAAGATACAAATCCCTAAGAGGACAATGAAAACTATCTTCATACCCTGTGTCAAGCTAAACTTAAAATGTAGCAAAAACCTGTACACAATGGTAGCACAGAGTCACAGAGCACTAGCATTTGTATGGTTTTTTGACTTTTTGGGTGTTTTTTTTGTTGTTGTTTGGTTGTTTGGTTGGTTGGTTTTTTTTTTTTTTTTTTTTTTTTTTTTTTTTTTTTTTTTTTTTGGTTTTTCAAGACAGGGTTTCTCTGTTGTAGCCCTGGCTGTCCTGGAACTCACTCTGTAGACCAGGCTGGCCTTGAACTCAGAAATTTGCCTGCCTCTGCCTCCCAAATGCTGGGATTAAAGGCATGTACCACACTGCCTGGCTGTTTGGTTTTTTGGGTCCTCCAATGACTCTAGGATGGCTACACTTCTATTACTATGTCATCTCTGGTTTTATTGTTAAGAATACCAAGTTACTGGTGACTTGCAGATGTCTCTAGGCTCATTCAGCTAGTACATGGCAAAGATGCAAATAAAATCCATGAACCCATTTCTACTTTTAATTATCTAGAGATCTTTTTATTATGCTAGGAGTCCACCTTCAGGAAAAAGCAGAAACTGCTTGTGATGTTAAACTGGAGGCTCAACCTGTGAGAACTGACCTGTAGAGAGTGGAGACTCCCCTCCAGGGAGCATTGTCTCCAGGCTTTGAATGGTTTCAACACTACCCACAAAGCTGCAAGGAACTTAAGTTTTGCAACCTGGGCTCCAGTTTCTTCATGTTTTAGCTCAACTGATACTAGTGTCTATTGGCCAAGCATGGTTTTCCAGGCTGGAGATCAAAGATGACAGCATTTTTTTCTTTTCACATGTTCAAAAAATGAAGAAACTAATAAAAAAAAAAAACCTATCAATATACTGCTACCACACTTACTACATTTTTTTTTTCTCCTTAAGGATGCATTACATATGTCGGCATTTGAGATCTATCAACACTAGTTACCTCAGTGAGCTAGCCTCTGACACCCAGGAGATACTGATAAATCCAAAGACAACAGAATCTATAATAAGGTCAAGAAACTCAGTCACAAGAAATGGCAAAGTGAAAGCCAGATGCAGAGAGCAAGCCTGATTTTAAATAAATGAATAAATAAATAAACCTCTTAATTAGAATACCCAGAAGTGTGTTTTAAAATACAGTTTTGTGTATAGCTCCCAGGAGGGTCTGCACATGCAGGTATCCACCAGCATCAGTGCCTGCCTGAGACAGAGTGTCATCCCTGGTTCTGGGGGAGAAGGGTGTGTACAGGAACATAAAGCAGACCTTTGTCTTAAAGAAGACTAATGTTAATTGTTCTCAGAACTGGACCTCCCCCCCCTCAAAATTAAACCTTTTTTTTTCTTTTGGATTTAATGAAGTATTGCTAACTGAAACCAGTTTGACTTGTGAGAGAGGTTAGACTGACGGAAAGTGTGCAGCCTGATTTCAACCAAACTCTGAACCCTTTTGAAGAACAATAAAACATACTTTACATGAAAAAAAAGTAGATTTTGTGTATCTGAGTAGTCATCATTTGAGCCCAAATGTACTGTTGAAGGCAGATAATGAAATCCCTCCAGCCTGAAGGGCTAGGAGAGGCTACATGCCTTTATCCCCTGGTTTGGTGACTTTGTGCCATCCATATACTTTCGCCCAATGTGGTGGCATAGACCTTCAATACCAGCACAAAGGAAGGTAGAGTAGAAGAGTTACAAGTACAAGGCCAGCCTGGGCTACACAGAGATGCTATCTAAAAAAGGAGGAGGAGTGGGAAGAAAAGGGAGGGGAGGAGAGGGGAGGGAAGAAGGCTAAGAGAGCTGGGAAGATGTATGTTGATAAAGTGCTTGCCTTGCAAACCCAAGGACCTGAGTTCCTAGAACCCACAGAAAATAAGCTGGGCATGCTTGCAATGCCACCACTGGGGAAGCAGGGACAGGCAGATCCCTGGAACTCATTGGCCAGCCAGCCAAGCCCACTCCGTGAGTCTCAGGCTAATGAGACACCTTGTCTCAAAAAGAGAAAAGGGAAATAGCACCTGAGAAACAACACTTGAGGGTGTTCTCTGGTTTCCATATGCTCTCATGCACGCGCGCGGGCACACACACACACACACACACACACACACACACACACACACACACACGCGCGCGCGCGCGTGCACGGGCTCCTAAGATGAAGACCTATCATGTCTGGGATGAAAAGTGAAGAAAAAGTTGTGTAAAATAACATGGCAGGTGATGATTTTTCAATATCAACCCTGCTTAGTTGGTGCCCACCCTTGGTGAACTGTTTTTAAAATGTAATTAATTTGTATGGATGTCTTCCCTACATGTGTATCTATGTACCCACATGGGTACCTGGTGCCTGCAAGGTCATAAGAGGCCACAGTGTTTCCTGAAACTGGAGTTCCATCTGGTTGTGAGCCACCAGGTGGGTGCTGGGAATCAAACCCAGGTCCTCTGGAAGAGCAGTCAGTGCTCTTAACCACGGAACCAGTTCACCAGCCCTCAGAATTAACCTCTGTTATTTTTAGTCTTTGAGGAAAGAGATGTTTCTCATGCTTTCTCATACTTAAATAGAGCTAGTAACCATAACTGAGTGGTCATTACCAAGTTGGTTATTGTTGTGGAGAAAAACACAACCTTCAGTCCAGGGAGACTTGGCACTAACTGGCCCAGCGAGGTCAATACCCTCAACAATACCTCCGCTCTCTGTTGTCTCCGCTGGGGCCTCATCAGACAGCTTCCCTCAATCTTCAGTTGTCACCACCTGCCTGTTCTTTGGGGTCTGGGGAACCCTACAGATCACCACGGAGTTGCAGGCACTAGCAGAGCACACAGCAGGTTATTGGAGAAAGTGTTCCATCTCAACATTAACTCTAACCTGTCCTGTGCCACATACCCTGTTGCTTTGAAGGGGTCCCAGGTAATTTTTATTGTAAAAAAAAAAAAAAAAAAAAAAAAAAAAAAAAAAAAAAAAAAAAAAGCACATGTGAATAATAAAATGTGATTGCAAGTAGTGCTTCAGAATCTAGAGAGAGGGACTGATACAACCAAATTATGAAGAAGGCTATGGGGAAGGGGTAGTGGGTTGTTTGTTTGGTTGGTTAGTTTTGTTTTTACTGTTTTTGAGGGGGCATTATTGTTGGATTTGGTTTTGGTTTTGTTGTTGTTGTTGTTGTGTTTAAAGGAAGGGTTTGCACAGGGTCTTGCTATATGCCCCAGGCTGACAATGAAGTATTTATAATCCCCCTGCCTCAAACTTCCAAGGTCTAATGATTACAAGCATGAACTACCACTCATGACCTACATTCAGCTTCAAAAAGCATCTAGATTTCTACCAACATCCCTGAAGGTTTAGGGTGTCCTAAGATGCTTGGACCTGACATACCCCATCCTAACTGCCTTCCCACCCCTCCAGGGGTGTTGGTGGTAAAGCCACTTCTGTCTTCAGCATCATAGAGCTCTGTAGAAGAAGCCCTTCACACCCAGACTGTGTTCTTAGGGGGTATTCAGAATCACCTTTGACTCTTAGATTTTACTCTATTCTTCATTCCCTGCTCAGTAACCTCTTTTCCCAGAGCCAGTTTTAGGACCAAACACAGCAGTGCTATGGTACAAATCAGTGGATGCTTCCTGGCAATCAACACAGCCAACCAGACTCATGACTGTCTCTTCTATTGTTCACTAAAATCCTCATGACCTAACTCATTGTTCTACGCCTGTATGTGGTCAGTCAGCACATTAGACTGGCCAGCACAGACACTGCATGTTTAGGGGAACGTCATGTCTATAGGAGTGCCATGCATATACCCCAACCCCTGGCTCTTTTCATGTACACCTAATGTAGCATATCTTAACCTTGAGTTTTAGTTTGGATTTTTCAATCACTCAAACATCAGTCAATATTCTGACTACCTAGCTTTGTCTGTTATTGCTGGTTCTGGTGGTTCTTGTATTTGGTTCTGTTTGTAACAGAGTCTCACTATGTGACCCAGGCTGGCCTTTAGATCACTATCCTCCTGCCTCCAACTTCCAAGTGTTGGGAGTATAGGCATACACTATCATGGGGGATCCCAAGGGACACTTCTTGTGTCTGTTTTCAAGAAGAGCCTTCAAAATGACCCAATCACAGCTTTGCCTGAATGACTTGCTTCCTGACGCACATATCACACTTGGAGAATTGTGCCTCCTTTCATGAACACTGATTCTATAACCAGCAAATGCTTAAGAGGCTCTGGTTTGTTCTTGTTGTTGATTGGTTGATTGGTTAGTTTTGATGGGTTTGTTGGTTTGTTTGTTTGTTTGTTTGTTTTTGAGGCGAGGTCTTACAGGATAGCCCTATCCAACTCGGAACCCACTCTCTAGATCAGGCCACCTCCAGCTCACAGAGCTGCCTTTCTCTGTGTACTGAGTCCTTGGGATTAAAGGCTTGTGCCACTCATCAGTGCAGAGCTATGGTTTGGAAAGCTCTGTTTTCTGGGCTGCAGATACACCAGAAGCAGCCCCCACCCCACATAATCCATCCCCTCATGCCATCTCCAGACATCCAGTTAACCACTTAAAACCAGTGCTACTTGCCAGGCAGTGATAAGTACATAGGAAAAAGAAAAAAGAAAAATTAAAGCAGGGGACAGGGGTTGGTGGGTCACAGAAACAGCCGTAACCACCAAAGGATAAGACAGAGCTCATTCTTGACCTGCGTATGAGTGATCACAGCCTACGGAAACATTGCAGTCAGTGCATGTACCCTGCTCTAAGGTACTAAGTTTCATGAAGGTTTTACAGTTTTTACAATTGTATGACAAGAGAAAGTCATGAGTCAAAGCACTTCTTTTTTTTTTGGTTTTTCATGACCTTGTTTTTCTGTGTAGCCTTGGCTGTCCTGGAACTCACTCTATAGACCAGGCTGGCCTCAAACTCAGAAATCCACCTGCCTCTGCTTCCCAAGTGCTGGGATTAAAGGCGTGTGCCACCACTACCTGGCTGTCAAAGCACTTCTTAAAAATGGTGGTAGAACCCTCAGGCCAATAGCTAAGTGAGCAAAAGTCTGCTCAGGCCTCTGATGCTATCAGATGGCATTCTGATGGAAGCCAGTGGTCTATTGAGTTCATACCTCCCAAAAGGTGTCACATGACAGTCACAAAGGTGTTAGATGTGATGTAGAGGTAGACAATGAGTGGCTACGATAGGGGTACGGATAGCCGAGGACAACTTGGTTCAACTCCAGGACAACTTTGATTGCAGCGTTCTTAGCTGCATGTTATCTTAAGCATGTTATTCTTAGTCAGCCTTGGAACATCTCTAACATAGGCAGGACTTTTTTCCCTGTGAACTTCAAATCACATATACATGGCAGTGTTTAGCAGAGTAGTTACGACTAGTCCCAATGAACAAGACCTGTAGGGAGTAAGTGACTAGGCAAGCAGATTCCTCTTCTTTTTCTCAGTATAGGAGACAGCTGGTAAGGTAGTCACACTGGCCCATGATCAGGAGGCTGAGAAAGGGGACACTGTCGCTCGGGTGGCTTTCTCCTTTGTCCTTTCTGACTGCTGTGACAAACTGCTGGCCAAAAGCAACTCAAAGAAGGAAAACCATTTCTTTTTTTTTTAGTTTACAGTTCTAAGCTACAGTTCATGATGTTAGGGATGGTGGTCGGAGCTCAGGGCAGCTGGTTACCTCACACCTATGGGCAGAGAGAGGAGTGCTGGGACTCAACTCACTTTCTTCTACTTGGACTCCAGCCCCTGGGTTTTCCACAGTTAGGAGTTATTTTTTTCCACCTTAGTTAAACCAGTCTAGAAATTCACTCACAGACATGCGCTCAGAGGTTTGTCTCCTTTGTGGCTCTAGATCCTACAACAATATTAACCATTACTGCTACTACATGAAAGAAAATGGCTATAGAAAAAAAGAAAACCAGAGACTATAAGCTGTGTGTCTGGAACTGTCTAACTTGTTATGACTGTTGCCACCTTGGCTATAACTTTCCTTTTGCATGTCACGTGACCCTCATGTAGGTCACAAGCCCCTTAGGTCAACATTGTTAAACCAGACAGTGGACAGGGGTCCACTATCCCAGTCAGCCTGGGATGGTGTGCTGGCCACTGATGACTGAACGCTTTGTTAATGGGCCTTGAAAATGCTCGAGGGTTTTAGAAAAGTCAGGTACATTCCAACCAGTTTTGACCCACATCTGTCTAAATCAGCATATAGACCACTTCCTCCTGCCTTGGAGTTCTGGGAACCATGATTTGACTCTGTATATAGGTCCCTCATAAAATCAACTTGTATGATCCTGGATCTACAATCTGTGTCTTTGGCCCTTTGACATTCTCTGCCTTTAGTGGCAGGTTCTCATACCCAAGGACAGGGTCCTCATTGAACATTATTTCCTTAAGTAAATCACAGCAATAATGGTAGGGGAGGAAAGTGTGGTCATAGTGGTTCCTCTTCACTCTCCACTTGGCTGGATTTGAATCACCTAGGAAACACGCCTCTGGCATACCTGTGTATTCCCAGACAGCCTAAGGAGAGATGATCCATCCTGAATGTGGGCAGCATTATCCCATGGGCTCAAGAAGAAGAAAGTGTTGCCCACCAGCATTTGTCTCTCTCAGCTTCCCAGCACTAGGTGCAATATGACCAGCTGCCTCCAACTCCATCCTTCCCCACCATAATGGACTCTTAACATAAAGCTGGGAACCAAAACAAACCCTTCCTTCCTCAAGTGTCTCTTGTCAAGTATTTTGTCCCAGAAAAATACTTGAGGCTGTTCAGCAGGTAAAATGCTCGCTACCTAAGTCTCATGGGCTGAGTTCAGGCCACAGAAGCCACATAAAAGACACAGCTGCAACCACAATCTCTGTGTTTTAAGGATTGGTCATTGACCATCTTTAATATTGAGTTCTTCTGTGAAGGTTTCTTTCTCACATGGTCTCCTATCTTCCCTCTTTCAGCTCACAAGATTGCCTAACGCTCTGTCATCGTTAGATTTCTGGAGCTAGGATAAAAATATTCTGATCCATAGCAAAAAAGGATAAAAAGGATAAAAGGATTTACTCCATCCTACCTGTTACAGTCTGCCAATGAAGGAAGTTGAGGTAGGAATCTGAGCAGGAACTTAAAGGCAGACTGCTCAATATTTCACACAGGACTACTCTATAATGGACCACAGAACTAACTTCATAGCCAAAGAACTACCTTGGGAGCCATAGATGCTGCTTGCTAACTGGACCACAGACTGGCTTACACTTAACTTACTTTCTGGCATGGTCTAAGGCCACTTGCCCAGGGAATAGTACTACCCACACTGGGCTGGGTCCTCCTACATGAATTAACAATCCAGACACTCCCTGTCCTCCCCACAGACATGCCTACAAGCCATGCTGGCTTAGACAGTTCCTCTTAGATTACTCTAGACCATCAGATTGACAGTTAAGCTAACCAGGACATTCAAGAATCAGACTCACTCTGTCTTCCCAGGTGAAATCCCAGGATAGATTCTCATTGGCCCTGGGAGGGTCATGTGCTGACCTCTGAACCAAGGAATGGATGGACCACTGTAATTTGTACCATATACCCTTCTGTGGAGCTGAAGATGGAACTGGATCCTTTTGGACTGAAACTAGGAAAAGGGCAGTAAATAGGGCTCTGCAATCAATATACAGGAAATAAACAGCAAGCTTTCAATAAAAACAGACATCTACTTCAGCTCTGAATTTTATATACGTTAATTCCTCTTCTGATTCTGTTGATATCTTCAAGAGCTCCTTTTCTGGTTTTGGCTAAATTAGTTACTCTCTTTGAATTAATTTACTCACTGTAGTGTGAAGAAGAAGGTGAAATAATCACCAAGGCTATTTCCGTTCCTAATTCACTCGTCTTTCCATACACAAGTTAAATGAGTGAAGAGAGGGAGACTTTGAAATGTAGTCTCAACAGAAAGCAGTGATAGCTGTAAAATTTATACCAGCTCCCTGAGAACACCTAAATTAAATTCTCGAAATAAATACCTCAGATCAATTACTGAGCAAGCGCTTACAGATGCGAAAGACTCTCAGAAAGTACTCAGGAGGGAAAAAAGTCTGATTTAATAATTATACCTGACCCCACAAGGGTGAAAGAAGATGACAACTAAAGAGATAGAAATAGATTTAAATTACAGGCTTTTTTGTGATTCTGCTATCAAATGTTTTTATTACACTTATTTTTTGTGTCTATGTATGTGGGCATATACTTGCCATAGTGGATGTGTGGAGAAAGGAAGATAGCTATGGGAGTTAGGTCTCTTGTCAACCATCTGGGTCCTGGTGAAAGCCAGGTTATCTCATTTACAGGGAAAGAGCCATTTCCTGCTGAGCCTTCTCACTAGCCCATAATTCAGATTTTTTAAAAGATATTCATTAACCAAATGAGTTCACAGTGCCAAGATACAATGGCACAGGGTGGGTAAGACTGCTCAGCAGGAAAACATGCCTGCTGCCAAGTCTATAGACCTGTGTTTAATCCCCAAGCCCCACGTGGTAGAAAGAAAGAGATCTTACAAGTTGTCCTCTGACCCCTGCACATACATCACAGCATATAAACATTCACAAATTAGTTGATTAACTAATTTCATTATCTGTGCCAGTTTCTTAGATATACCTGCTCTTTCAATTTTCTTTCTTTTCTTGAAAAGCTTTTAGTTTAATATGTGTGCCTATGGGGAGGTATGTACACATGACTGCAGTGCTCCCAAAGGCCAGAGAGGGTGAGAGACCCACTGGAGCTGAAGTTACAGGCAGTGTTGAGCTCCCCTGTGTGGGTGCTGGAAACTGAACGTGGGAGACACTGGCTGTCAGTCTGAGTTTCTCTGGCACCATTCTCACACTGGATAGTTCCTAAAATGTCCATAAGATTTATGATAAAGCTACAGCTAAATATTACCAGTTTATATAAAAAGATATATGGATATATACATATATATATATACTTTCACATATATAATTCTACATACATAATAATATATAATATATAGAAGTGTATAAATATATATACATATATATGTATATATATATGTGTGTGTGTATACGTATGTGTGTGTATATATATGTGTATATATATATATATAAATATATATACATATATTATTATACTTACTAGCCAAGAGAAAGGACACACAGGATTTGGTTCTATAATAGACTTGAGTGACCCACTGACCTCCTGAGGGGTATGTCTGCTGATACCAGCAGCCCACCACTGTTAAGAGTGGAAAAGGTGCAGAGCAGAGCACACTGCCCACTTCATTGTCCAGGAAGAGGAAAAGAAGAAAGTGGAATAAGAAAGGGGAGGAGGAAATAAGGGAACAGGAAGAACAAAGAGGAAAAGAAGAGGGAGAAGGAAGAAGAGAAGGGTAAAGAGGTAGAAAGCAGACAGGAGAAGGAGGGTAAGAGAAGGAGAGAAGTGGAGGTAAAGGAAGCAGAGAGGAAGGGGCGTTGGACCACAATGAGGACCAAACTTTTAGCACACGGACCTTTAAAGGAAACTGACCCAAAAACTATAGGAAAGCAGGGTGTGGGCTGCCTTCAAACAGCAGGACCTGTGCCATCAGACTTACAACCTTCAAATCTTGACTCAATTTATTTACTATATAACTTGTTTCAGACAATTTGAAGTGTGTGTGTGTGTGTGTGTGTGTGTGTGTGGTTTAAATAAAGAAGAAGCTGTATTTAAGTGTAGTTTGAAAATGAACAAGAGCTATTGCTCCTCTCTTGGTCTCTTGCTGCTCCCTTACTCTTTCACTGCTTCACTTCCGCCACTCTCTCTAAGTGCTCATGGCCGACCTCTATTCTCTGCTTCTCTACTCTCTCTCTCTCACACTGCCTCCCTCAGCCACTACTACCCTCTTAACTTCCCTCCCCATACCCTGAATAAACTCTATTCTATACTAAAGTAAAAGAAAAGAAAGGAAGGAAAAAAATGTACAAGATAATACATACAAAGAAACCCCTGAGACACATGGAACATAAAGGAAGGTACTGAGAAAGAGTAATGGGAACTTAAAATGGGCCAAAATACCATATATACATGTGTACAATTACCAAAAATTTTTAAAAATTAAGAAAGTAATCTCATTTACCACAGTAATTAAAAATATTTAGGGGGGCTGGAGAGATGGCTCAGTGGTTAAGAGCACTGATTGCTCTTCTGAAGGTCCTGAGTTCAGTTCCCAGCAACCACATGATGGCTCACAACCATCCGTAATGAGATCTGACACTCTCTTCTGGGGTGTCTGAAGACAGCTACAGTGTACTTGCTACAATAAATAAATAAATCTTTTAAAAACATTTAGATATAAATTTAATCAAGCATATAAAAGACTTATCCACTCAAAATAGTAAAATTTTAGTGCTAGAAATAGATGAAAGCACAAATAAATAGAAAAATAACATATTCACAACTTAGTGTTAAATGTATGCTACCCAAAGCAATCTACAGATACAGTGCAAACCCCATCAAAATTTCAATAGTATTTCTTTACAGAAATAGAAAAAGTGATCCCAAAATTCATCTGGAAAACATAAAACATAGGTACACTTTGCTATGAGCAATACTTTGCTCAAGCCAATCTTGAGAAAAGAGAACAAAGCTAGGGATATCATACTTCTTGGTTTCAAACTAACTACAAAGCTATAATAACTAAAATAGCACGGAGATGACAGAAACTATATACTACAGCCAGCAAAACACACCAGATTGCAAAGAAATGAACCCTCATGTTCATGGTCTTTTGGCATAATGGGAAAGGAATGTCTCTGCAATAGAGAGAATAAGGGAAACCAGATACACATGAAAGAACGAATTTGTGCCTCAATCTTATACCATGTGAAAAAATACAAAATTAAGCTGGGTATAGTGCTGTATGCCTTGGATCCTAGCATTTGGGACACAGAGGCAGGCAATCTGTGAATTCAAGGCCAGTCTGGTTCGCACATCAGTTCCAGGACAGCCAGCATCACATAGAGACTCTTCCTCAAGCAAAACCAACAGTGTTAACAGATTAATGCAAAATTGATTTTAAGTTTAAACATGAGATATGAAAGTATAACATTACTAGAAGGAAACAGGGGAAACTACCCAATGCCGATCTGAGCAAAGAGTTTTTAATTTGACCTCCAAAGCTTAGGCAACAGAAGAAAAGCAGACACACATTTGCAACACGCTGGAAAGCTCCTGTATGGCAAAGGACAGGAAGGAGGAAGCCGGCAGATGGGAGATCCCTCTGAGTCACACAGCCGGTAAAGGGTCAATGTCTAAAATGGATGCAAAACTGAAATTTCTCAATAGTAAGAATAATAAATAAACTGATTTTTTAAAAAGTGGACAAAATGCCTGAATAGATATTACTTTTAAAAAGACAATGAATTGTTGATTTTTATGAAAAAAAGTCTCAAAAATCACAAATTAGTAGGAAAATGAAAGTTAGACCTGAAGCAAGATAAAATTTGTCATATGTGTGTGTATGTGTGTGTGTGTGTATGTGTATGAAATAGATAGATAGATAGATAGATAGATAGATAGATAGATAGATAGATAGATAGATAGGTAGGTAGGTAGGTAGGTAGGTAGGTAGGTAGGTAGGTAGATAGATAGATAGATGGGGAAGGGGAGAGCAAACCAGAACAAAATGAGAGCTAAGAATGAGTAACTCCCAAGCACTGGGCCCTAAATGGGGCCTCTCTCTCATATCCTCCAAGACCCAGGAACAGTACAGAAGGAGGGAAAAAATGTGAGAGTCAGTTTGGGAAGGCTGCTGTGAAATGCTGTCTTCAGGACACAATATGGCTTTTGCCCTTATGAACTCAGACCATCTGAAGTTAACTGCACAGGGTGGAGCAGTTAACATCAATCTTCCATCAGAGATAGGGGACCCACTCATAAGACCCCCACCTCTCCCTGAGGAATGCTGACAGTTAACAGTTTCCGGGGAAGGGTAATTTTTTTTCCTCCAGTGGTTTTTGATATTTGCAACACAACTGAAATGTGGAGAAAATGCTGATATCCAGAATGCCAACCATCGTGTATAAGAACTGGACTTCCTCACTTACGCAAGGAATCTTAAAAAACAAGCTTACAGGAGAGTGTAGACAAGAGGGATGGGAGGATGCTGGTTAACAGGTACAGAATGTCAGCCCAAAGAAACAGAAATAAGTTTCAAGATTGATTATATAAGGGGTCTTCCTGTTTTTGTCTTCGCCTTGAGCTGATCCTGTGACACAGTGCTCCATACCCAAATACCGCCGCTTAGAGATAGCAGGTCTCCAAAGAGTGCTGATAAGCCTTTGAGCACAGGTAAGACTACCACTTCTGCTCTGAGGGACCTGCCCAGAGACCTCAGGACATAGGAACAGAGGAGCAGCCTAGGACAGGATTCTTTCGGTTTCCATCTGCACTTGGAGCTGATCCTGTGCCACAGTGCTCCATACCCAAATAGCATAGGGAAAGAGTTGGTATCCCAGGACTGCAGACACACCTGTGAGCACAGGTAAGACCACCACTTCTGCTCAAATTCCTGGTCCAAGTGGGACCCGCCCAGAGCCATCAGGGCACAAGAACCAAGGAGCAGCCAAGAACAGGATCCTTTCAGTTTCTGTCTGCACCATGGAGCTGACCCTGTGCCACAGCGTTCCATACCCAAATTTCTCCCCAAGAGAACTGGTCTCCCAAGAGTACTGACACACAGGCTTGCAGGAGGGACAAGCCACAGTCAGAGACAGCAAGACCAGCTAACACCAGAGATACCCACATGGCAAGAGGCAAGAGCAAGAACATAAGCAATAGAAACCAAGGCTACTTGGCATCATCAGAAACCAGTTCTCCCACCACAGCGAGCCCTGGATACTCCAACACACCAGAAAAGCAAGACTCTGATTTAAAATCACATCTCTTAATGATTATAGAGGACTTTAAGAAGGACATAAATAACTCACTTAAAGAAACACAGGAGAACACAGGTAAATAGCTAGAAGCTCTTAAAGAGGAAACACAAAGATCCCTTAAAATCCCTTAAAGAATTAAAGGAAAACATAACCAAACAGGTGAAGGAATTGAACAAAACCTTCCAGGGTCTAAAAATGGAAATAAAAACAATAAAGAAATCACAAAGGGAGACAACACTGGAGCTAGAAAACCTAGGAAAGAGATCAGGAGTAGTAGATGTAAGCATCACCAACAGAATACAAGAGATAGAAGAGAGAATCTCAGGTGCAAAAGATACCATAGAAAACATTGACACACAGTCAAAGAAAATGCAAAAAGCAAAAAGCTCCTAGCCAAAAATATTCAGGAAATCCAGGACATAATGAGAAGACCAAACCTAAGGATAATAGGTATAGAAGAAAGAGAAGATTCCCAACTTAAAGCGCTAGTAAATATCTTCAACAAAATTATAGAAGAAAACTTCCCTAACCTAAAGAAAGAGATGCCCATAAACATGCAAGAGGCATACAGAACTCCAAATAGACTGGACCAGAAAAGACATTCCTCGCTTCACATAATAGTCAAAACACCAAATGCACAAAACAAAGAAAGAATATTAAAATCAGTAAGGGAAAAAGGTCAAGTAACATAAAGGCAGATCTATCAGAATTACATCAGACTTCTCACCAAAGACTATGAAAGCTAAAAGATCCTAGGCAGATGTTATACAGACTCTAAGAGAACACAAATGCCAGCCCAGGCTACTATACCCAGCAAAACTCACAATTACCATAGATGGTGAAACTAAGATATTCCATGACAAAAACAAATTTATACAATATCTTTCCACAAATGCAGCCCCACAGGATAATAGATGGAAAGCACCAACACAAAGAGGGAAACTACACCCTAGAAAAAGCAAGAAAGTAATCTTCTTTCAACAAACCCTAAAGAAGATAGCCACACAAACATAAAAATAACATCAAAAATAACAGGAAGCAACAATCACTATTCATTAATATCTCTTAACATCAATGGACTCAATTTCCCAATAAAAAGACATAGAAAAACAGACTGGATATGTAATCAGGACCCAGCATTTTGCTGCATACAGGAAATGCACCTCAGTGGCAAGGTCATACACTACCTCAGAGTAAAAGGCTGGAAAACAATTTTCCAAGCAAATGGTCCCAAGAAGCAAGCTGGCGTAGCCATTCTAACATCAAATAAAATAAACTTTTAACCAGAAGTTATAAAAAAGGATAAGGAAGGACACTTCATACTCATCAAAGAGAAAATCAACCAAGAAGAACTCTCAATTCTGAACATCTCTGCTCCAAAGGCAAGGGCACAAACATTCGTAAAAAAAACTTTACTGAAGCTCAAAGCACACATTGTACTTCACGCAATAATAGTGGGAGATTTCAAAACCCCACTCTCATCAATGGACAAATCATGGGAACACAAACTAAAAAGAGAGACATTGAAACTAACAAAAGTTATGGACCAAATGGATTTAAAAGATATCTACAGAACATTTCATCCTAAAACAAAAAGAATATACCTTTTTCTCAGCACCTCATTGTACCTTCTCCAAAATTAACCATATAATCAGTCACAAAACAGGCCTCAACAGGTACAAGGAGATTCAAATAATCCCATGCATCCTATCAGATCACCACGGACTAAGACTTGTCTTCAATAACAATATAAACAATAGAAAGCCCACGTACATGCAGAAGCTGAACAACACTCCACTCAATGATAACTTGGTCAAGGAAGAAAGAAAGAAAGAAATTAAAGACTTTTTAGAGTTTAATGAAAATGAAGGCACAACATACCCAAATTTAAGGGACACAATGAAAGCAGTCCTAAGAGGAAAACTCAGCTCTGAGTGTCTCCAAAAAGAAACTGGAGAGGGCATACAAGCTTAACAGCATACCTAAAAGCTCTAGAACAAAAAGAAGCAAATATACCCAATAGGAGTAGACAGCAAGAAATAATCAAACTCAGGGCTGAAATCAACCAAGTAGAAACAAAAAGAACTATACAAAGAATCAAGCAAACCGGGAGCTGGTTCTGTGAGAAAATCAACAAGATAGATAAACCCTTAACCAGACTAACCAGAGGGCAGAGAGACAGTATCCAAATTAACAAAATCAGAAATGAAAAGAGAGATATAACAAGAGAAACGGAGGAAGTTCAAAAATCATCAGATCCTACTACAAAAGCCTATACTCAACACAACTGGAAAATCTGAATGAAGTGGACAATTTTCTAGACAGATAGCAAATACCTAGGTTAAATTAAGATCAGACAAACCATCTAAACAGTCCCATAACCCCTAAAGAAATAGAAATAGTCATTAAAAGACTCTCAACCAAAAAAAGCCCAGAACCAGATGTGTTTAGTGCAGAACTCTATCAGACCTTCAAAGAAAACATAATACCAATACTCTTCAAACTATTCCACAAAATAGAAACAGAAAGAACACTATCCAATTTATTCTATGAAGCCACAGTTACACTATGTATTCTCCCTTAGGGATGGAATGCTTTCTGTCTAATCAGGAACCTGTCACAATTTCCTGTCACAGAAGACTTCATAAGAGTTTTTTTTTTTTTCTGCTTCTATCATGTTTAATGTTCCAAATAGATTTTAAAGACTGATTGAGTGCTTATTACTACTAGCTTCAAATGATATCATGTATATTTAAGAGGCATTTAACTATTATAAATTATTTTGATGACTTAAAAAATATCAACACTGAGTTGTATATTTTAAAATAAATTTTATTAGTTTAATAAAAAAGAAAGAGGGAAGGAGAGAGAGAGAGAAACATATTTCTTGCTCTTTCCCCTTCTGGAAACATCTAGATGTCCCTCCAAATCCGTTTTCTCTTGTCTCCACCCCCATCTAAAACATTCCTTTTGACATGAGACTAAAACCCTACTGAGGGAACCCCAGCATTTCCAGGAAATGCTTCATACCATAAATCTAAATAAAGTTCTCCCATACATATATATATATATATATATATACATATATATATATATTATGGTGATGCTAGTTAACAATACTGTAGTTTATATTCAAAATAACTAACTGAGTAAAATTCAGATGCCCTAACCACCAAAAATGATAGGTACTTTTGGTGACACATACGCTATTTAGCTTGATTTAGTCGTTTCACATTATAGCAAATTATTATTTGACAAACCATTACAGCCTGTCTCTATGTAGAAAAATCACACAAATGCCAAAGGAAAAAAAAACCATAATCTTTTTAATATATACCCTCCCCAGAGTTCTGAAAGCTTCTAAATTATACAAAATGTTTCTACTTTTTCAAACACTGCATCCTGTAGCACTTCTTACTTCTTTGGTTGCCACAGTTTATCTTTCATTTTTATCTGTAAATGAACAAATCCTAAGTCATCTTTGGATACTGAGTATCAGGAGGGCTGCCTATTTCTTACATCCGTCCCACCTTTTAAAATTCTTCAAGGCTTTTTCAATATTTTACACAGAGAAGAATCAATACAAGAAAGAAAGTTTGAATGGCGAACATGAACCTAAGATTATTATCCAGCCCCAAGTGCTCTTGGTTATTTGGGAAAGATGATAGCAAGCACATCAATGTCCTCCTCATAGGGTGAGAAAAAGGGTAGGGGGTGGATGGTACGTTTTGATCTTGGGATCAAATACTATACCGGGTGTGAGGATTCATGTGTGCGTGTATGTGTGCCTCTCTCTTGCTCTTTAGCTCTCTCTCTCTGTCTCTCTGTCTCTGTCTCTGTCTCTGTCTCTGTCTCTCTGTCTCTCTCTCTCTCTCTGTCTCTCTCTCTCTCTCTCTCTCTCTCTCTGTGTGTGTGTGTGTGTGTGTGTGTGTGTGTGTGTGTGTACGTGAGTGTTCCTGCTTGTGAAGGCCAGAGGTATCTTCTATCACTCTCTGCCTTTTTTCTTTTTTTTTTTTTTTTGAAACGGTGTTTCTCACTTCACGCAAACTCTCCAGCTGGTTAGACTGTCCAGTGAATTGCAAAGATCTTCCCATCTCTGCCCTCCCAGCACTAAGGTTTCAGATGCCCCCACTCTGTGGCTTTTATGTTTGTACTTTGGCATCTGAATTCAGGCCTCACGCTTGAGCAGCAGGACTTTGCCAACAGAGCCATCTCCCCAGCCCCCAGGGATCAGATTCTTGCCTTGCGCAATCATCTTTAGGACAGGGACAATCAGGAAAGTTTTGTTTTAAAGGCTTGCCTCAGAGCTTTGATATCTTTTCCTCTAAAGAAAATATATGAGGAGATTAAGTAGTGTGGCATTTTTAAAAAGCGTCCATGCACGTAAGAGCAGTGCTAATTGGATTCATTTGTTAAAATAAAAAAGTTGGAAGGAGGACATGGTGAGGGGGTGGGGTCTGGAAAGAGTTGGAGGGGGCAACAGGGTGGGTATATTCAAAATACGTTGTGCATGTGTAGAAATTCTCAGAGAATAAATTTTAAAGTATTTGTAATACTTTGTCTTCTTAATATATATTTTTAAAAAAAATGACATTTTTTACAGCTATCACGATTGCACCTGGAGCAAGCACTTGCTCACCGAAAGATCAAAGATGTGACTCTAGGCCTAACTCTGCCCTCCACTGAGCCATTGTGCAACCCTGTGCCAGTCCTTCCTAGGTCTGGGCCTCCTTCTCACCATTAAGGAGATTGAAGGACAGGGCTGTTATCTCTAAGATCTCTGCCAGATCTGTGGCTTAGAAAATGAAGTTTAGCATATCAGTTCACCATCGAACCATATTGGGTTGGAAAGCTGTGTCATTTCTCTTGCTTTGCTTTTCTTTTTTAAGCTCTGAGTACAACAGCTCTCCTTCTCTTTCCTTCCTCTGTTCTCTTTCCAGTTCACAACCTCTTTTTCATTAACAGTTAATAGATACGTGTACACACACACACACACTCCTAAATACAACCTGCTTAGTTACATATATATGTATATACGTGTGTGTGTGTGTGTGTGTGTTGAGGCCTGGGCATTTGGTATTTGATATTAGATAACCAACTGAAGCGCTCCTCCCTTGGGCCAGCCTGTTTTTTGCTATCTCAGCATTCCTTAGTCGACTACAATTCTTACATTATAATTAGGTCCTTGCGGGCTCCACATTGGCATGTCCATTATTGTCCTTATTCAGTTCATGTTTAGGCAGTCGTTTTGGTGCGATTTCTAAGTATAACTTAGAACAATCTTTCTGCCTCCCTCTTTCACAGTGATCTCTGAGCCTCACATGTAGGAGTTGTAGTGTAGATGGTCTAGTTTGGACAGGGTTCCACAACTCTGCATTTTTATTGGTTGTGGTTTTCTGTAGTGGTCTCCATCGATTGCAAAGAGAAGTTTCCTTGGTGTAGGTTGAGGAGTCCACTTACCGGGGGAGGTGGGGAGGGGGAGCGAAAGGACAAATATTTAGAATGTAGTCAGAGGCTATGCTTGTTTTATAAAACAGGAGTTGTAGGCCCTTCCCCATGATCTGTGATTCACTAGACCTGAGTAGTTGAGTAGATTTCCCTCTTTTTCAGCTGGTCATAAGTCCAATAAGAGAGTTGTTGGTTAACACTAAGGTATGTGAGTCACTATTGCACCTGTAGGGTTACTATACCATGCTGGTCATTGCTGTGGTTCATAGGCATCATGGCTGGGTAGGACTACTGGATGCTTCCCCACTTTGGAGCCTTGGACTGGCTTTCAGACCAGTTTCAGCTCAGGGGCCTCTAGGCCCTGTGTCTTAAGTGCATGGTGTCTTCAGCAATAGGGAATTACCTTCCACTTCTAGGGGGCAACCAAGGGTAACAGCAATAATCCGGTAATGATTTGGGGGTCTTCTGGACAGCCCTGACCAATAGCTCAAAAGAGGGCTTCTCAAGTCTGGTGTTGGAGTTTTCATTAGATGGTCTTCAGCTCTTAGAGACAGCATTGCCAGCCCAAATGCATTTAAAATATACTTATTTATTTATATCAGTTGGATATAGCTTCTGGGCTAGGGATGGGTGTTTGTGTCCACGTCTCATTTTAGCTCTTGGACTTCATCTGGTGCAGATTACTGCAGGCCTGCACATGCACCTCAGTCTCATAGGTGTATTGGTCCTGCTGTGTTTGCAAGGTCTTGTTTTCTTGGGATCCTCCATCCCCTCTGGCCTCCTCTTCTGCAGGGTCCGCTGATCCCTGAAGGAGGAGATTTGATGGAGACATGCCATTTAGGTCTCAGTGTTCCAAGGTCTTTCTTAGCATATTGTCTGGCTGTGAGTATTTGCAGCAGGAGGAAGCTTCTCTGATGATGGTTGATCTTAAGGCATGGCTCTATGAGAATAGCAAAACGTCATTAAGAGTCGTTCTGTTGTTAGGTTCGTACAGTAGAACAGTAGATTTGGTTTTACTATAGGCATCTGGGCTCTCTATCTGGTCTCAGGTTCTTGGTTATCCAAGCAGCCCTGGGTATTTATCCCAATTTGTGGAGTGGGCCTCAAGTCAAGTCAGATATTGGTTGGTTACTCCTACAAGCTTTGTGCCACCATTGCACTAACATATCTGGTAGTCAGAACACCACTTTAGATCGAAGGATTTGCAGTTAGTGTTTATTTTTCTCCTTTGGTAGTGTGCAGAGTGTCTTCCAGTACCAAGAACACTTACGCATAGGGATGAAGGCACCAGCTTGATTTCTCTGTGTTCAATAAATTGTGTAGGCATTGTCTTCAGCAATACTGCCTTGCCATCAAATTGTATAAAACTACCTATAGCCTTGGCAACATCCATATGACCTCTTTGTCCTACAATTCAATTAGATGTAACCAATTCCTAGCACTGGAAGCTTCATTTGGTAACAAAAGATGTCCAGCTGGGCCTGTGTCTCCCCCTTTATTTGGCAATTTCATTTAGATTGCCTTCATATACATATTTGTTCATGAAGCTTCTACTGTATTAAATTTCCATATAATCCCTCAAATGGCCCTTAAATTTAACTGTCTCTCCCCATATTCCTTCCCAAGTCCCTCTTTTCCATTTGATCCTCTAGTTCCAGCTCCTTCTCTGCCTGATCCTCCAGGTCTAGATAAAGGAAAACCATATTTGATACCATATTTGTCTTTCCAGATCTGGGTTACCTCACTCAGGATGATTTTTTTTTCTAAATTCATTCATGATTTCATTTTTCTTTACAACTGAATAGCATTCCACAGTGTACATGAGCCACGTTGCCATTATCCATTCAGCACTTGAAGTATATTTAGGTTCTATGCACTTCCTATCTACTGTGAGTAGACCAGCAATGAACGTGGCTGAGCAAGGATCTATGAAGTAGGATGTCTGGCCTGTAACTAAGGGTGAGACCAGACTGGCCTCAAACTCAGAGACTTTCTGCCTCTGCCTCTGCCTCTGCCTCTGCCTCTGCCTCTGCCTCTGCCTCTGCCTCTGCCTCTGCCTCTGCCTCTGCCTCCTCTGCCTCTGCCTCTGCCTCTGCCTCCTCTGCCTCTGCCTCTGCCTCTGCCTCTTCTAGGTGCTGGGATTAAAGGCATACATCACCATGCCTGGCTCTCTTTTGACTGGTTTATAGTATACAGTACTTTTGAGTATGGTTCCACTCTATGCATATATAAAATTTATGTTTATATAGACATAAATATTTACTACATATCATTTATATTTATATTTATTTAATATATAGCTATAAAGACAACCTAGTAGCATTCAGATAATTCAGATAAAAGCTTTTAATTGCCTTCCTATACAGGGCCATTGAGTGTGCCCACAGCATACTTTTGCTGAATCAATAAATGAATAATGCTTTAGTGGGTGCTTGCCAAAGGTTCTGAGAATAAGAACCCACATTCCTTTCTAGGTTTGGTCTCTTATAGAAGCTAACTTTTTTTTCACCTAAATTGGCTTTGAGTCACTGATATGATTCATAAACTTAAAAACAGGTTGAACCTGAAATTATCCTGCAGGAAATGAACTAAGGAACATAGATTGAGTGAAAGGGAGAGGCATGGGAGAGGAGAGGGGAGGAGGGGGAAGAACTCCTTCTAAGTTCTTAGTGTAATATGAGGAAATGTCAACAGCAGTTTTTGTTCTCATTACCCCAGTTACCTTGTTTGAAATAGTTAAATCAAGTACAAAGTACAGAGTAATTCAGTCTCCGGTATTCAAAAGGCACATTTCTCAGGTGTAGCTCACCTCCCACTCCACCCTCAGATGAGTCACTATACAGAGGTTGGCAGAGAAGGATCCGTCCTTGGGCCCTCCCACACTTGTACATAAAATCATTAATATCAGATGGGGAGAGATGGATGGATGGATAAATGTGTGAGTGGATGGATGGATGGATGGATGGATGGATGGATGGATGGATGGATGGATGGATAGATGGATGGATGACTGAATGGGTGGGTGGATGGATGGGTGGGTGGGTGGATGAGTATTTGGATGCATGGGTAGATGGATTACCACTAGAGGGGAGATGGATTATCTTAGCTGGCCCTGCTGAAATCCTTTAAGTGGGGAGAGGAGGAAGAAGAGCAGAAGTCATGGGCACCTTGTCAAAGGGTTCAGAATCAAGTAAGGAGGTAATAGTGGGTTTGAAGACATCCTGGGAGAAAATCATGGTCTCAGGACCCCCTGCTTTTAGTATTTTCTCAGCAACCCAAGCTTCTAGTAACACCTAGCACCTTCCTAGGAAGGCTTCTGCTTTTTGCCATGGGTGATGGCACATCCAGAAGCCCATAAAAGTAGTCAAGCTAGAAAAGTGAGCAGCTCACTCTGGAAAAAGATAACAATTCAATATGGGAAGGAAGGTTTACGCCCTTAATGCTAGCTCATGGAGGCTTCTGGTCCCTGCCCTATGGTGTGGGTAAGATGCCCTACCCATGGCCTCATGCTTTAGAGAAGTATTTCTCCCTCCCCTGTGTCCACACACCAAGTACTCTTATTTCTAAATCTTACTCCAGCTACCCAAGATTCTTCTCAAGTATCTCTGAGCCCTCTTCTGGTTCAATCTTACACTAGTGTCTTCTCTGTGTCTAACTGGAGTATCCACCCCAATCTGTAAGGTGGATATAGCTTTACTTGCAAGACTAGACTAATGTGTTCCTATAGATCCCATGTGCCACAGGGCCTTTTGAGTACAGGAGTAGCAGGGAACTGGATCACATATCCTCAAATGACTACAACCCTATGGGCCTCAGCCTTAAATAATTTCAAAATGTGAAATCAGACTTTGCCTTTTGGGTGTCAAGAAAGTATTCTTATCAATAGACGATAAACCGGATTCGGGTATTTGGTGGAGTGTTTGCCTAGTATGCATAAAACCTTGGATTCCATCTCCTGTACCCTATAAAATAGGTATCATGACTCATACCTACACTCCCAACCTTCAGGAAGCTGACACAGAAGGATCAGGAGTTCAGGGTTATCCTTACCTACAGAGTAAGTTTGAGGGCAGCCTGAGCAACATGAGACCCTGTCTCACCACAGAAGAAGAAAACGGGAGGGGGGGGTCTTAGTCACTGTTCTATTGCTGTGAGGAGACACACAATCAAGGCAACTCTTATAAAAGAAAGAATTTAATTGGGGAATTGCTTACAGTTTCAGAGGTTCAGTCCATTATCACCCTGGTGGGGCATACACGTAACATGGGAGTGGTAGCTAGGAGCCCTATCCTGAGAGACTGGGCCTGGTGTGGGCATTTAAAACCTCAAATCTACCCCTAGTGACATACTTGGTGGTGGTTTGAATAAGAATGGTCTCCATAGGCTCATGTGTTTGAATGCTTTGCCCATAAGGAGTGGCAATATTTGGAAGTGTAGCCTTGTTGGAAGCTCAGTCTCCTTCTGCTGCCTTAGAACCAAGATGAAGAACTCTCAGCTCCTGCTCCAGCACCATACATACCTACATGCTGCCATGCGCCCTGCCACAATGATACTGGAAACTGTAAGCAAGTCCCAATTAAATGTTTTCCTTTATTAGAGTTTCTGTTGCCATGGTGTTTCTTCATGGCAATAAAACCCTAAGACAGACCTCCTAATCATTGTATTCTTCTCAAATAGTGCCACTTCCTGGTGACTGAGAATTCAGATATATAAGCCTATGGAAGGGTGGAGTAAACTTATACAAATTACCACAGAGCAGAAGGGAAAGATGAGGAGAAGGAGGAGGTAGAGGAAGAGGAAGAAGGAAGGAAGGAAGGAAGGAAGGAAGGAGGAAGGGAAGGAAGGAAGGAGGGACAGAGGGAAGGAAGGAAGGAAGGAAGGAAGGAAGGGAGGGAGGGAGGGAGGAAGGAAGGACATTTGGTAGGAAAGAAGGAAGTTTGGTAGGTAGGTAAGTAGGTAGATAGGTAGGTAGGTAGGTAGGTAGGAAGGAGGAAGAAAAAAAACCTCTATTTTATTTCCCAATTTGTTAAGTTGGTCTACAACTTTTAGACCTATCATGTTTGTATTTTTGCTTAAGCACTGAAGCTGACAGAAGTGGACAGACCCACTATGTGTTTCCATACAATATTGGCTATTTATGGTTTTTCCAGTAATTCAGATTCAGTCAATACTGGGGGATTACCTCTTTGCAGCATACCAGTTTCTCTAGGAGATTATTATACTTTCCCTAGCAAAGAAAGATCTAACCTGGTGTCAATAATTCATGACAATAGCAGAAAAGGGCCTATAGTCTTTCATAAAAAGAAAAATGGAGGTGTCAGGTTGGATTATGGCTTTCCAACATCTCTAACCTTCTCATCTGCTTTAAATCTCTAGCTACTTTTTCCAGGTTTCTTTAACAAAGTATTCTGAAAAATTTGATATTTAGTAAATTAATGAGTTTCCTGTGTTTTGGTTTATTTTAGAGAAAGCACTATCAAAATATTTAAACAACTTTAATTCTATAAATATTCTATTGGAGCTTGAATTTTACACTAGTTATTACTATAGCAACACCCAGGGATGCTAAGGTATCTTTCCTTACTGCTCTACAAACCCTCAGGATAGCAAAGCGACACCAAAGGCTTTTTAAATGCACCGTGACACAGTGCAGAAATCCATTACACAGCCTGGCGCCAGCACTGTTGAAGGGGTTTCGCTGCCAGGGGACCTCATTATCAAACGCCTGTCTCAGGAGCCCACAATGAACACATGGAAAGAGAATCACCACAAAATGCCAGTTACAGTAAGTGAAAATGTCTTGAAAGTCTGTTTAGAAGAAACAGGAGAGGGCTGGAGATGTAGCTCAGTGAATAGAGTGCCCACCTAGCAAGAAGGAAGCCCTAGGCTGGATCCCCAGCACAGCATGAACTAGGCTTGGTGGAGACTGTCTATAATCTCAGCACTTAGGAGATATAGGCAAGAGGACCAGAAGTTCAAGGGCATCCTCAGCTACCTAAGGAGTTGGAGGCCAGCCTAGACTATGTGAAACTATTCAGAAACAAAGGAGAGACAAGCAATCAGGATACTTTTTTCTCTTTTTAGCTTCACCAAACATACTGAACTCTTTTTGTTCATTTGGTGATTCTGAGATGGACAATATGTTCTGTTGGTCATGCATGGCATGATGGTTAAAAATGTCCTAGTGAAAATGAATCCATTTACTTTCCAGATGAGGCACAATGGATCAAAATTTCTCTCCTTTTACTGTTAAACCCTGTCTTCATTAGTGTTTTGTTGCTGTAAAGGGATACCATGGCCAAGGCAAATTTTATAAAGGACAACATTTAACTGGGGCTGGTTTACAGTTTCAGAGGTTTAGTCCATTATCATCATGGCAGGAAGCATGGCAGCATGCAGGCAGACATGGTGTTGGAGGAGCTGAGAGTTCTATATCTTGATCTGCAGGCAGCCAGGAGACTCTCTTCCTCATTGGCCTTATAGATGAGACCTCAAAGCCCACCTCTACAGCGACACACTCCCTCCAACAAGGCCATACCTCCTAATCGTGCCACTCCCTATGGGCCAAGCATTCAAACACACGAGTCATATGTGGGGTCATACCTATTCTAACCACCACAAATACCCACAGTCCAATTTGTAGCCTTCGCAGACAGCAAACAGACGGTCTCTGATTTGACTCCTTCCACAGGTATCAACACACCTGCATCCCTGATAGTCACACTCTTTGCCCTGGCGCTTGCCCACCACCACTGACCCCACCAGCACAGGAGCTCCTTGTTCTTTGCAACACTAGCTCCATGGATTACCTTGAAAAAGAGGTCTACCTGGACAGTGTATAGATACCATGCTATCCTTGGACTTACGGCAACATTTTATGGTTCTGTCAGAAGGGCTGCACATTTCCGTTCATTTCCTCTGACTGCCAGGGTGGGTATCATTTTATCCAAGACACTAATTCATAAGAAAAGGGTTATAATCACTCTTATCTTCTTTTCTTGTACTTTTTTTTTTTTTTTGTCACAAGCACTGTAAGAATAGGAATAGCTACCATGCAGATGTGTGTACCTCTAGAACTAAGTCCCACAGTGTTCTGAGAGTTCTGCAGAAGTTCCTTAACTGACCAAAGCTTCAGAAGTTTAGATTTGGGCTGTAGCTCAGTGTTAGTGCACTGGCCTACCACGTACATGGCCATAGGTTCAATTATCTTGGCACTGAGGTTGGAGTTGTGGGGGAGGCAATACAGGACAATTATACACACATTCTTTAGGTAAAATTGTCTTCCTTTTAAGAGCTTTCTTTCCTTCCCAGCTTCACAATCTCATTATCGTCAATGAGAAACCCACTCACCACCTGAAACAGGCTCTGGTCTCAGAGGCCCAAGGCTCCCAGGGCATAGGCAAATTGCTCTGAGTGGGAAGGTTGAATGTTAGGTCTTGGCTGAATGTGCATACTTAAAACTAGAACTAGGGTAGGAGGGAGAGGAACACTCCTGCCTGGGTACAGCATGGGGGCCAGCCTAAGCTCTCCACTTCAGAAGCCATCTCCCCCAAGTTAAGGACCACAGCGGTATGTGATCCATTGCCTCTTCCCTGAGCTTGCCCAGGGACTGAAGATGATAGCAAGGGAGCTGGCTGCATAAAACAGAATGAAAGGATGCTGGACAGAAGAGGGATGCTTATGGGGCTGGCAAAATGGTCCAGCCATTAGAGTGGATACTGTTCTTGCAGAAGACCTCTTTCCAGCTTTTCACAGACACCTGCACTCACATGCACATAACATGCACACACATGCACACGTATACACACTAAATAAATAAATAACATTGTTATTTTTCAAAAACTACTGGAGCTTCTCTGACTCCTCTAATTCTTATTCCAACAAAGCTGTGGTTAACTACATAATCAAGTTTTTATACTCTAACAAGGCTTGATTCTAACTTTTCCCAGCATTTGGGTTAAGAGGTGATTCTATATAGTATGTCTTTTCTTTTAAAAATGTTTTATATAATTATGTGTGTGAGAGAGTATCTTCATGTGTGTATACATAGATAAGCACATGCCTGTGTACACATGGAGGCTGAAGAAGGCTGTCATTCTCAGCCTATTCATGTGAGGCAGAATCTCTCCCTGGTCCTAGAGTTCTGATTTTCTTGACTAGGATGGAAGCTAGAGAGCCTAAGTGGTCCTCCCATCCCCACCCTCCTTGGAGCTGGGGTTTCAGGTGTGTGTATGTGTGTATGTTATGTGGGTGCTGGGATCTGTGTTCTGGTCCCTGAGATTGCACAGCAAGTCCATTTAACCACAGAGCCATCTCTCCAGCCCTCAATTAATTTTTGTCTGAGTAAAATCAGATTGACCAAGGCAAGTTGAACAACTTTATTATTCTGAGTAGATAGGACTTGTTCTTTGGGGCCACAATCAGTATTTGCATAATTATTGTGGCTGTTTATAAATCTGTTTTCACAAGGAGCCTTTGACATAGTCCATGAGAAGATGCAGTACCTAGGTCCAGGCAGCTCAGGCTGAAAAGGGTAATGAAATCCATAACT